>NC_142443.1:126503000-126820333 GCF_059453495.1 Arachis ipaensis | reverse complement strand
TCTGCTTGAAGTGGTTGAATGCCTCTTCGCACGCTGGGGTCCATTCGAACGTCATTCCTTTTTTCATTAGATTGAAGAAAGGCAGGGCTCTTGCTGCTGACGCGCCGAGGAATCGGGACAAAGCCGTTAACCTCCCGGCAAGTCGTTGGACGTCTTTGATACAACCCAGGCTCTTCATCTGGAGAACTGCCTGACACTTCTCGGGGTTGGCTTCCACCCCTCTTTGAGTAATCATGAATCCCAGGAACTTTCCAGCCTCCATGGCAAACGCGCACTTGAGCGGATTAAGCCTCATGCCGTGTTGCCGGAGGGACGAAAAAACGCCATCAAGGTCGCTAAGGAGGTCGTCGGGTCGTGTGGTCTTTGCGAGTATGTCATCCACGTAGACTTCTACTGTTTTGCCTATAAGTTCACTGAATATCTTATTCATCAGCCTTTGGTACGTGGCCCCAGTGTTTTTCAAACCAAAAGGCATTACCCTGTAACAATAGATTCCCCCTGGCGTTATGAACGCCGTTTTTTCCTCGTCGGGTCGGTGCATCGGTATCTGATTGTATCCTGAGTAGGCATCCATGAAGCTCAGATACCGGTACCCCGCCGCTGCGTCGACGAGTGCGTCAATGTTAGGTAGGGGGTAGCAATCCTTGGGACACGCCTTGTTGAGGTCAGAGTAGTCTACGCACATTCTCCATCTCCCATTGTGCTTTTTAACCAGGACCACGTTCAACAACCAGGTCGAGTAGTCTAGTTCTCGGATGAATCCTGCTTCTAGGAGGCTGGCCGCTTGCCTGGCTACCTCTTCTGCCCTTTCTTGCGACATTTTTCTCCTCCTCTGGGCCACTGGCTTGGTTCCCGCCTTGACGGCCAGATGATGCGATATGAGCTGGGGATCTATCCCGGGCATATCGACAGGCGTCCAGGCAAAGAGGTCAGCATTAGCCCTGATCATTTCCATCAAAGAGGTCGGCATTAGCCCTGATGCGATATGAATGTGAATTTATCGTCCTCCTCGCTGACCCTGAACTTTTCCAAGTCTCTTTCTGGCTCTGGTCTAGGTTTTTCGTCTATCCTGGCGTCCAGGTCAGCAAGGAAGACCCCAGATGCTTCTTTGGATTTTTTCCTGAGAGAAAGGCTGGCGTGGTCGCAAGCGACCGCCGTTTCCAAGTCGCCTTTGATGGATCCTATGGATCCGTCATCAGTGACAAACTTCATCACCAGCAGCTTTGTGCTAATGGCCGCCCCCAGGTCGTTGATGGTTTTTCTCCCCAGGATGATGTTATAAGCCGTGGAGTCTCGTAATATTACGAAGTCCGCCATGACTGTTTATCGCTTTTGCCCCTGTCCCACAGAGGTCGGGAGTGAGATGATTCCATCCGGCTTGATGAAGTGGTCCCCCAACCCTACCACACCGTGCTGGTGGGTCGTCAGGTCGGTGTCCCTTAGTCCCAGGGCATCGAAAACGTTTCGAAACATGATGTTTGAGTCTGCCCCCGTATCTACCAGGATTCGTTTGACGAGGCCCGTTCCGACCCTGGCCGTGATGACCATGGGCGAACTTTCCGGTGCCTCGTCAAACCATTGGTCCTCTGGGCCGAAGGAGATGGGTGGGATACCTCGGAAACTTCTACCTGTCGAGGTGGAGACCGCTAGGACCTTGGCGTCTTTTTTCTGTGCTGACTTTGACCTTGGGGCGGTATTCCTGGCCGTTACCACGTTTACCACCGTAAGGCCGTGGTCGTCACCCTCTGGCTCCTGTCGTCGCCTTGTTGACCGGGATCTATCTTCGCTATCGTGGTCCCGGTTGCATCTCCTTGGTTCCCGTATAAGGTGGGAGAAGTCGGCAAGTTTCCCATCCCTGATAGCTTGCTCCAGGGCGTCTTTTAGGTCGAAGTAGTCTTGGGTCTTGTGTCCGTAACCCTTGTGGTACTCGCAGTAGAGGTTCTTGTTTCCTCCCGTCCTGTCCTTCAGAGGTCGGGGCTTTGACAGTATCCCCTTTTCCGCTATCTGTTGGTAAACTTCGGTGATTGGTGCTGTGAGGGGGGTATAATTGGTGAACTTCCCAACTCGGGGGAACGGTTTGTGTGTTTTACTCGGACCGCCGTCCCTGGCGTGTTCCTTTGTCTTTCTCTGCCTTCATAGTGCCGGGCTTGATTGTAGGCGGGCTGCCGCTTATTGGCAGCCACGACCCGGCTGACTTCTTCGTCATTGATGTATTCTTTGGCCACGCACTGGATCTCTTGCATTGTCCAAACGGGCTTTGTGGTAAGGTGTTTCCTGAAGTCCTCATTCGAGAGCCCGTTCGTCAAGCATAGACTTGCCACCGAGTCTGTTAGACCGTCAATTTCCAGGCACTCGTCATTGAAACGGTCTAGGTATTTCCTGGTCGGCTCTCCGGGTCTCTGTGTCACCCCTAGCAAATTGATTGGGTGTTTGGCTTTGACAATCCTGGTCGTGAATTGAGCCAAGAAGGCGTGGCTGATGTCGGAGAATTGAGTCACCAAGCCTTGCGGGAGGTTGTTGAACCACCGTATCGCCGGGCCCGCCAAGGCGACCGGGAAGGCGCGACATCTGACCTCGTCTCCTACCCTTTCCAGGTTCATTCTGGCCTCAAAGGCCGTCAAGTGTTCCAGGGGATCTTGTGTTCCATCATACTTCATGTCTGTTGGCTTGTCAAAGTGTTTCGGCAGCCGGACCTCGAGTACGGAACGGTGGAAAGGGGTCGCTCCTATTATCACTGGTCCCCGGGTAGTTCTCCCCGGCTCGTCATTCTCCCGACGGGTATCCTCTTCGCCTCTGTTCGACGCACGCCGTCTCTCGTGTCGGGCGTAAATGATGGGGTCCCGACTTCTTCTTCTGGCTCGTCCCCGTCCCCCCGTGCTCTCCGACTCGTATTGGGGGCTGGGTGAGCGCCTCGAGCGGCTCCTTGAACGGGAGCGGGTGGGGCTCCGCTCCGGGGTGCGTTGGTCGCGTTCTCTCTCGGCTAGCCGGCGCTCTAAGTCTTGCATCCTATGGCGCAACTCTTGCATTATCCTGGCGTGGTTGTCGCCAGTACCTCCGAAGGGGCGTCTTTCGTGAGTCTGCGTCGTGTCCCTCGGAGGCGACCTCTGTTGTTGTCGGGTTTCTGTCGAAACGGCGCCTCCCCCAAGCACGGGAGGCGCGGCCTTACTACCTGTCCCAGTCTGGACTAGTACGAAGTCCATGGACGAGTCCCTATAGACGGCGCCAATGTTCGGTAGGTCGGCTACCGGACGGTTCGGGTCAGGGTTCGGAGTGATGGAGGGGCTCGTCTGGTCACGGTCGTCCGGTCCAAGAGGTGCGAGGTCCCGAGTACTTTGTGTGGAGAAGGGGGGTGCCACCTGCAAAGACACTCCGACGCTCTTGTCAGACAATGTGCAGGCGAAAAGAGAGGTGATGTGAAAAATGTGACGTACCTCGGGGGAAGAGCCAATATTCCCCTTATATACATGTCAGCAGTGGGCTCCCCTGGAGGGCAGGCCCATATTCTCAAGGACGCTGTCCCATAGCTGCGGGTGATCCGTACGGGACGCGTGTCCGGGTCGGTTGGAGGGTGCGCAACCGGGCCGGGTGGAGCTCGGGTCAGGTTGACCCGCGAGAGTCCTGGACCGGGCCGTAACAATTTATATCTCTCTTTTTTCATTTTTGGTAGATACGTACTGTACTTGTAGTAGATGATTGAAAAGCTATTTTGAAAAAAGTTTGAATTGTTGAGAACCTTTATTTAAAGGGTAAAATATTTAAATAAACCAAAACCAATCTTAAATTACACAAATCATCCAAATGAAAAAATATTATATGGATCTTCCTAATGGAAGTTTCTATATAAATCGAATGAGTATGAGTTGATTTACCAGGATTTCAAGCAATCGAATTGGGCTTATTCGATTTATGCATGCATGTTGTCAACCTTAGTAAATCGAATAAGAATAATTCGATTTATCCATGGTTTCTAGTAGCTAGTAATTCGAATTAGTCTGCTTCGAATTAGGTAGTTTCGTTATCCATAGTAAAAAAAAAACAGTACAATTCAATTTACTATGTATTGAGATATATGTATAAATCGAATTTGGGAAATTCGATTTAGTGTAAGGCCAACCTAAGATTGGACTTTCATCTGTTCCTGTGATTGCACCTGAGGCAATGTTGATTGCCTCCCTATCATTCGCAGCTGATTTAAACCGCAGTCATGATGGAGAAATAGGTGATACTACGATTGACGGTATTACTGACATGGCACCGGTTTCATTACAAGGTGGAGCACCGGATAGTGTGGACAATGTACTGTGGGATGATGATGACAATGATGATGTGGAGCCTGATACAATTGTTGATGATAGTGGTGATGACATAGCAGGGAGTAATCCAGTTGGGGGTGGCGGAGTGTCTAGTTCAGGAACTTAGCAGTATCCCCGCACTTTTTAACTTTGGACTTGGAAGCCATGAGACAGCAGGAGTACCTAGCGTACCTATTGTATTTTGGGACAGAGATACACAGGATACTAGAGGACTAGCGGAGTTTCAGGATGGTCAGCATTTTCAGGATAAAGAGGAGGCCGTGTTAAGCGTGAAGATCTATGATGGTAATCAGTGGCTAAGAGAAGGGGAGGTTGAATCTTAGCCCCTTTTTGTTGAATATTAATTTCTGCCTTTTAGAGAACCTTCAGGAGATATTTCTGCTTTTGTCTCGTGTCGAGTTGAGAGACACCTTTATTTTGTCTCGTGCCGAGTTGAGAGACACTTTTGTTTTCGTCTCCAGATTAACAGAAACAGAGAAAGGAGTAGAGAAGAAGAATTAACACCAGATATATCCTGGTTCATTGCTAAGTGCAATGTGGCCTACATCCAGTCTCCATCACAACAATGATGGAATTTCACTATGTTATCACAACATTATAAACACCAATTTCTCCTTAGGAACTACCCATTCCTATCTGCTTTTGCCTTGTGCCGAGTTAAGAGACACTTTTGTTTTCATCTCCAGATTAACAGAAACATAGAAAAGAATAGAGAAGAAGAATTAATACCAGATATATCCTGGTTCAGCCACTAAGTGCAATGTGGCCTACATCCAGTTTTCATCACAACAATGATGGAATTTCACTATGTTATCACAACATTACAAACACCAATTTCTCCCTAGGAACTACCCATTCCTATATGGAACAAATCCAGATTCCTATCTAGCTTTCAACTGCAAAGTGCTCACCCAACTTACAAGGGAACAAGTCCAGATTCCAACCCAACCTGAACTTGACTAGGGCTAAAACCTAGCTTTCAATCCACAAAGTGCTAACCCAACTTGCAAGAAAATCCGCTCAGGATCATGACAACAAAGCAGAAATACATACACTGAATTTCTGAGAAAACTATGGCTTTTTCTTTAACTTTCTGCCTTTTTCCACTCATTGGCTTTTTCTTACAAAACCTTATATTTTGCCTTTTACAAATGAAACACAGACAGAATAAACTGAGAAAAAGAAGTATTCAATGAAAGCCATGAAGGAGAAGAATAAACAGCTCAAAGAGCTATGGGAACCCAAACGTGTGCTCTCACTCCTTGCTTCAATCTTTGGCCATTCACCCCTAATATAGAGGAGTGAAGCTTCCAGGGCTTGAAAAATTCTTCAACACATGTTGGTTCTCTTCTCCCAATAGACATGCAGCAGCGGCGTGACAGAGGAGAGAAAGGGTAGAAGCAGTGACCGAATCAAACATGCAACCATACCTTCAATCTTCTCTTTCAACCTTTTTCTTCATGCATCTTGAATCTGAGCCGTTGAACTTTGCTTTGGCTCCAAGTCTTGATTCTGATCGTTGATGAGCGTCTGACCTAGGCTAGCTTCAAGCTTTCCATTTTTGCTTCTTCCAACATGTAGCTCGGCGGCTATCTTCTTTCTTTGATGAACAAAAATGGAGATGAGCTTTTTCACCTTAGATTTGTGGTGCACGAAATTACAATCACACTCTTGCAATTCTGCACAACTAACCAGCAAGTGTACTGGGTCGTCCAAGTAATACCTTACGTGAGTAAGGATCGATCCCACGGAGATTGTCGGCTTGAAGCAAGCTATGGTCATCCTTGTAAATCTCAGTCAGGCGGTTTCAAATGGTTATAAGATTTTGATAATTAAAAGATAAATAAAATATAAAATAGGATATAAATACTTATGTAATTCATAGGTAGGAGTTTCAGATAAGCGTCTGGAGATGCTTTGTTGCTTCAGAACCTCTGCTTTCCTATTGCCTTCTTCCAACCATGCGTTACCTCCTTCCATGGCAAGCTGTATGATCCTCTCGGATGAAAACAAATCCATATGCGCTGTCACCGCACGGCTAATCATCTTTCGGTTTCCGCTAGCGTCGGAATAAGACCATTGTCCTTTTGCACACGTCACTTGTGCCCCACATTCGCAGGTTTGAAGCTCGTCACAGTCATTCCTTCCCAAATCCTACTCGGAATACCACAGACAAGGTTTAGACTTTTCGGATCCCAGGAATGGCTGCCAAAAATTCTAGCCTATACCACGAAGACTCTGATCTCACGGAATGGAATGCTCTGTTGACAGGAGAAGCAACCATGCGTCGTGAACCAGGAGGCCAAGAGATACACACTCAAGCTATTGCAGATAGAACGGAAGTGGTTGTCAGGCACGCGTTCATAAGTGAGAATGATGATGAGTGTCACGGGTCATCACATTCATCAGGTTGAAGTGCGAGTGAATATCTTAGAGAAGAAGTAGGCGTGAATTGAATAGAAAAACAATAGTACTTATATTAATTCATAAAGAACAGCAGAGCTCCACACCTTAATCTATGGGGTGTAGAAACTCCATCGTAGAAAATACATAAGTGAAAATAGGGTAGGCATGGCCGTGAGGCCAGCCTCTATGGTCGAAGGACTAAGAACTAAACGTCCATAGATTTTCCAAAGATGAAAATACAATAGTAAAAGGTCCTATTTATAATGAACTAGTAGCCTAGGGTTTACAGAAATAAGTAAATAATGTAGAAATCTACTTCCGGGGCCCACTTGGTGTGTGCTTGGACTGAGCATTGAAGCTTTTTCGTGCATAGGCTGTTCCTGGAGTTAAACGCCAGCTTTGGTGCCAGTTTGGGCATTTAACTCCAATTCTGGTGCCAGTTTGGGCGTTTTACGCCAGAAATTTTAGGCTGACTTGGAACGCCAGTTTGAGCCATCAAATCTAGGGTATAGACTATTATATATTGCTGAAAAGCCCATGATGTCTACTTTCCAACGCAATTAAGAGCGCACCAATTTTGCTTCTGTAGCTCCAGAAAATCTACTTCGAGTGCAGGGAGGTCAGAATCCAACAGCATCTGCAGTCCTTTTTCAGCCTCTGAATCAGATTTTTGCTCAAGTTCCTCAATTTCAGCCAGAAAATATCTGAAATCATAGAAAAATACACAAACTCATAGTAAAGTCCAGAAATGTGATTTTTATTTAAAAACTAATAATTATATACTAAAAATTAACTAATTCATACTGAAAACTACCTAAAAATAATGCTAAAAAGCGTATAAATTATCCGCTCATTAATTTGCTTCTTCATTGAGGCAGATCTTTTCTTTTCTTGGCAAATAAAATCTTGCAACCTTTTTTCAAATCTTTCCTTCTGTAGAAAATATCTTTCTGAACCTTTCTTTCTTCATAGGTTTTACTGTGACTTATTTCTTCTATCTTCTTCTTTGTGTGAATTGATATGACCGAAAACAAGGAGAGGAGAGAGAAAAATTTTGAAGAAAGCATTAAATAGAATTAAAACAAATTAAATTTCCACTTCCATTCCCCAAGGCATGGAGTAAAGTGTGGAGCTATTAATGCAAATAAATCAAATTGAATTTTCTCTTTCAATTACCAAGGCATAAAGTCACGTGTCAGACTTTTGGGTACCAAAGAATGAAATTAACCAAGTTGATTTTTGAGTTCCAGTAGCAAATGGGGTAGATAACCGAAGCATGCCTTGTGAACCTTGGGTTCCATTCTTTGATATATCAACTTTGGTTTATGGGGCTTCTGATTTGGGCCAATTTGATTTTCTTTCTTTTAATGTTCAGCCACCCTTTTTGAATTAATATGATGCAGTGCTGAATTTGTTTAGTAACCAAATTGGGCTTTTCATTACTTGGACCAAGAAATAATTTTATTTTTCTTCCTGCACACTTGAACAAAAACATCAAACAAACTATTGGAAGCAATTTAAACACTTAACAATATTTTAATAATTTTCTAAATTATATTTTAATAATGTTTCCTCATCATTTCAATTTTTCAAACTCAACAATCTCTCCCTTGATGACAAACATTATTAAATTGAATTAAAAGGGTTAGGATAGAGCACTTTCCTTTGAAGATTTTCAAAAATCTCCCCCTTTCTTTTGTTCAATGCGCTCCCCCTTGATGTGTGCCTGATAAACAAAATTTTCAAGAAAGCAAACATTGTATACAAGCTCCAATAGGTTCCTAAAGATTAAAAATTTAAACAATGGGACCTTTTAAAACCGAGCCAATTTTTCACAAGGATATGCTTCTCAAACACCTTAATAAAATTCTATAGTCCAGACAGCACATATGCAATTGAGCAAGTAAGTTTATCAAAAACAATCAAAGCTCAGGTTGAAATTTATCCACTAAAACAGAGTGCTAAAAAACAGAGCAAATTAGAGCACTAAACAATGAAATAAAACAATTTCAATTCAGCCCTTTTTCTTCCTTTGTCGTTATTCTCCCCCTTTTGTCATCAAGGAGGGACACATCATAAGTCAAAGTTTTGATGAGAGAATTTTTGTATGGTTTAGAATTTCACAAATAAAATCTTATTGAAAGTATAGTTTCTAAACCAACAAATAATCCTTTCATACAAAAGATTGTTTGTCACAAGTACAAACCCTTAAAATTATAAACCGAAGTATTCAAACCTCGGGTCGTTCTCCCTAGGAATTGCAATAAAGTGTTCTTGTTATTGGTTATGAGGTTTGTTTGGGGTTTTTTAGAATAAGAAATAAGAAAAGTAAATGGTAAAGGAAATAAACTAACAACCAACAAAGCTCTTGGCAAGGTATGAGAACTAGAAGTCCTATCCTAGTTATCCTCTTCAATTGTGATAGCAATTGTCCATTGCTCCCACTTAGTTAACTTCTAACCATGGAGGAAAGTCAAGTGGATGGATTAACTTGAGTCCACAAGTCCTAGCCTAATCTAGATGAAAGACTAGCTTTAGTGGCATTCAAGTCAATTAGCAACTTCTAATTATCAATCAACAAATGAATTAGATAACTCAAGAGTCACTAATCACTCTACCAAAGCCAAGAGTAGAAAAATCTAGCTCATAACTAAAAGAAGCATTTCATCAAACACATAAAATGCAATAAAAGTAAACAACATGAATTGCAAGAATTAAAGAGAGAGCTAACTACAATGGCAAGAGATCAATAATAGAAAACCAAATCAAACATGAAAAGACATGAGAATCATAAATTGCATTGAAAGGTAAATGAAGATCTACATAAGAATTCATAAAGCAAAAGGAAAATTGAAGCAAGAGAAGAAGTAGATCTAGATCTAAGAGAAGAGAACTAAAACCTAATCCTAATCCTAATTCTAGAGAGAGGTGAGAGCTTCTCTCTCTAGAAACTAAATTTTCCTCCAAAACTTCAACTAAACTAAACTAATGACACTAGATAGATTGATTCCCCTTCAGTCCTTGGGTTAAATAGCATCAGAGATGAGTTGGATTTGGGCCTGGGAAGCCCAGAATTCGCCCCCAGCGTTTTGCCTTTAAATGAGTCACGTGCGATCAAAGATTTTGCTTTCCACGCGTGCGCGTGGAGTGAATTTCTCTCAATCCTTGTTTTTCTATGATTTCTCCCCTTTGCATGCTTTTCTCTTTATTCCTTTGATCCATTCCTAGCCTTCCCAACCTGGAATCACTAACAAACATATCAAGACATCTAGTGGAATCGAAGGTGAGTCAAAATTAGCAATTAAGGACCTAAAAAGCATGTTTTCACACTTAAGCACAATTTAGGAGACAATCATGAAACCATGCTATTTCATTGAATAAATGTGGGTAAAAGGTCATAAAATTCCCTAAATTAAGCACAAGATAAACCCTAAAAATGGGGTTTATCAACCTCTCCACACTTAAACCATAGCATGTCCTCATGCTAAGATCAAGAAGGAAACAAAGGGTATCAACATTTATTAAATGTAAACTAACTAAATGCAATCTACCTAAATGCAACTACCCAAATGAATGCAACTACTTGGTCAAAATAAATCAATTTCCAACAGAACATATATAAGCATAAGGGCTAAGGCAATAGCAATCAAATTAAATCCACAATTGAATTGAGTTATTAAATATTTTATATACTTGCAAGAAGAGATGATTATAGGTGGAGACATGTAATTGAGCAATCGAACCCTCACCGGAAGTGTTTGCACTCTAGTCGCTCAAGTGTATAGGGTCGATCCCCTCAATTCTCCTATAATCATGCTTTCCAATATTTGTTTTTTATCTAACAATCAACATTAATTTCATGCATGCATACAATTATCATGAAGTCTTTTCATAGGTTGTAATGGGGCTAGGGTCAAGGTAGGATGCATATTTGGTCAAGTGGACTTGAAATTTGAATCCTTGATAAGCTTAGACTTTCCACCTAACCTATAACATCCTATATAATTTCAAAGCTAACCTAACTACCCATTCTTCACTTTTTTAACATGCTCATGCATTCTTTTCTTGATTACAACTCATATGCATTGATCTTTATTATGCTTCACTTTGGGGCATTTTGTCCCCTTTTTATTTCTTTCTTTTTTTTTTCTTTTTCTTTTGTTTTGTTTTTCATATATATATATATTCTTTTTCTTTATCATTCATTTTTTTCTTTTTTTTTTCAAACTAAAATATATACAAGAACATCAATGCATATGGTTTTACATTTAATTAACATATGAGTATGTACCCAATTCCCAAATATAGAAATACAAAACAAAAACACCCTTTTCTCTCAACCAATGTCCCAAGTTTTGCCACACTTGAATGACACACACACTAGCCTAAACTAATCAAAGATCCAAATTAAGGACATTTATTATTTTTTGTTTCAAGGCTTGTAATGTGCTAAAATTAAGAACAAAGTGGGTTAATCGTAGGCTCAATGTTGGCTAACAAAGGTTGTTAAAAGGTAGGCTATTTGGGGTAAGTGAGCTAATGAAATGGTGGCCTCAATCATATAAATGCATGAATACACAAAATAATGGACATAGAGAATCAAACAAAACAAAGATTACAATCATAGGAAGAGAATAATGCACACAAGAAGGGAAAATAAGTGGTTATAAGATGTAACCACGCAATTAGGCTCAAAAACTCACAAGGTTGTGTTCTTAGCTCAAAACATGTTCCACAATATATATATAATTCAAGCAAGTTCAATAAAAAGTTTTCACTCAAATCAATTGGAATGTCAATGCCCTATAGATAAATTCTTGAAAAATTTTATTAGTTTGACTAAGCTTATTATGTATATATATGCACAATTAAGAAAACGAAACTAAAAATCCTAAAAAACCCAAAAGAATGAAATGCAAAAGTGTTGGGATTAGAAACTTGTCACCCAAAGGCGCCGATTGGTCGGACGACCTCCCCACACTTAAAAATTTGCACCGTCCTCGGTGTATTCAAATATGAGCAAGGGGGTACGGCGACTCTCCGGATTGCCACCTTCAGCTGGTGGGTCAACCGGTTTGCTGCGTATTCTTTCTCCGCTTCCGTTTTAGCTTATAATGACTCTATCCTGAAAATAGAAGACCGGATAGTAAGAAAAGTAAATGCAAAAGCAAGGAAGCATACATTGTTGGAATGAGGTAAATCACTAGAATGGAGTGAGTGACCCAATGTATGACATTAATGAAACAAGTGTGTAAGTTCTAAGATACATGCGGTCTAGAACACACACTAACATAAAAAGGCCCATGTCACAATTACACAAAAAGGAACATGCACTTCACTCATCTTAGTGTGCTTGAGATGCTCTAAACTTGTGGGTTAAGACAACCAAACAAGCAATAAAGAAGCATGAAAGCATTCAAGCAAAAAATAACATATGGATGCATATGATTATGAAACACAATGTATTAAGATAAATGCAAAACATCCATCAATAAATTGCCTAATCAAAGAATAGAATTCAAATCACATGGTGGTCAAATCATGCAATTCAAAAGACTTAAGAAGCTTGAAGGCAAATCTAGTGTTCTTGGTATTCACAAAACTAAGCATGAAAAATTCAAAACCAAGTAACCAATTACAACCTCAATCAAGGAATCCAACAATGATTATAAGCATAGTGATGTTAAGATAACATCCTTCTTAATACTCAATAGTAATTAATGGTAAACAAGATTAACAATCCAACACCTATAAGGAAAAAAAATTAAAATGAAAAATAAGCTAACTAAACAACTACTAATTATCTAGCTAAATGAAATGGCTATGGATGGTGTTTGGTAATGTAGGATGATGGGTAGGAGAAGAGAAGAGGAGAAAGGAAGGAAAGAAATGGAAAGAGGAGAAGAAAAGAGGTGTAGTGAAGGAAGGGCATCCACGCGTACGCGTGCACTACGCGTGCGTGTGGGTGGTGGTGAAATGGGCGCGACGCGTGCATGGCATACCAGAGAGGCGATGTGTGCGCGTCCTTTACGCTTACGTGTGGGTTGGTTTGTGCCTCAGGCTCAATATTCGCATAGTACACGCGCAACTCTCGGGTTTTTGGCTGGGAGGTGAAAATTTGGGATCCACGGGTACGCGTGCATGACGCGTGCGCGTGGATGGGTGAGAACGTGAGGTGTGCGTACGCGTGGATGATGCTCTGTTTTTCAAAATTTTTCTATGTTTTTGCACCAATCCAAGCATTCCAAACCTCCAAACAGCTACCAAAACACCATAAAACCTTACTTAACATACTAAACTACCAAATAAACTCAACAAACTCAAACAAAACATGAATTTAAACTAATTATCACTATGTACAAAAGAGAAAAATGAAAAGGTTTACCATGGTGGGGTGTCTCCCACCTAGCACTTTTGTTTATTGTCCTTAAGTTAGACTTATGGGGTGCACCTCTCAAGGTGGCTTGTGCTTGAATTCTTCTTGAAACTCCCACCAATGCTTGGTTCTCCATTGTGCCCCAAGATTTCTCATGTGTTGCACCAAGTCTTGATGGAGTTCTTCACAAGCTTGGGGCTCCCAGAGTTGATCCTCTTCTTGCAATCCGGGATCCCACACTTTATTTTCACACCCATCTTAAAGTTGATCATTATTAGTCCATTCAGGTGGTATGACCTTAGAATTCTCATTTAAGCGGCCAAACATTCTCCTAGACCCAAGCGATCTAGCTCTATACCAACCCTTACAATGCCAACCACTAACCATCTCCCTTTTGCTCTTAAAGCCATAAATATTTCTAAGTTGACCATCCGTCTTAAGCAAACCATATTCAAGTGGGATAGTGAAGCTTAGAGATAAGAGGTTCACCCACTTGAATGAGAGAATGGATGGTGATGGCTTGGGGAGAGGTGTCTCCAATATCCTTACAAGCTCTACTCCCTTGTGGTCTTCCTTGTCAACCTCTACCTCTTCATGAACTTCCTCAATTTCAATCCTTTGTTCATCAATTTCATCTAACTATTCTCCATCACTCAAATCATAAAGGGGAGGGAGAGAAAAATCTACCTCCACCTTGCTTTCTATCTCATTGGAAGAAGGTTCTTCAAGTTCAAAAGATTCCTCACCAAGAAGACTGGATGCATGATCTTCATCTCCAAGGGAACTCAATTTTTACTCCATTCCTTCCAAGTCTTCATTCAACAATTGTTTTGGAGGTTGTGCACCATCCTTCTCAACATCAAATTCAATCTTCTTGGATATGTTTTCTTCAACTCTAGGTTCCCAAAGAGGTTCCGCATCTCCTAAATCTTCAACCACTTCTTCCTTTTCTTTAATGATCATAGGCTCCTCCAATTGTTCTAACACAACATAGCATTCCTCCTTCTTCACCGGAGTTTCCAATCTCTCCTTCATGCTATGCTCTTTAATTGATTCTCCACATGTGGTTATGGGAGTGCTTTGAGTGCTCAAGCATTGGGAGGCTAATCGGCTTACTACCTCGGTCAAGGTAGCCACAAATTCTAGTGTCTCCCTTTGCATCTCTCCTTGCCTTTGAAGTATAAGGCCAAGGGTTTCATCAATTGAGGATTGAGGTGGATAATATGGTTCATTGTCTTGGAGAAAGGGTTCATAATAGGAAGGTGGTTCTTCTTGGTAAGGGTGTGGAGGTAGTGTGTATTGAGGTGGTTCTTGGGAGTATTGATATTGGAGTGATGGTTCTATGTATGGCTCATACGGTTCAAAAGGTGGTTGGTATGGGGAATATGGATTAGGGTCATATGGAGGTGTTTGGTGAAAGGAGGCTTGTGAGTGTGGTAGATGGCTATGTTGAGGAGATGTCTCATAGGCATGTGGTGGTTCTTGAAAGTCACAAGGAGATTCACAATAACCATTAGATTGATATGCATCATAGGATGGCTCTTGTTCATAGTGCATTGGTGGGGGTTGTTGCCATGAAGAATGATCATATTCACATGACTCCTCCCACCTTTGGTTGTCCCATCCTTGATACACATCCTCATTGAAGCTCTCATTTTCTACAACATAGTTAGAACTAAACTCATAGCCAAAGTGAGAATTCATAGTGAAAAGAGAAAAGAAGAAACAAAAGCTAATAAGAAATAATGAAACAAGGTCTTAAAACTAGCAAAAACTAACAAGCAATCCAAAAATCAAGCTATTCACAATATTCACATATATACAATAACCAATAACATAACACCATTGTAATCCCCGACAACGGCGCCATTTTGATGAGAGAATTTTTGTGTGGTTTAGAATTTCACAAATGAAATCCCGTTGCAAGTATAGTTTCTAAACCAACAAATAATCCTTTCATACAAAAGATTGTTTGTCACAAGTACAAACCCCTAAAATTATAAACCGAAGTATTCAAACCTCGGGTCGTTCTCCCTAAAAATTGCAATAAAGTGTTATTGTTATTGGTTATGAGGTATGTTTGGGGTTTTTTAGAATAAGAAACAAGAAAAGTAAATGGTAAAGGAAATAAACTAACAACTAACAAAGCTCTTGGCAAGGTATGAGAACTAGAAGTCCTATCCTAGTTATCCTCTTCAATTGTGATAGAAATTGTCCATTGCTTCTACTTAGTTAACTTCTAACCATGGAAGAAAGTCAAGTGGATGGATTAACTTGAGTCCACAAGTCCTAAACTAATCTAGATGAAAGACTAGCTTTAGTGGTATTCAAGTCAATTAGCAACTTCTAATTATCAATCAACAAAGGAATTAGATAACTCAAGAGTCACTAATCACTCTACCAAAGCCAAGAGGAGAAAAATCTAGCTCATAACTAAAAGAAGCATTTCATCAAACACATAAAAGGCAATAAAAGTAAACAACATGAATTGAAAGAATTAAAGAGAGAACTAACTACAATGGCAAGAGAACAATAATAGAAAACCAAATCAAACATGAAAAGACATGAGAATCATAAATTGCATTGAAAGGTAAGTGAAGATATACATAAGAATTCATAAAGCAAAAGAAAATTGAAGCAAGAGAAGAAGTAGATCTAGATCTAAGAGAAGAGAACTAAAACCTAATCCTAATCCTAATTCTAGAGAGAGGTGAGAGCTTCTCTCTCTAGAAACTAACTTTTTCTCCAAAACTTCAACTAAACTAAACTAATGACAGTAGATAGATTGATTTCCCTTCAGTCTTTGGGTTAAATAGCATCAGAGATGAGTTGGATTTGGGCCTAGGAAGCCCAGAATTCGCCACCAGCGTTTTGCCTTAAAATGAGTCACGTGCGATCACCGACGCGTACACGTACATCACGCATGCGTGTCGCTTGAAGATTTTGCTTTCCACGCATACGCGTCATGTACGCGTACGCGTCGCCATGCGACCTCATCGTTTCACGCGTGCACGTGGAGTGAATTTCTCCCAATCCTTGTTTTTCCATGATTTCTCCACTTTGCATGCTTTTCTCTTTATTCCTTTGATCCATTCCTAGCCTTCCTAACCTGGAATCACTAACAAACATATCAAGGCATCTAGTGGAATCAAAGGTGAGTCAAAATTAGCAATTAAAGACCTAAAAAGCATGTTTTCACACTTAAGCACAATTTAGAGGACAATCATGAAACCATGCTATTTTATTGAATAAATGTGGGTAAAAGGTCATAAAATCCCCTAAATTAAGCACAAGATAAACCCTAAAAATGGGGTTTATCAAGTTTGCAAGGCTCTTATCAATTCACAAAAATCATCAGCCAGCCTTGAAACAAGCATGAATCAGAACTAAACCAAATATTAATTAAATACTATTTATTCACAAGCTCAGATGCTAAAGTATAATCAATATTCACAACCAGATCAATCTGCAGATTTTTAAACACAAATTCAAATAATAAACAGTAGCTTCAAACATCATCATCATAGATCAAAATAAAAACAAACAACAGCCTTTCAAATCATTTTTCTTTCTCCCCCTTTTGTCATTAAGAAGGGATTCCTGTATGAAGAAACAGTTCAACACATATGCAAAAAGTGTAGATCATGTAAAAGTGCAAAAACTAAGTTATAGTCATCCAACAGAGTTCAACAACTAAAATCCAAAAATAGAACAAAAACTAATGATAAGCCAGAGTTTTAGAAACAGTTTTTCAATAGCAACAACATGGAGCAGCCTTAATCAAAAGCTCAGTTGCCAAAACCAAATAAAAACAATATTCACAATCAGAGCAATATGCATAATTAGAGCTGCATGAAATAATGGTTTAAAACAAGAAAATTTGTAGTCAGTCTCAAGCATCATAAGTTCAACAGTTTCACTATAACTGTTTCAATTTATTTTCACATAATGCTTACTCCCCCTGTTGTTATCGAAGTTAGTAAACCTGCACACAAAAATAGTTCAATATGTAATCCACAAGTGCAAAGCAGGTATTAGTGTTAGTGTCAACAAAAGTTGTAAACTGTATCATCAAAAACCAAATTATAAGAAAACAGCTGCATCAAATTGGACTAAACATCAGATCTCTCATCTTTGGTTGTAAGAGGATCTTCTTCTTCTTTCAAAATCGTGTCCTTGGCTGCCTTTGTGCCCCTTTTCTTAGATTACTTTACAGCATCACTACTCTTAAGATATAAAATTCTATCTTGGATTTCATTACTCAGATCGACACCAAAATACTCAAAAATGCAAGTTAAAAACATTCTATATGTAAGAAAAAAAGGGAGTAGTGGAGAAGATGAGAGGTTATCATAATAACTGCTTTAAATGTTCAAAAATACTTTGAAAACACAAACCAATTTAATAATACATGATTCAAAGAATTTTTGAATTTTAAAAACAATACAGGCAGTTTTTAAAAATGACAAGTCAAATAAAAATTGAAAAGAATTTGAAACTTATTTGACTTGAAAAATGATGAATATAAATACTCCTCCTTTTTTGGTGTATGTGATTAAAACAAGCAATGAGACCCAATTCATAAAACAAAGCAACTTCTTAGGCTTAATAGTGGTTTTAAGGAAATATTTTTAATCATCAAGGATTTAGTTCAGATCCAAATTCATTTAGAATTATCAACACATAGTCTGAACTTCATAGAACCTAGAGGGAGTCATCATCTACCCAATTTTGTCTCCTTGTAACCTGCGAGACAAAAACAACCAGAAAATCTTTAAGCATATTTAATTCAAAAACTCAACAATCAACAGTCCCTAGAGTACTTTTCAATTTATAAAATCTATTTTTACATAGAGGTTTTGTAAAAATATTAGCCAATTGATCCTCAGATTTTACAAATTGTATGTCAATTGTTCCCTTTTGCACATGCTCTTTTTATAGAATGAAATCTTACTTCAATGTGCTTAGTTCTTGAGTGTAAAATAGGATTTTTTTTTATTTTAAAAATTTATTGCACTCAAGTTGTCACAAAACATAGGGATACTATTGACTTACAATTTGTAATGAGCAAGTTGTGTTTTAAACAAAGTCAATTGAGAACAAGAGGAAGTTGAGATATATTCGACTTCAGCCGGTGACAGAGCAACAACAGCTTGCGTATTGCTTGACCACACATTCAAGGATTGTCCAAGAAAGCAACAACTCCCTGAAGTACTGCTTCTATTTACACGATCTCAGCAAAATCTCAATTTTCTCAAATTGAACCAGCTCCTCCTCCTTTGCCTTTATTTAAGAGGGATCTTCAATTATTTTCTTCATTTTGGGAGTTCCATTTGTGATGCAAGAGCGAAGTTATTGAGTTTGGCTCTCTTTCTTCTTGAGAATCTTGTGGTAACTCCATGAGAGGGATCTCCAATGATGAATTCATGTGGATAGTTCTTCAAGAACTTCCATTCTCTTGGCTTTTGTGAGGTGATCTCAAGTTGAGTATGAACATGATCAGTTCCATTGAGATTTTTAGAAATCTCTATGTCAGGAGGAGACAAAACAGAATCGCCTCCTAGATTCTGGTTTGTAGAATTGTGAACAGCATCTTTCATTGAAGGTTCAAAGTTGTCTTTTCCTTGAATTCTATTTGAATTTTGTACAATGTTAGTTCCTGCATCAATTTTCTCAACAACACTTGAAATAGAGTTAGAATCATATGAAAATGATATGTATGGACTCCTCAATTATTCTATGTTCCTTGATATAAACTCTATAAGTTTTACTAGTGGTTGACTATCCAACAAAGACACCTTCATAAGATTTTGGATCAAATTTTTTAAGATTATCTTTAGTGTTTAACACAAACTCTTTGCATCCAAAAGTATGAAAGTACTTAAGATTGGGTGGTACTCCTTTTCAAAGTTCATATGGTATTTTCTTTAAAACTTTTCTAACGATGATTTGGTTCAAAATATATCTTTAGTCCAAAAGAATTTTGGAATTTTATTTTCACCAAAACATAGGCCTAGTCTTTTCTTGAAGGCCTCTATTTCTCCTTTCAACAACTCTATTTTTTGAGGTATTCTAGGACATGAAAAATTATATGAAATACTAAATTCATCAAAGTGTTGATTTACAAACTCATTTTCATGATCACTTCTTAAGAAAATAATTTAAAAAAAAAATTCATTTTGGATCTTTTTGCATAGAGTTGAAAAAGCAAGAAAGACACCATTCTTATGAGCTAAGAAAAAGAATCCATCCAAACTTGATATAGTCATCAAATACCACTAAGCTATAGTGCTTACCACCAAGACTTTGAGTCCTTGTAGGACTAAAAAGATCAATATGTGGCATTTCCTATGTTCTTTTAGTTGAGATGTCATCCTTGGGTTTGAAAGATTTTTTTTTTTGTTTACTCAATTGACAAGCATCACAAGTGATGTCTTTGTCAAATTTTATTTTTAGGAAGATCTCTAACCAAATTCTTTTTCACAAGCTTAGAAACTAGAAACATGCTTGCATGTTCTATTTTCTTATGCCATAACCATTTCTCAAATTCTATGGAAATATAACAAGCTACATTTTGTTCTTTTAGTTCCTCTAAGGTTAGTCCATACACATTATTACATCTTATAACTTCAAACAAAATTTTACGAGATTTTTCACACACAACCAAGCATTCTAATTTCTTGAAAATAGCCAAACAACATAAATCACACAATTGGCTAATGCTTAGAAGATTGTGTTTCAACCCATTAACTCAAAATACAACATCAATGAAAGTTGAGAAATTCTTACCAACCTTACCTACGGCCACAATTTTTCATTTACCATTGTCACCGGAAGTCACAAAACTTCCATCGAATTTATCAAGCTTGATGAAGAAAGTGGACTTTTCGGTCATGTGCCTAGAGCATTCCCTATTCAAGTATCACATGTCTTTCTTCTTCTTGGATGCTAAGTAAAACTGCACAAATCTTTTAAGTGACCTTAGGCATCCAAGCTAGTTTAGATCCTTTGAAGTTAACCTTTTTTGGTTGTCCAAGTGCATCACAAACAACCTTGTATGTTTTGTTTCCCACTCTTCTTTTGTCAATAAAGCATTAAGAAGAAGAGTGACCAGATTTATTGCAATTAAAACAATGATTTGTGTGAGCATATTGCTGAAAACACTTTAAGATATGATGCTGATGGTGATCAAAAGATTTAAATTTTCTGGTATTTGAAAGGGTGCATTTCTTTTGAAAGATCCATCTCTAACATTAGTACCTCCTTTTGCCAGAAACCTTAAACCAGAATTTCTTGACACAAATGGATTTTTAGAAAGTGAGGCTCTTTTGTGAAAGAGAAATTTTTTAAAAACGTCCTCATTGTTAGAGAGGTAACCCATACCAGAGTTTATTTGAAGCAGGTTCAGATTTTGAATAAGATGCATTTAATCAAAATCTAGCTTTTCAAAATCAGCATCAAGGTTAGATGAACATTCAAGACCAAATTCATCAAAAGAAGATTTTATTCTTGAAAATGATGTTGAAAATTTTGCAAGTGATTTTTCAAAAAATTGCATCATTTTTGTTACATACTCTAAACCTGATTTTTTTAAACAACGGTCTCTGATTAGCAAGTAATTTGTCCAAGTTGCTTGAACTATGTACAAATTTTGTTAAATCGTTATTCAAACTTTTGATCACTTTATTTAATCTTTTATTTTCAGCAACAAGTTCTTGTGAAGGATTAATAATGTGCTTTCCTTTGAACTTTAAAAAAAAATATATTTTCTTCAATGAAATTAAAAGCACATTTGGTCTCCTTTACCTTTTCTTTTAAAAACTCATTTTCAGCTTTCAAAACTTTATTCTCAGATTTATATTTGTTGTATTTATACAGCAATGTTTCAGAAAGGTGAGTGAGATCATCAATAATAACATGCAAATCATTAAGAGATAAGTCAGAACAATCTACCTCTTTTTGTTGATCTTCATCATCAGCTGTGAAACAGATTTGAGCTTCATCTTCGGAGTTTTCTTTCTCATCTGAGTCAATCTTGAGATCCTCTCAAAAAGCCATATGTCCCTTCCCTTTTGGATCCTTTGAGTTGCCACATCTACTTCTTCCTTTGAGTTTCCATCATCCTTCTAAGTTTCCTAGCAAAACATACAAACTCGTCATGTTATAAACAGTCATTGAATTCATCATTCAATGATTCAGTGCAAGATTTAAGAGCCACTTCGTTCCTTTTTCTTTTTTTTTGTATCATCATTTTTTTTGTAATTTCATATGCTAGTAACTTTTCTCTCAACTCATTACAGGTCATTTGACTTTCCACTCTCTTGTTAAGCTTCTCAAAATTTTTCTCACTAGCATCTATTCGGAATGAGTAATCCCCATAGCATCCAAGCTATTAATGATGATAAAGAATCATGTCATCAATTGATTCTCCTTCCTTCATAGAGAACATCTCATACTCTCTGCTCAGCATGTCACTTCTGGTTTCTTTTACTTGTGTGGCGCCCTCAGGTGTGCCTTGGAGTTTATCCCAGATTTTTCTTGCTGTTTTGCATCTTGAAACCTTCAGGTATTCCTTGAAGCTAGTTGCACAGTTTAGCATGTTGACAACCTTGACATTTAGTTCCCAGATTTTTTTTATCTTCATTCCTTCTGTTCAATAGTAGTAGTTTTTCCCATTGAAGAATGGAGGTCTGTTGTTGGAATGTCCTTCTATCAGAGTATAAGCCACTGTGTTGAAATCCATGTTGTCCGCCATTAGGATCTTTCCTCCAAGCTGTGAAGCTTGATCTCTTTGAGGCCAAGCTCTAATACCAATTGATGGTAATCAGTGGCTAAGAGAAGGGGGTTGAATCTTATCCCCTTTTTGCTAAATATTAATTTCTGCCTTTTAGAGAACCTTCAGGAGATATTTCTGCTTTTGTCTCATGTCGAGTTGAGAGACACTTTTGTTTTGTCTTGTGCCGAGTTGAGAGACACTTTTGTTTTCGTCTCCAGATTAATAGAAACAGAGAAAGGAGTAGAGAAGAAGAATTAACACCAAATATATCCTGGTTCAACCACTAAGTGCAACGTGGCCTACATCCAGTCTCCATCACAACAATGATGGAATTTCACAATGTTATCACAACATTACAAACACCAATTTCTCCCTAGGAACTACCCATTCCTATCTGGGATAAATCCAGATTCTATACCTAATCTGAATTTGACTAGGACTCAAAACCTAGCTTTCAACTACAAAGTGCTCACCCAACTTGCAAGGGAACAAGTCCATATTCCAACCCAACCTGAACTTGACTAGGACTCAAACCTAGCTTTCAATCCGCAAAGTGCTAACCCAACTTGCAAGGGAATCCCCTCAGGATCATGACAACAAAACAAAAATACATACACTGAATTTTTGAGAAAACTATGGCTTTTTCTTTAACTTTTTGCCTTTTTCCACTCATTGGCTTTTTCTTACAAAACCTTATATTTTGCCTTTTACAAATGAAACACAGACAGAATAAACTGAGAAAAAGAAGTATTCAATGAAAGCCATGAAGGAGAAGAATAAACAGCTCAAAGAGCTATGGGAACCCAAACGTGTGCTCTCACTCCTTGCTTCAATCTTTGGCCGTTCACCCCTAATATAGAGGAGTGAAGCTTCCAGGGCTTGAAAAATTCTTCAACACATGTTGGTTCTCTTCTCCCAATAGACATGCAGCAGCGGCGTGACAGAGGAGAGAAAGGGTAGAAGCAGTGACCGAATCAAACATGCAACCATACCTTCAATCTTCTCTTTCAACCTTTTTCTTCATGAATCTTGAATCTGAGCCGTTGAACCTTGCTTTGGCTCCAAGTCTTGATTCAGATCGTTGATGAGCGTCTGACCTAGGCTAGCTTCAAGCTTTCCATTTTTTCTTCTTCCAACGTGTAGCTCGGCGGCTATCTTCTTTCTTTGATGAACAAAAATGGAGATGAGCTTTTTCACCTTAGATTTGCTTGAGGCAGATCTTTCCTTTTTTTGGCAAATAAAATCTTGCAACATTTTTTCAAATCTTTCCTTCTGTAGAAAATATCTTTCTGAACCTTTCTTTCTTCATAGGCTTTACTGTGACTTATTCTTCTATCTTCTTCTTTATGTGAATTGATATGACCGAAAACAAGAGAGAGGAGAGAGAAAAATTTTGAAGGAAGCATTAAATGAAATTAAAACAAATTGAATTTCCACTTCCATTCCCTAAGGCATGGAGTAAAGTGTGGAGCTATTAATGCAAATAAATCAAATTGAATTTTCTCTTTCAATTACCAAGGCATAAAGTCACCTGTCAGACTTTTGGTTACCAAAGAATGAAATTAACCAAGTTGATTTTTGAGTTCCAGTAGCAAATGGGGTAGATAACCGAAGCATGCCTTGTGAACCTTGGGTTTCATTCTTTGATTTATCAACTTTGGTTTATGGGCTTCTGATTTGGGCCAATTTGATTTTCTTTCTTTTAACGTTCAGCCACCCTTTTTGAATTAATATGATGCAGTGCTGAATTTGTTTAGTAACCAAATTGGGCTTTTCATTACTTGGGCCAAGAAACAATTTTATTTTTCTTCCTGCACACTTGAACAAAAACATCAAACAAACTATTGGAAGCAATTTAAACACTTAACAATATTTTAATAATTTCTTAAATTATATTTTAATAATGTTTACTCATCATTTCAGTTTTTCAAACTCAACAACCTATAACATGCAGCGTGGGGTTCAGTACAAGTGGTGGAGTTTGATTATTGCAAGTACTATGGGAAGTGTAAGAAATTTGGCAACGGGTACACATGGTTGATTCAGATCAGTCTCCGCCAGCGCAGAAGTATTTGGAAGGTAAAATGGTATAATGAACCTCATACTTGTCTGGCCACGTCGATATCGAGTGATCACAGGAAGCTTGATTATCACATGATCTCGACATTCATACTACCTATGATTAGAGCTGTGCTGCCGTGTGTATCAAGGTACTGCTGAATGCAATAGAGGCACATTTCGATTTTAGACCGACTTACAAGAGGGTTTGGTTGGCTAAGCAGCAGGCCGTGACACAAATTTTTACAGAGATTAGAATGAGTCACACAATGAGTTACTGCGATGGGTACTAGGTTTGCAGACGACGATGCCGGGTAGGGTTGCAGTGTTGAGGACGATCCTCGCAAGATGGTATAAACCGGCCATCTGCAAGTACAAAACGATCCTCTCGTCCAGGCGCATACCTTGTTGCCATCTCATGCTCGTGATACATTGGTAGGGCTGTATAAACATGATAACAAATTGTCTATTAGGACCACATCAAAACAAATTTCTATAATAATATCAACTAATGCATCTGCTAATCCGAATACCATAAACGCAACCAAATAATCATACGGATTCAAAACACAAAATAAAAACATATATTCATCAAACTGGGCCTAATAAAATAAGTTTAATATTAATAAAAAATTGATTTAATGTAGAAGTTCGCAGAATCTTGGATCACTAATAGGTTCATCGCTGGCAATGTTGACGTTACATGAATTCTAAGTAAAACAGCAGGTCACTATCCATACTTTTTTTAATAACAACCCAAATCACAACATAGACTCCAATCACTACTCTTACTCTAACTAAGTTTTACTACCTATTATCTTCACTACTCATACTCTTCTAGTTATTTGTAATCACTATTGAAATTAAAATTTGTCCCGTCGAACTTCTAGAAACTAATAAGTCACTACTCTAACTACTCTATCTACTTTAAAAATTGTAAATTATGACTAACGTTTAAATAGACAAAAAAAAAAAGTAAAACATCTAATCCTATTTTCGAAAAAATGCATGCACTAATCTCTTCATTAATGACACCAGTAATATGGACAATTCCATCCAAGTGATAAAGACGATCCAGGTTATCCGCCATCAGCAGAGTCCAAATGTTGGAGTTTTTGGGTTGAGGTTTCTCTGGGGTTTAGCAGGGTAGAATTTTTGAATTGTAATTCAAATGAGCTCAATTCGAATTCTATTTATAGGGAAAATCTTAATAAATCGACTTAGCCAAAGTCGAATTACCATGGGCGGCTGGGCGCCCATCGTATGTAATTCGAATCAGCCCAATTCAAATTAGTATGGGAACAAAATCAAGGATAGATCGAAACAAATTGTTTCGATTTATTGTGGGAATCACGTGCATGCATAAATCGAACTGGAATTATTCGATTTACTACCTCGACAACATGCATGCATAAATTGAATCAACGTGCTTCAATTTGCATCTTAACTCAGTGATTCGAGTTAGCCTGATTCGATTTAGATAGAAACGTCCATTAAGGAAACTCATATAACGTTTTTTCGTTTGGATAATTTGTGTAATTTATAATTGGCTTTGGTTTTTTTAAACATTTTACTCTAATTTTAAAATATTATTTATCATTTAATATCTTTAGTGATAACTGATTTATGAGACTATGATTAAAGTAGAAAAAATAAAAAATTTTATAAAATAAAAAAATAAATAAAATACATAAAATATAAAATTATAATAAAATTTAAATTGTAAAACCATCAAATTTGGAATAAATATTTTAAAATTATAATATCAAAAATTTGTAAAAATTAAATCAAAATTTTAGCTCCTATAGCTTTTTTTTTTTGGTTTTTCACAGTATTTCTCAACTCAATAGGCTAAGAACTAATTCGCTACAGTACTGAATTCTATTTAAGAATTTATCATTAACCGTGTGAATGGAACATAACGCGTAAGCATGAGAGAGAGTGCCACAGATGAGATCTGGGAGTAGGTATCATTTTGACCAAAACAAAATTGACATAAAATAAAATTGAAAAACAAGTCTGGTTTCTAGAACTTCATATGTTTATTTCAACAACTTTTATTTATTGGCTAACTTGTAGAGAGAGAGTTTTGTGTGTACATACAATCAAATACATTTAGAATTTAATTTTAATTTATCATAAAATAATTGTATACATGCAATTAATTATATAATATTATATTAATAAAAATAATTATTATTTATATTAATTATATAAATAATTATTTAAAAAAATAAATATAATCAAATGACTGTTTAAACTTTTTTTATTATTAATATATTAAAATTAAATTCAATAAAATCGTTCAAAAAAAATAAAAAGCAAGGATCATCTCCTCATCAGGTGCAAGAGCTTGTGCAAGGTTCGACTAAGGGGTAGAGCAGGAACTGACATAGATTGAATTTGACATCAGGTGAGAGGGGTTCAAAATGTTAAATATCTCAGATTGAATTTGATTATTAATAAATTTAAATATAATTTAATAATTTTGTAATACGTGTATGTAAAATCAAAATAGAAAATAATTTACATTTTAATTAAAATCTTAAATTTAAATCTTATAAATAGCAAAGAATATTTTTATCAATATTAAGATTACACACCAAACACAAGGAAGTGTTACTAAAGTGAAAGAAAGAAAACGCACACACACAAGACGCATGTTCAGTGCTCACTCTAAATTCTAAAATGCTCTGTGCACTGTCTTCTTATAAAGCTGGTAGCAAAGGAAACACACATTCCCTTCAGCCTTTTGCTTTCACAGTTCACACCCTCTCCTACAATCATCTTTCTCTCTCTCACTCTCTCTCTAGACAGGTTTGTTATTCTATTCATTCAATCAATTTTAGTGATGTTACGCTACTCACCAAACAAAACACTAACACCACACCCTAATTAGTGATTAATTACTGTCCTCTTACGCATGCATCGCTATTTTGTTTTATTTTTCTTTTGCTTTGTTTGTTTGTTTGTTTCTCCTTCGTCTTCCATCTCGCACTTCTAGATCTGCTACCACTAATAGCATTTTCCTGTTCCGGAATATCGAGAATCTATCCTCAGATTCGGTTAATTTCTGAGATTAGCACTTTCAGTTTTCGGTTTTTTATTTTCATGTTTGAAATACTGGTTGTGTAGATTTTGTTGTTCAGTTAATTCATTCTTTTTTCAGTTACTGAGATGATTATATGGCTTTAAGTCAACGCTACCAAGTGTGATTTATTACCATGAAGTGGAAAATCTTTAGCTTTTGTTGATTTTGTAAAAGAAAAAGGCGCAATTCGGGTACTGTGAATTGCCTTTACTTTGTTCTTGTTCTGATGTTTTAGTTTGTTGATCAAAATTCCATTCGGTTTGTGGAAAAACAAAACAAAACATAGAAGGTTGAAATTTTTGACCAAGTCTCGAAAAACAAAGTCAGAATGGGGTTTGGTTTCAGTTTTTGTCTTCTGTTACCAAACATCAGTTTACTTTTATGTTGTGAACTTGTTGGTTAGACTGTTGAGACAGCTTCATAGATCAAAACTCTTAGGTGTTTCTCTCTGTTCTGATTTATTGATTTTTCAAATTAGAGGCTATTACATCTGATGTAGTGCAGTACATGACTTCAGTTAGAATTGCAGATTTTGATACTGTTCATCTTTTGGGAGAATGGAAGCCTGATGATGCTTTTTAACCTCTCTCATTTTGGTTTTTTATTTTATTTTAGATTTATTTGCTTCTGAATTCGCCATATTTTCATACCATGTTTCCAAATTGCATTTTTTTTTTTCAGTCTGTTTTTTGAGGAAATACAAATCATTGATTTTTCTTGAAGGTGCAAAAAGGAATCTAATTTGAAGATATTTGCTTTAGGTTGAGAACTAGACTTGGCAGTCAACATGTACCTTCTTAGAAGACAAACCCAGAATCAGCCGGATGATTCCTCATTTGGAGAAGCAAAGGTGAATATTTTAATTCTCTTTTCACACATTTTAATTCTCTTTTTGATAGGATATATATAAGATATTCAAATCAAACCAATTGAGTGTCCGACTCAGGCCTATATGACTTGATCGATTAATAAAAGTACTTTAACACTCCACGTTTGTCATATATTCCATACGTAACACTAGCTAGATGCATATTCATAGAATATGATTCACTTTCAAGATGCCTTGCTGTATACTCATCAACTCCATTTAAAAATAACCTGAAAGCCTTACTTTGAGTACAGTACATCTTCTCATGGTATCCTATGAGGATAATCAGAAACGGCTATGCTTGTTTGTATATGTTAAAAGAGTAGTGATAAGATGGCTCATTTTTCGTGCGTTGGAAGGTGCATCACCTCATTACCATATGATGAAGTATGATCCCACTCAAAGTGGAACGCACGCTCAATTTTGTAGTAATCAAGTGACGAGTCCCAAACGAGTACATTCTAATGAATTATAGAAACATTTCATGTTACAGAAAAAAAAAAAAAAAAGAAGTAAACTTCATATAATGTTCCTTTATCAGAATTGCTAACTGTACAACAATTACAAACAGGTCACTGAGCTCAGGGCTGCTCTTGGGCCCTTGTCCGGGCGTCGTTTGAAATATTGCACAGATGGATGTCTGAGGAGATATTTAGAAGCACGAAACTGGAATGTTGATAAAGCCAAGAAAATGCTGGAGGAAACATTGAAGTGGAGGTCAACTTATAAGCCTGAGGAAATCCGTTGGGTATGTATAGTCGGTTCCAACACCCCCAATTTGATGATACCTAAATTTATATTGATGAATATGTCATGATTGTAAAATTGATCCTTGCATCACATGATTCAACCAGTTCATGGTCCTGAATAGTGAATATGACCATGTTAGCACAAAATCTTGTCTAAATTGTTTGTGCTGGCTTGTGCTTTGTATTTTGTTTGTTTGTTCTTCCTCGTGTCAACACAATTCATTTCATTCTAATGTCTTCTACTAAATAGTTCTTTTACTTTCATAATCTGGTGCAGTAGATTTCAAACTTGTAGCATGTACCATGAACATATCTTTCTCTTCTATTAGATCAAATTAACTTTTGGATTATAAATTAATAACTCTTACTCACCTATACATAAATGTCAACAATAAATTCATGGTCATAAATTAGCATCGGAATGCATTTAGTTGAGAATTAAGATGATATCTGATGGCTTCTGCATGTCAGCATGTGTAATCTAGCTAGGACAAGTTAGTTTGAAAGAAGTGTGTATCTGCATAGTTCAAGGTGGGAACAAATCCACTTTAAGTAGCAGCCTGCGTATGCATATTTTTTTTTTTCGTTCATAAATTATGAAGCAACCTTAATAATTGAATAATTTCCTACATCCAGGATGAAGTAGCACACGAGGGTGAGACAGGCAAGGTCTCCAGAGCAAACTTTCATGATCGACTTGGGAGGCCGGTGCTTATATTGAGGCCAGGGATGCAGGTTTGATTACAGATTTTGGTTACATGCTTTTGGGAACACGTGCTTCTATAACTGTCTAAACTTATGTTATTTCCATTTCGGATTGAACTTTCTTTTCAGAACACGACGTCTGCGGAAGATAATATTAAGCATTTCGTGTACCTATTGGAAAATGGCATCCTTAATCTTTCCGAAGGTCAGGAGCAAATGTCTTGGTTGATAGATTTCACAGGATTTGCAATGAGCACAAATCTCTCCATCAAAACAGCCCGTGATATTATTCACATTTTACAAAATCACTATCCAGAGAGGCTTGCTATCGCTTTTTTGTATAATCCTCCAAGGATATTCCAAGCTTTCTGGAAGGTTTGTTGTCTTGCCTTCCAACTTCCAAGTGATTTTTGCTGCTCTTCATTGCATGGTTTTGTTTGATTTTGATTTTGAATTATATTTTCTCATAATCCGTGTGTAACACGGTCTATTTTGGATTTATTTGGATTTTTTTTGTGATATAAATTATGGTGTAGTTTGATCTATGTAGCCAATACATTAAGTGAGATTAGATTGCTTGTTATTGTTCTTTAGGTGTAAGGTTATATTACGTGGTAATGGTTTTATGCTTTTTACTTTGTATATTTGTTTTAAAGACAAGTTACTACTTGCGTATCCTTTTGACAAATGAAAGAAAAGCATTCATGGCCCCCAAAGATTACTAAAGTTTGACAAACTTGACCAAACATGGCTCCCCAAAGATCGAAACTTTTGTGATCTTTCAATGCCTTGAGTGTCTTTCTTTCATATAGGAACTATTTTGTCAAAATCATAATCTTTCAGGTGTTAAGCGCTTTACCCAATTATCTAATCATATCATCTCAATCACTGTTCACACGCATACCTAGGGAAATTTGGTTGGACTAGCTTTCAGCATGACAAATTCAATTCAAAATTTCATGTATATGCAAGCATTTTTGAAATGCAGTAGTAGACTAGTATGTAGTCTTCAATATTCAATCTGTTTTTTTGTTCTCAGTTTCTTTTATGTCCTACTAATTGCACCATGTCTCTTAAATTGGATTATTTATTATCTTTTGAAAATAATTAACAAATTTGGAATTGCTCAATTCTTCACAGGCTGTCAAATACTTCCTGGACCCAAAAACAGCTCAAAAGGTGAAGTTTGTTTATCCAAATAACAAGGAAAGTTTGGAACTGATGAAATCGCTCTTCGATGTTGATAACCTTCCAAGTGAATTTGGGGGGAAAGCTACTCTAAAATATGACCATGAAGAATTCTCCCGAATGATGGTTGATGATGACCTAAAAACGGCCAAGTACTGGGGCATTGGCGACGAGAAGCCGTCATTCCACCCCAAGGGTGGGCTGTCCGGGGCAGAGGTGGCACCAGAGCCCGTACCCGTTGAGCCACTAGCTATTTGAGTTAGCTGTTTTGATTTTTTTAATTTCCTTTTAGTATAAGTAAAATAATGTATTTTTGGTTATAAATAAGTTAAAGACTACACATCCAAGTCAGAAAAGAGGCAACAATGTGGTTGCTAATTTAACGCGACAGATATACTATGATGGAAGCCATTAGAATTGATCTAGTGGTGTGAGGGATTGGGATAGTAGTATTATGAGGGTCTAGTTGCTAATTTCATCTCCATCGTGTAACCAAAAGGAAAGATATACGACGACTGGAAAAAAATGGATGAACAAACTATATTTTTATTTATAGATGGACAAACTATTTAACATCAAATTAACATTCTTGTTTCTTTATGGGCATAAATAAATGAAGCTTGTTGAGAAAATTATCTCTAACTTGACTGGCTGTTTTGTTTGTTTACCTTATTAGTGTTCTAATAACTGCGGCTTCGTCGGTCTACAGTAAAATGAGATTATCTAGGTGGTTATGAAATTTGTTGTTCACAAATATATAAAGAAAACAAGGGTTGCGGCCTGAACTGATTCTGATACAGAGAGAGAAGTAAAAAGAAAATTGGACTAGAATCCAGGTTTAGTGATTGAATTGAAAAGAATGCTCAGCTTTTCATTTCATAAAGGTGAGGAGTATTTATACACTCTGCACCAATTGACTGAGTCAATACAAAAATGAATGCAACAGTGCTATCCAAGATTACACTTAACTACTCAGAAGACCTAACGGTTGGTTGAAGGTTTTTCCTAATGGCATATGTTGTGTCTTAGTAAAGACCACACTCGGGTTCAAGTCTAAGTGGAGACATTAGATAAACCATTTGTGCACTAGATAAATCCATAAATAGAGTATCTTAGAGTGTGTGTGAGTAGTATGACAAAAAAAAAACCTAACTGCTATAACAGATTCTTATAACAGACTTTCCTAATTTTGTAGAGCTGCAACAACTACCTTTCTAATTAGCCATTATCCTTGATACGGCCTGCGAGGTGATCCGAGTGGCATAGTCAAGCCCATGGTTTTGTTGATATGGAGCTAAAGAATAAAAACCTATAACATGCTTCATAGTCAATGTTTGAGTATGGTTTACTTCTGAATCGATTGCCATTACGATATTACATACACAGTTACGTAATGTGTGAATGCTTATTGTTAATTGTTGCGTCTACTTCATAAGGTGTTTAGATTTGTTATATGATGTAACTCTTAGTTTTTTTTTTTTTTTTTTTTTGGTATTTGATGTAAAATAATGTTCTCATAATGTAATTCTTAGATACTTGGCTTAAATCATGCAAAGGTGAAAAGTTTCTTCTACAGTATCTTTTCCCCCTATCCAATTGATTTGACAAGTTTTATTATCCCACTAGAATCTCATAAGAAATTTTACCAACACAGATTTTATAAATGAGAATATTGTCGAATCTCCATAATTTAAGTAGTTTAAATTCTATTTTGTTGTGATATTGTTTTGTCGATTTTTAGCAAATCGATAGTGGTTCGATATCTAGTGTGGTCTGGGAGCGAAACCTACTCCTCTGTGCGAGTACCAGTTTTCTAAAAGTGCACCAAAGCGTCTTCGATTAGACGAATAATAGGATAATAGTGAATTGGAAATTTGTAAAGCAATAAAAGAAGCAAATAAATAAAGTTTTCAAAAAGACAATGTACTGAAATCGGAAAAGATTACAGTGAAGTTAAAAGAAAACACTAAAATGCCTTTAATTGAATCAAAGGACTTTGACATAAAAATTTAAAATACAAAAAGATAAATTGGATAATGAAAATAGAAAACACTTGGAATAATAAAATTACTTGAAATGTGAAATTTACAAAAAAGTAAATTAAAAGAATGAAGAAGATGAAAGGAACCCTACAGAAAAGTTAACTCGATTGCAGACTCAGGAATTCACTGGGATGTGAGTGTGCTTGAGTGTTTTTTCTGAGTAAAAGTTTCAAACCCTTATTCACTAACACTTCTTAGTATTTATAGGCTAATCTTACATAACTGACAATTAATTACAATTAAATACGAAATTTCAAATTTGAAGTGCAGTCTCTCTTAGTAACCATTTCCGCCGCATGATTGTAGATATTCCCCATAATTTCCTCGTGTAATGAAAGCCACTAACTGCCCTATTTCTATGACTATTCGATCAGCTCATCGAAGACCCTACTTAATTTCTTTAATCGAATCTCCCATTCGATCAGGCCTACTCGATTAACAAACAAAATCCAAATCCAAATCAGCGCTCATTACCTCCAACTTCAGGTTCATGCGTATATCTTCTCAAAAATCCGTACCTAATCCATTCCAAATCGATCCACTCTTATCGAAAATATTTTCCGATCAACAGATATATATGGATGTTCATCACTTAATAATCTGACTTTTTCAACCATTTAAAATAATTTGGGCTGCTCAAGTTTTTAAAGGCGGACAGTTCAATATTTTCATGGTGAACTCAATATTACTGATCTTAGGAAAAAGATGAATTTATACGTGTATAGATAGGGTCATATGGTCTGAGAGACAAGAACAAGTACAATAAAAATAACGTATAATACTTTTATAAGCACCGCTAGGGGCAAGTAATTTTTTAAGGTGATTTCTTCTATACCAAACTAGTTTAAGAGTATTACATACCCTTCCTACATGTTCCAATTAAGTGTTGACAAATGTATTCATTAATTCCAGTCAGCAAAGGATTTTTTAATTTTTAAAAATTAAAAAAATTGAATTTAATACATGTATTATACACTTTATATATACATAACTTAATACACTCTACATACGTTTTAATTCTGGTTAAATCAAATCACCATACATGGTAAACTTTAAATAAATTAAAAAAAAAAAGAAAAAAAAAATTGGTTTTCCTCTTCTTCCCTAATCCCAATCCTTTCAACGGCACCAATTCCCCCTAACCCTAATCTCCTCAACGGCACCGAGGCAGCAAGCCAACAACCCCTCCAGGCTCCAACTCCGCCGGCCGTCTCGTCGTCTTCATCTCGCCGGACACGGTGCGGCTCCGACGACTTCCCTGCACGTCGTGTTTTGGCTCGCAGCCTCGCAAGTCGTCTTCTTCATCGCAGCTCCTTGCTCTGTCGGTGCTTCCTCTCCGTCACTGCTGCCTCCCCTTCGCCAGAGTCTGCTTCGCCGTGCTCGAACAGGTTGGTATCTCCTCACTTCTCTGCGTTGGTGAAGTGAAAGTGTGAAACCCATTATCTCTGTGTTTTTTGTTATTCAAGTGGATTTTAATTTAATTAAGCGAGTGAGTAACTGATTAATGATGTTGAATTGTTGATTATAAATCTGTTTATGTTATGTTGTTAATGGCAGATTGATGATGTTTATGTTATATCTGTTTATGAATCTGATTAATGATGTTGGATTGTTGATTCTTGGCTGTGTAACATACATAGGTTAACGGCAGATTGATGTTTGTTTTCTGATTATCAGTGTTTATGGTTGTTTTGTTGGCATACCAAACTTTATGCCATATTCATCCCAGCCACTCTTCACTGCTACACAGTCATCTCCAGAAACTATATAGCAATCTTCAATTCTGGTGTTTGTGCAAGAATCTAAGAATAGGAAAAAAAAATCAACAAAATGTAAGAAAAAAAATTTATTAATCTATATTCTATATGATGTGTTTAGGCACTCTTAGTTTGTTGTTTGGAGACGGAGTAATATAGTATCAAACTCTGCTGGGATGACTTAGGGTGTGTTTGTGAAACACGTTGAAGAGGATAAAAGTGCGTTTCAACATTATCCCAAAAGCTCGTTCACTATAAGCAAGAAATTATAGCTTCTTCGTTTACTTTACTCAACGCACGTTTAGGTTTGTTGCTAGTTATTATTGGTTTTTCCAAAATTTTTTCTAAATAAATACTGAGAATATTAAAACAATTATTCTAATTTTTGTGCATTATTTACTATTTTAATTTTTTATAATATGTATTATTATTCCAATTAGAAATGATAAATTAAATAAAAAATTAATTATAAATAATAATCAAAATATAAGTTGTAAAAAATTAGAATCTAAAATAATAATAAAAATAAAATTAAGAGTACCTAAAGAGAGTACTAAAATATTTTATTTTAAATATTTTTTAATTTAATAAATAAATATTATATTTTACTATAAAAAATATTTAAAAAGTTGTCAATTTTTATGTGATTTTTAATTTCATAAATAAATATTCATTTTTGTTATAACATAATAAAAAATTATAACATAATAAAATAGAGTACAATAAAAAATTATTATATAAAAAATACAAAAAAAAAGAATTAAATACACTTAAAAAAATAATATTAATGATGTTTATGTTATATCTGTTTATGAATCTGATTAATGATGTTGAATTGTTGATTCTTGGCTGTGTAACATACATAAGTTAATGGCAGATTGATGTTTGTTTTCTGATTATCAGTGTTTATGGTTGTTTTGTTGGCATACCAAACTTTATGCCATATTCATCCCAGCCACTCTTCACTGCTACACAGTCATCTCCAGAAACTATACGGCAATCTTCAATTCTGGTGTTTGTGCAAGAATCTAAGAATAGGAAAAAAATCAACAAAATGTAAGAAAAAAAATTTATTAATCTATATTCTATATGATTTGTTTAGGCACTCTTAGTTTGTTGTTTGGAGACCGAGTAATATAGTCTCAAACTCAGCTGGGATGACTTAGGGTGTGTTTGTGAAACACGTTGAAGAGGATAAAAGTGTGTTTCAACATTATCCCAAAAGCTCGTTCATTAGAAGCAAGAAATTATAGCTTCTGCATTTACTTTACTCAACGCACGTTTAGGTATGTTGCTAGTTATTATTGGTTTTTCCAAAATTTTTTCTAAATAAATACTGAGAATATTAAAACAATTATTCTAATTTTTGTGCATTATTTACTATTTTAATTTTTTATAATATGTATTATTATTCCAATTAGAAATGATAAATTAAATAAAAAATTAATTATAAATAATAATCAAAATATAAGTTGTAAAAAATTAGAATCTAAAATAATAATAAAAATAAAATTAAGAGTACTTAAAGAGAGTACTAAAATATTTTATTTTAAATATTTTTTAATTTAATAAATAAATATTATATTTTACTATAAAAAATATTTAAAAAGTTGTCAATTTTTATGTGATTTTTAATTTCATAAATAAATATTCATTTTTGTTATATCATAATAAAAAATTATAATATAATAAAATAGAGTACAATAAAAAATTATTATATAAAAAATACCCAAAAAAAAAAGAATTAAATACACTTAAAAAAATAATATTACATTTTTTTGGTAGTTAATTAATTATTTATCTAAAAGTAATTTTAACTAATATTATTCAAATAATATTTATTTTATTAAAATAAATTTTAGGAAAAATTACCAAACATAAATCATGTTAGTACAAAGTCACTTCTACCCAAAATTAATTTTACAAAATCATTTCTATTCAAACTCCAATTTGCCCAACGTAAATCCAAACACACACTTGATCGATAGTCATATAAAAGGTTGTAACGTTCAAAAAAAATTAAACATATTTGCTGTGTTTTAAAGATGCTAAAGCAAACACTCCCTGAATGGATAAATGCATAATATTGAATCTGTCATGTGATTTGCTTCCGGCGTTGAAGCATAAGAGAATCAAGTGCCTCATAACTTGACCCACCTTTGGCCAACGATTTCAACGTACTCTCTTTGACCTCTTTGACTCTCTCTTTCACCGCCTTCCTTTCTTCATCCTCCATTACACACCCTCACCACTCTCCCTATTAATAGTACCTGTTATTTTGCTGGTGTCACAAAAGTCAAAAACTCAAATGTGATTTTGAAATGCTTTTAAGACTCTACTTTGAATAATGTGAACATATATATGAACTAATAACTATATCACAAGGATAGGATTATTATTATTATTATTATTACCTGCTAAGTTGGATGAACATGCCATGATCGTGAATTCAGGAGTGTTAGATTTGAGATTTGAATATTGTTCGAGAACATGAATTCAATTGTAGCAGTAAATTAATGGGAAGTTTTGAAAAATCTAAGCTGCTGTTTTATAATTTTGAAAACTAAATATTGCTTAAAACTATCATCATAAACTTATAAACTTAAAATTAATTCATACATAAGTGCGTTTATCACAAATTTTTCTTATGTATATCTACATTTGTTTACTATTTTTTGATTACATTGATTGATTGTGTATTATTATTTATTGTGATAATATTTTTTTTTTACTATTCAAAGTTCCTTAGATGCAATTGAATAGTAGTGTGCTCATACATTTTTTTTTACATTTTATGTTAATAATAGACTTACAACACAAGTATGGGGAGCGTTCACAAAAATTCAACAAAGAGTTCTGTTGAATTTGATGATTTGAGTTTTGAGTATAGTGGTTCTAGTGAAGAAAATGATATAAATATATCTCAAAAGAAGGGTACAATTGATGAAGCTATGAAAATGGTCGATCGTGGAGATGGATTTGGTGAAGTTGAGAAGAAGTTAACTGAGTTGACCAGGGATGACATTTGGGGTATTGAGCATGATAGTGTAGAGCAGTGTGTTCAATTCTACAAAAATTATGCCAAAGTACATGGTTTTGTTGCAAGGTGTGATGAAAAGGGTTATGATTTCAACGGCAACCTTAACATGAGACAAATGGTTTGTAATAGAGAGGGTACACGGAGAAAGAAGTATCTGGAGATGGAGAATAGGAAAAGAGACCACAGGCCGATAACACGTGTAATGTGTCAAGCGAGAATTAGATTTCACTATGATATGAAATTGAGGAAGTGGAAAGTCACTGCATTTGAAGAGACTCACAATCATGACCTCATCCCACCTAAATATATACAATTTGTCCCCGCATATCGCGTAATGACCGAGGCCGACAAAGCGCAAGCCAACAGTTTGCATGATTATGGTGTGAGAACTTGCCATATAATGGGGTTCATGTTAAAGCAAAAGGGAGGACCTGGAAAAATTGGTTTTACAAAGAAGGATTTGTATAATCATTTCGACAAATCAAAGCGTGCTAAAGTGAAAGATGGTGATGCATATGCAGCATTGAGTTACTTGATTTCTAAGGCCGATGAGGATCCATTGTTGCAAGGGAAATTTACTCTGAAAGATAATAATCTTGAAAATTTAGTATGGGCTGACGGAGCTAGCATAATCAATTATCAATGTTTTAGTGATGTACTAGCATTTGACACAACATACCAGAAGAATAAATATAACAAGCCATTGGTTGTCTTCTCAGGAACTAACCATCACGGGCAGACATGCATATTTGGTTGTGGCTTGCTAGCAGATGAGAAGCATGAGACATATGTATTAGTTTTGAAGATGTTTCTTGAAATAATGGGTAATAAACATCCAATAGCAGTGGTGACAGATGGTGATCTTGCAATGAGAGGAGAAATTAGAGAGGTGATGCCAAATGCAACGCACCGACTTTGTGCATGGCATTTACATCGCAACGCGTGTGAAGCTATCAAAAATTCTGAGTTTCTTCATGGATTGAAGCACCTCATGTACGGGAATTTTTTTCCGGATGAGTTTGAAGATAAATGGCATCGCTTGGTATCAAAATTCAAGCTTTCTGAAAATGAATGGGTGAAAAAAACATACGAGATCAAAAGGATGTGGGCTTCCGCATATTTGAACGACACGTTTTTTGGTCGAATTAGGACTACGTCACAATGTGAAGGAATTCATTCGTTGATAAAGCACTATATTGGTAAAAAATGTTATCTTTTGGATTTGATGCATAATCTTAACGAGGCAGTGAGGCAATATCGGACAAATGAGCTATTATCTGATTTTAAGTCATTGTTCTCAAGTCCAGTTTTAACTACATGTTTCGAAGACATCGAAAAGGAAGCAGCCAATATTTTTACCCACAATATGTTTAAAGAGGTAAGAAATGAGATACTAGAAGCGAGTAAACAAAACGTTGTCAGCCATTCAATTGACGGTAACAAAATTGAGGTGAGAATGAACAAATATCAAGAGCCGGCTATTGAATATAAGGTTCGGTATGATAGAAGCACTAACAACTTTGCTTGTGATTGTCGATTATTTGAGAGCCGTGGTATCCCTTGTTCCCATATTTTTTGTACTATGAGACATGACCATATTAGCACTATTTCTAATACTCTTATTCACAAGAGGTGGACGAAAGATGCTAAAAAAGAATACATTAGTTCACTTACTGCCGAGGATATTGAATCTGAAAAGATTGCTGGTGTTAGGTACGGTGCTCTAGCGACGCTTTGTTTTTCACTATGTGATAAAGCATCGAAACATCGAGATGACTTCATAGAAATCAGAGAAGACATTTTTGGATTGATTATGAAACTCCATAAAAGACACAATCCAAATAACAAGCTTCCTTCTACCGCCAACTTGGTAGGTGACCCAAGTGTTGTGAAGACAAAAGGAGCCCCACGACAAACAACCAAGACTGCTAAGGCCCGTAAGTGTTCGCATTGTAAACGGATTGGTCATACGGTTCGTAGGTGTCCAAAACTATATGGTGGAGAATGCTCACTAAGTTCGAACGAAGATAAATTGAATACTGACATTGACCAATCAAGTACAGAATCAAATGGTGTTACGGTAATATCTATTATTAATTTTTCTTTGTTTAGGGTACATTCTTTTCTGTACTACTTATTACTTTTAAAATTTATGTGTTGTTGGAATATATTGTATTACAGGATATGTCTGATGAGGAAACAATACACCAATGTAACGAAAAACGTAGTGATTTATTTGAAAATATCCAGAAAAAAGTGAACAGGCCTCATGTCCAATCTACAGAAGTTCAAAGCAACCAGTACAATGATAACAGAACAGAAAAGCCTACTGCACAAACAAAAATAAATGCACCTGAAGCTGCTTTTGCGGTATATAACTGTGTATTATAATATAATTTGAACTGCTAGAGATTTTTTAATAGTTTTTATAATTTTGCATGTAGGACACAAAGAAGGATAGAATTTCAAGTGTCGAAAAGAGTAAGAAAAGAAAGCGGTTAGATAATAATCGCATCGAAAAGGTTAGTTTGCCATGTTGTATTATCGTGTATTGATTCAATAATGTATAAAAAATGTTTTTAATAATTTATTTTTTTATATGTATTTAACAGGGTAGAAAACCAAATGATGCAGATCATCAAGAAGTTCCCCCCAAAATTGGAACTTATGGTGCTATATCCTCTACAAAGGGTATTGAGAATTTTCAATGGATGAATGGATTACCTATGTACCCCAATTTTAATGGATATCCCATGCCACCTTTTTATTCATACAGTGGAGGTGGAACACCCATGTTTCAGATAAATCCATCACAAGCTAATGTACCAAATTACTACTATTATTGGAATGCAAGAGTTCAAGATTTGAAGAAGAAGAAGAATTAATGCATTCGTCATGGATTATAAGTTGTGACTTGTGTTCGCTATGGAAGTGTATTACTGTATTCCAAACAAATTTTATGTGTAAGATTCTGGATTTACGAAAATTAAATAATACGTTATTTTACGATTTATTCTATTTAATCAAGAATATATTTTCGGAGATTTTTACATAAAATGCGAGTAATTTCTTAATTATAATTTAAAGTTCTAGTAATTTAGAAATAATGAATATTTGATATAACGTATTTTGAATATTTAGTTTCGAACTTATTTTATAAACAAAGAAAAATTTATTTATTTATCTATAATTTTAAAATAGACTATTTAATTAAAAATAATTTGTAAAAAAATATATATAATATCCTTAAAATTAATTTTATTGACTAAGTTTAGTTTTCAATTCATATTCCAATTCAATCTGTAAATTCCCAATTCAAACCCTAATTTCACCAACCTTAACCCCTATTACTCAACTCACACACACGTAACCCCCAGCTGCCACTCACTCACCACCGCTATTCCCCTTTCCCTCTTACCCACACCCATACAAGACACACACATACACTAATAGTGGAAAGATGAAAGAAAGAGAGGGGAAGTCTGAGAAAAGGAAAACAGAGGAAGAGAGCTTTCGAAAAAGAAGGAGGAAGGAGGGTGAAGCTGCTGCTGTGCCGTCGCGTCCAGCTCGCCATCGCCCGTCGCCGCACCGCGTCACCGTCGAGAGTAGAAACGCGAGAGAGGAACGCGAGCCCATGGCCGAGGAGGGAAGCCCACTGCTGCGACGCCGGAGATTCGGGTCAGGGCCGAGAAGGGGGACAACGCCGCTGAGGTAAGGAGCTCAACGCCATCGCCAAGGCTCTGTCATCGCCGCCACGCCGTGACCCCGTTGCCACTACCGAAGGCTCTAGTGATAGCCGCCGTTGTCTGTTGCATGTGCGAAAAGGAGAGAGGGGACTTGAGTACAAGGAAAGGAGTCGTGTGAGGCTGGTGCCGAGAGACAGAGGGCTGTTCAGCCGCCACCGCTGCTGCATCGTCAACGTTGCGGTTTCAGTAAAAAAAGGGGATGCCGTCGACGTACCTCTGATATGGTCTAGGTCCCTTCCTCTAATTTGCTCTTTTTCCATTCTTGCTCTGCTGCTATTTTATTTGTTACCCTATTCTCGTTTTATTTCGTTTCAGCCCATATAGCTATGATTTTTGATAATGTTACTGCTGTTGCTACTGCTGGTTCTAAGCAGCTGCAGCTGTGAATTTAGAGAAAGTGGGTTTGTCGTGTTTAAATTCTGCGGTTTCGCCTAACTGAGGTACGAGATTTTTTTTAAAAATAAAGGTTTTAAATTATGAATGCCAATAAAATTAAATGAGTAATTGTAAATAGTTTATGGTTGCTTCTGTGAATAATTCTTGGAATTGAGTTGAATCATAGCTGTGATTGATGATGTTGTGTATTTTGAAGTTATACTTGCTGTTAGTACTTGTTGATGATGATTTTGAGTATGGAATATTGAGATGGCTGCTGGAAATATATTTGATGAATCATAACTTGAGATGCTAAAGAATGGATGAGGTGATAATATGGTTATGTTGCACCTATGATGTGAAATTGTGATATATTGAATTAAGAGTTCTTGGGCAACTTCGTTAAGTCAAAAGAAGGTTAGAAATGTGGTTTTAGATGATTCCTAGGCTTAAATATATGATTTGGTATGTGAGGTTGTTAGAAATATTTTGTGCAGAATTTAGCAGAAAGCTGCTTAACTGGCAGCAGAACGAATGACTTTTTGGGAGCAGTCCAGACCTAATTTTTAGATGAAAGTATTTTTCTGTAAAATTTTAGTGTGTCTTGGATATTTCATAAAAATTTCAGGGAATTTGGTCAAGTGGTTTGGAAGATATGATTTTTTGAATTTTAGTGGTCGCTGCAGATTTTTCTGCTTTTCTGGTTCTGCAGTACCAACTTCCAAACGCTATAACTTTTAATTTAAATAGAATTTTGAGTTCATTTTAAAAGAATTTTAAAGATCTATCACTCTATTTTAAGTGAGTACAAATTTCATGTTCATATCAATTTTGAGGACTTAGATAAATCCCTTGGAAGGTCGGTTGTTTGCTGGAAACTTTGAACTGGTTTATGAAAACAGGGTTCCACTTCCAATTGATAGTTACAAGATTTTTAAAAAACCTTTTCAGAGATACAGACAGGATGGCTAATCAAAAAGCTATGGACGAATAGAGGGCTTGTTTGGCTAGTTGCTTCTGGGTTTATTTTCCCTCGCCCTTGATGTTGTAAAGTGTTATTTTTTTACAAAGGGGTAGGTTGTATTTAAGTCTTGTATGAATAATTATTATGTAATCGAAAAGCCCTTTGCATATGGCAGCTAGTGCAATTGCATGTTGAAAAACATGTTCAATGAAAATTTTTTGGACATAAATAATAGATTTTTATGATTGAATCCATATCTTATCTATCAATACGATAATTTTTATTTTGATTTGTGGTTTACCACTAAAAATAAAGTTGTTTATTTTCATAATATAAGTGAAATAGTAAAAACTTAGAGATGGTCATATGAAGAAGACAAAGAAATGCTTAAAAAATGTGATTAATCCCATGGCGAGAAAGCCTTCAATAATTAATTCACAATAAACTAAAAACATGAAAAAGAATCATTACAGTTTACAAATTCCTAACAAATAATATATTTTATTAGTGAGGATTAAAAATACAACTTTGTATGATATAACATAAAAGTAATAAAACCAGGAATGTTCGCCATGTGGGTAAAGTTTTAAAGAGGATTGATGTAAATTATATTACAAATTTTATGTGCTTAATATCTTTTATTATTGCTGTAATTATTAATTATTGTTTTAAAATACTATGATACTTGGAATTCTGGCCGTTTAAACGTAAAGTAAAATTATTTCTTAATCATTTAATTATATTTAATAGACTATTATTTTTTAATTAGACGGTATAAAAAATGTATGCTGAATACCCTATTCACAATTAAATGAAGAGGATGCAGAAGTAACTTTTGGACGCCTCTTCTCATCCTATAGTATGTTTTCTATCTTTAACTCATTCTTTTCATCTTCCGTCTTTCACCCCATAGTAAATTTTCCATCTTGTAATCACTCCTTTCATCTTCCGTCTTTCCTTTTTCTTGTTACAGAAATATGAGAAGTCAGGCTTTATGAAAAATTACTTCAGAAATAATTAATGTGAAATCCATATACATGATGACCTTTGATGTATCCAGTTTCCAAATTTCCTATAAATGGATAAAATTATTTCCAGTTATCACCGTGGAATTCGAATGTCTTACAGTCATATATGCGTGTTGCTTTTTCTACTTGTAATTATGTCTTCAAGAGGAACTAACAACTCCATTTCAAAAATAGTCATAGCCGAAAGCAATCACACACCTCAATCACCATCTGATGACATTGGAGAAAACCTTGGCAGCGCTCAACAAAAATCAAATGTAACAAAAGCACAAGTGAAGAACACTCTGATGGAGGCCATCGAAATTTCGTCTAGGTTGGAATACACTTCAATTGATTCTATGAATTTTAAATTTTTTTTCCGTATTTTTCTTAAGAATTTTGATATTTACTTATTTATTCATAATGGTTTTCAGTCTCAATGAGGGCGTCAATATGGTAGAAAATAAGGAGGAATTAAAATCTAAAGTAGTGGATGTGCCAGGTGAAACCATCTTTAACAAGGTGATCTTCAATCTCTTCTGAGATTGTTATGTTGAATCCACTAAGTATTGGTCGGTCTTCAATTAATTCATCGGACAATTAGTTGATTAAACGTCTATAGCATTTCGTGGAATACTAATGTAATCATTTTCTTATGACTTTCCAAATATTTTGTAGGAGAATAAAGGTGAAAAATATGATGCGCTCAACTCACAAATCATAAAGATGCAAGAAGTTGTCACTAACTTGCAAAACATGGCCTCTGTCAATCAATCTATGATGCCAATGATGCCTTACTTTCACCCCATGCCGTCACAATTTTATAATCATTTGGGAGGATTTAACCCAAGCTCACCTCCTTATCCATCGCTTTCAATGCCAATGACCATGTCTCCATATGCAAGTCCCTTTGAAAACCTTTCTTCTGAGCAAGCCATGACAGACACGATAATAAACAAGTTGGCCACTCCCCCGGTTAAAAAACCTTCTTTTGAGAGAAAAAAATCTTTTCTCGGTGTGAAGAAGACTAATCCTAAAATTTCTAGAGCCCAGTCATCCAACAAAATACATGGTAAACAATTTTGTGTAGCAGATACTCCATCAACTGATGTTGTCAAATCATTGCTGAGTAACGCATCTCCTACTGGTTATCATATAAATCAGAGGATGCCAGGGTTTACAAAACTCCAACCGAGAAATCTTGGGGTTGAAGCTCCATTTGTGAGTGTCAATTGCTTAAGTTTTATTCGTCCAAACACTTTTGAAGATTTTCTAATTCTTGAGTTATTTTAAATTTTGAGGCTTAATTTTTGTTACCTTTTATTTTTCTTAATAGTGGCTACCAGTATTGTTTGCACCGCCAACTACCATGGAATTAGATGACACTGAAATCATGGTTGCAACCTACGTATTTGGAACAAATAAAGATAATGAGTTTGGGAGGTAACTTATTTTGAAAAAATATTATCTTTATACTTTGTCATCTTACGATCGTATTAGAAGAACAATGCTAAATTATTTTTTTTATATTTAATCAAATTGTAGGCAAGAGATATTAGCAAAAGGATGCAAATTTGATGCAACCAGAGATTCTTTTTTTAACTTAATTCCAAAGGGTTGGATTGACCAAACTGTAAGTTATTTTAGTTGATTTAATTTTGGATATCAATTCAATATCATGATTATTATCATTATCTAACCATGTCTAATATGCATTTAGATACTGGACGTATATGCTCATATGCTAAATGATGAGGAGAAGACTACTTCCAGAGTTTTAAGACATTGGTATATGCCCACAGTCTTTTCGGTAAGCCACGTGTAATTTATAATAAATTTTTTTAATCAACATTTCAGTAATTGTTAATATTTGTCACACTTGCTTGTATAACGTAATATAAGTGCTCCAAATGCTTATATTATATAAATAAATTGAAATTTTTGCACCAAAAGAAATATATAATTTTCATCCTCATTCTGTGCAATATTTATATGTAATATTAGTTTGGCAATTTAACATTGACAAAATTATATTCTTCTCATTGTATAGCAAATGGCATTGTCGGGAACTATCCCAAGTAGTCAAGTTCGAGAGGATTATAAAGAGGCATTTATGGGTAAAGTGGAAGTCCTTAGAAAGGTAAAATCATATGATATAATTTCATCTCTACTAAATAAAAATCTGTTCCTTTATTTGTTATGCATGCTTAATAAAGAAAATAATTATCTTTGGTTTGACAACTTTTTTCATCAACATGTAAAGTGTTAAATCTTGTGATAATAAGTTTGTTTTGGATTATAGGTATTATGACTATATGAGACTTCACATTGAAGTCACTCCCGTGATAGAAACTTTAATACTCTTCATAAATAGAATTATATTTTTAAACCATCACACTCAAAACATAATAATTATTTCTTGTATATATGTACAGATTTATGTGCCTGTTAATGAAGATAATCTTCATTGGTATCTTGTTATCTTCGACATGAATCAATGTCAAGTAATTTTGTTGGATTCCAACCCAGATCCTAAGAAGAAAGCAAGTAAAATATTCAGCATTAAGCAATTGGTATATCATTCCTGTATTCAAACATTTATGGCATCAATTTTACATCTTTAATTATACTATTTTTACCATTTATAAAAACACTAATTCAATGTTAACCACGTATTAGGCTTTGTACCTTGAAGGGATGCTTCAACATGACTCTTTCTATGACTTTGAGAGTACAATTAGGCCTAAGGTGTCTGAGTTTCCCATTTTGGAAGCTCTCGGAATAGGAAGACAAAGAAATGACTCGTAATTTTCTAGCTCTTTATTTGGTTTGTCAAGCAATCTTTTTCCTTTTGTCACATTGTCTAACTGGTACTTTTTTTTCCATATAAAATTTAACATAGCTTTGATTGCGGTATTTGGGTAGCAACTTGGATGAAGAACTACATTTGGATTGATGATTACAACATTTATGTAAGTTACAATACATGATAAATTTCTAATTGTTTAATTTCTAATTACATAAGTGTGACTTACTAGTGGTTTTATGATTTGAAGGTTGATGATGCAACTAGGATGCGCATTGCAATAGATTTGATCATGAAGTCATACAATCTGAAAAAAAATACCATTATCAAGGCTGCTAAGAAGAACTACAAAAAAATTGAGAAAAAGAACAAGAATTTAGTTAAAAAATAAGAGTATATGTTACTTCTGATTGCATCAGTTGGAAAAATTCTAAATAAATTATGTTAACTATAAATGATATAAATAAGTCATTTTGGTGCTAGTACTTTTGTAATGAGACTTTTTTTGTGGTAGCTATCTATTGTTATAGAATCTTTCTATATAAATTAAAATCTATAACAATCCTATATATTTATATTTTGGAATATTGAATTTTCTTTATTTTTGTAAGAATGGATTTTGTTATGACAGATTTTTTTTATAGAATGTTTCAACCATTTTTATCATTCAAAGAAATTTTTACTGATTAAAGACTATAAAAATCAACAACAAATAAGGGTATGTTTACAAATTTTTAATGTATATATCACTTTAAATTTATGGTAAATTTGTGTACCAATTTTTATTGATTGGTTAAGCTGCTCGAAATGAACATCACATCTATATAATCAAGTATAAACTAATAAATCATAAACAGGAGATTATAATCATTAATACCAGAAATTTTATATGAGCTATAACCTGTATCTATGTTGTACGATTATTAAGAATTATTACTATTAATTTTTTTTCTACTACTCTTTGAAGTACGCTTTGTTTCTGTAATTCTAAATTAATGCTATCGAAGGAGAAAAAATTGGAAAAACAAAATCAAATGGAACTGGGGACAACGGATATGTTTATGCATTCAATGAATTGGTTATTCCATCAATCCAGAAGTTTGGACCTGATATGATTGTTTTGACAATTGGACTAGACTCCAGTGCAGTAAGTTCTATTTTTCATTTTCTTTAGGTTCATGATTTATAGTTTTATACTCTTGCCATAGTTAGCATTTTCACCTATTTTTAACCCCTCAACCAAATATACCTTTAGAAATTATCTGTTTCATTTGAATCACAAAAAAGATTGTTCTCATCAATTACAGCAGAAGTAAAGTCAGTTTTCTTTCACAATTGAATCCTTTAATTAAGATATTAAAAAAATACTTCTTGTGTAAAATTTCTTTCTACAGACTTCAATTAAATGGAACATGACAATGTTAACAGTAGTCAAATCACATTATCTTTACTTTTTCCCTCATTATCTAACAATAAAGAATCTTTACTTACTTTATGTGCCTCAGTTTGATCCAAATGGAAGGCAATGCTTAACAATAGAGGGTTATAGAAAAATTGGGAAGATTGTTTATGATCTTGCAAAACAGCACAGTGATGGACGCCTTGTAATTGTTCAAGAAGGTGGATACCATGTTACATATTCAGCATACTGTTTACATGCATTTCTGGAGAGTGTTCTCAGCCTAGCATCATTGCCTCCATTGCCAGATCCTATTGTTTATTACCCTGAGGATGAACCATAGGATGAACCATAAACACTAATAATCAGAAAACAAACATCAATCTGCCATTAACCTATGTATGTTACACAGTCAAGAATCAACAATTCAACATCATTAATCAGATTCATAAACAGATATAACATAAACATCATTAATATTATTTTTTTAAGTGTATTTAATTCTTTTTTTTTTTTGGTATTTTTTATATAATAAATTTTTATTGTACTCTATTTTATTATGTTATAATTTTTTATTATGTTATAACAAAAATGAATATTTATTTATGAAATTAAAAATCACATAAAAATTGACAACTTTTTAAATATTTTTTATAGTAAAATATAATATTTATTTATTAAATTAAAAAATATTTAAAATAAAATATTTTAGTACTCTCTTTAAGTACTCTTAATTTTATTTTTATTATTATTTTAGATTCTAATTTTTTACAACTTATATTTTGATTATTATTTATAATTAATTTTTTATTTAATTTATCATTTCTAATTGGAATAATAAAACATATTATAAAAAATTAAAATAGTAAATAATGCACAAAAATTAGAATAATTGTTTTAATATTCTCAGTATTTATTTAGAAAAAATTTTGGAAAAACCAATAATAACTAGCAACAAACCTAAACGTGCGTTGAGTAAAGTAAACGCAGAAGCTATAATTTCTTGCTTCTAGTGAACGAGCTTTTAAGATAATATTGAAACGCACTTTTATCCTCTTCAACGTGTTTCACAAACACACCCTAAGTCATCCCAGCAGAGTTTGATACTATATTACTCCGTCTCCAAATAACAAACTAAGAGTGCCTAAACAAATCATATAGAATATAGATTAATAAATTTTTTTTCTTACATTTTGTTGATTTTTTTCCTATTCTTAGATTCTTGCACAAACACCAGAATTGAACATTGCTATATAGTTTCTGGAGATGACTGTGTAGCAGTGAAGAGTGGCTGGGATGAATATGGCATAAAGTTTGGTATGCCAACAAAACAACCATAAACACTGATAATCAGAAAACAAACATCAATCTGCCATTAACCTATGTATGTTACACAGCCAAGAATCAACAATCCAACATCATTAATCAGATTCATAAATAGATATAACATAAACATCATCAATCTGCCATTAACAACATAACATAAACAGATTTATAATCAACAATTCAACATCATTAATCAGTTACTCACTCGCTTAATTAAATTAAAATCCACTTGAATAACAAAAAACACAGAGATAATGGGTTTCACACTTTCACTTCACCAACGCAGAGAAGTGAGGAGATACCAACCTGTTCGAGCACGGCGAAGCAAACTCTGGCGAAGGGGAGGCAGCAGTGACGGAGAGGAAGCACCGACAGAGCAAGGAGCTGCGATGAAGAAGACGACCTGCGAGGCTGCGAGCCAAAACGCGACGTGCAGGGAGGTCGTCGGAGCCGCACCGTGTCCGGCGAGATGAAGACGACGAGACGGCCGGCGGAGTTGGAGCCTGGAGGGGTTGTTGGCTTGCTGCCTTGGTGCCGTTGAGGAGATTAGGGTTAGGGGGAATTGGTGCCGTTGAAGGGATTGGGATTAGGGAAGAAGAGGAAAACCAATTTTTTCTTTTTCTTTTTTTTTTTAATTTATTTAAAGTTTACCATGTATGATGATTTGATTTAACCAGAGTTAAAACGTATGTAGAGTGTATTAAGTTATGTATATATAAAGTGTATAATACATGTATTAAATTCAATTTTTTTAATTTTTAAAAATTAAAAAATCCTTTGCTGACTGGAATTAATGAATACATTTGTCAAACACTTAATTGGAACATGTAGGAAGGGTATGTAATACCCTCAAACTAGTTGGGTATGGAAGAAATCACCATTTTTTAATTTTTGGGCCAGCAAACAATTAGTATTAGTATTTTTCTATCCTAAACAAAAAAAAGGCCCAAATGCATATAGAGAGCGTGAGTATACGTTCTTACTATACGCTCTTCTTTTTCTTCAAAATTCCACACACACACTCTCTCTAAACTCTTGCAATGCGCCCTCTTTCTTGCTCTCAACGCTAGAGCACACTCAACATGAATCAGCATTTTTAAGCTCGCTGTCTATCCCCAGTAGCGTCTCCAATAGCAGCCACGTTATTCTCTGTAGCAGCATCTCTCAGTTCTCTATACATTTTCCTTCTTGTTGTCCATCATTCTGTATCCATTCAAAACATGTAAAAAAAAACTCATAATGTTGATGTTATTAATTTTGTTTATAGTTTATTATGAATGATGATGATTAAGTGCTGCAAAAGGCATATGATTCATGCAAGGAAGTCAATTAGGTGGTGTTGCTTTCAAAATGGACCAAACAAACGCTTCTCCTCTGCATTCTATTACTATCCGTTTCAACTTTCAAATACATGACTTCGTATCGTTTTAAATAATTAATGGGCTTTTAAGGGAAAAATAAAATAACTTAATTGTTAAGAACATCTATCGTAAATTTTTTGAAAAATATTAAGTAATCAATATTTTCTTTTATATTTGAGTTGGTACTAATAAATTTTCTTCAGTTTTTTCTACTAAAATTATTGATCTCTTAGTTTTTCTAAATTGTTTTACATTATATATGGTGGTGGAAGATAGGAAGTGTAAGTCTCTGGTGGGTAACAAGTGGTATATAGTCCCTTCTAATTTCTAAAAGAAAGATTTAAGTTCCTCTATCTTTACATCGTTTTATGTGATGTAAATATTTTTTTATTAGGTTTTTTATTTATGTTTGTGTTAATAATATATTTCTTAATAATATGTAGTGACTATTTAAAATGAAAAAAAATCCAGATATTAAGATGCTGCGAAGAAGTACTAATACAAAGAAATCTGAAATAGGAACAAGAAGGAAAATGCAGCAGAAAACTCTTGAAAAACTACAATCTTGGATATGCACGCACTTAAAAAGAGATTTTGCACACTTTACTCAGGACACTTTACATTCATTTGAATGAAATTTTGCACACATGAATCAGACAGTTTGCACCCATTTTAATAAGATTTTGTACACCTTATTCAGCACAATTTGCACCCAATGTAATGAAATTTTTGCACACGTGAATCAGACAGTTTGTACCTATTTTAATCAGATTTTGCACACATAAATTTAACCCCACAAAGGAACCAAATGGCATATCATAACGATTGGTTTTATAAGTAGTATCAAACGAAACTACATCACCGAAGTACTCATATGTTGCTCTACTTCGAGTATCAGCCTAAAATATAGTTTTGAGATGCTTGTTTTGATCAAGTTCAACATCAAAATAAAAATCAGAGTTCATATCCTTCATCCGTGTAAAATACTTCAACATCTCCCTAGCATCCATTTCTTCCGTACATTGCGTACCTTTCTGCTGAGATAGTTCCTAACATCTTTTTCCATTAAGTTTATCTTAGAGAACCCCCCCCCCCCCGCTTCACCCACCAACACTTGATATGTTTTGCTTGGTCTCACGCCTGCTTCATCATTCCTCTCAATGACTCGACACATGTGCATACTAATCTCCCTATTATGTGTCAACAATTTTGCCATCTCCGGATTACAAGGTTGTGAATGATCCAAAGACACCTTGGATATAACCCAAAGACCCTCCTTATTCAACCTAATAGAAATCCTTGCGGGGCAATTGTAGTTGGTTCTAGGGTTGGTCTTTTCTATTGGTGAAACTCTAGACTTGCGTTTACTCTCCCTATTGCAAGTGATCATTTGATTCTTAGGAACATTATCTTTACCAACTCTTCGGGTAAACCTTATCTTAGCAACAAAACCAACGTGCTTGGCATAATTCTGATAAAATTGATTTGCGTCATCAATGGTTTCAAAAACACAAGCCAACCTTGGACATATCCTGTAAAAAAGTTAGCATACATCAGATAGTAAAACAAAATCACATTAAAGTAGGTGCAAACTATCTGAATCATATGTGCGAAATCTCATTAAGGTGGATGCAAATTATGCCGAGTGAGGTGTGCAAAATATCATTAAAGTGGGTGCAAACTGTCTGATTCATGTGTGCAAAAAATTCATTACATTGGATGCAAACTGTGCTGAGTAAGGTGTGCAAAATCTGATTAAAGTGGGTGCAAAATGTCTGATTCATGTGTGCAAAATTTTATTCAGATGGATGCAAAGTATCCTGAGTAAAGTGTGCAAAATGTATTGAGTGAAGTATCTCAATTACTCTCAGGTATTGAATCAACAAAACCCTTTTGTGTAACACCTTACCATACAGAGCTTTATGCTTAAGTCGTAAAACAGAGGTAGTGTGGTATTACGACCTTTAAAATAATATATATATATATATATATATATATATATATATATTGAAAGAACATAGTATACGAGGAGCCTTGAAGAATAGGTAAAACAAAATTGCAAAATTAAAAGCGCAATGATCAGAAATAAGGTTAACTTGCGTACGAAGAAAGCTTAAGGTTCATAAACACATATATATACAGAAAACAAGAATAGAGGGTTAAGAGTACAAAATAACAAGCTCCTAACTCAGCCTGCGAAGCTAAGGCTGGCCGGAGAATATTTACATGTATATATATATATATATATATATATATATATATATATATATATATATATATATATATATATATATATATATATATATATATATATATATATATATATATATATAATCCTACAACCCAAAATACATACATGAAATCCTAGCTCTCCAAACATCTCTTAAGAGATACAAAAGTAGAACAAGTCATTAGGAGAGTTCTATATATATGATCATATATAAATAGTACACAAAATAAAATTCCAAAGATCCACTTCGCTGCCGAACTCCAGACGCCTAGCAGGGAGCCTCTCGACCTGCATTTGAAAAATAACAATATCGTATGGGATGAGAACCGGGGGTTCTCAACATGGTAAATGTGCCACATACATAAGATATAAGGTCCTGTAAATGCCAGAGGCAATCCTAGAATACCGACACTCAGATTATAAAACTTAAAGAACTAAAGTAGAAACCATAAGTCAAGGTGGTTTTCTAGGGATTCCTAACTTAACCAAGTCTTAAGCCTAACTAAATTCCTGACTTTTCTGCCTTTCCTCCATTCCTCCAACTCCGGTGAATTTACATAGACAAATAAACAAACAATGGCAGACACAGATAGAATACAAGTAATACAGATAGCAAGTATAACAATTAGCATATTAAAATCATTTAGGCAATCCCAATTAATGCACAAACAAGCAACTCACACAATATGCATATGATGTATGCCTGTCCTATGGCTGTTGATATCAACTATCGGTTACATACATAGCCCGACATGTCCTAGTAGCTAACCGTGGACAGTTCCTCTATACTCGCATCCCCAAGCTCAAAAATAAACCATGGGACGGAACCCAAGCTGACATGGGGGAGACAACATACTAAGCTCAATAATATTCCATGGGAAGAATCCTAAGCTGACACGGGAGAGACAATACCCCAAGCTCAATAATATTCATATATGCATGCCCATAGGGGAATCCGAAGAGTTAAAGTATCCGGTCACATCTTACGTACATGGGGGTCAACGAATGTCTCAATAATAATCAATTATATCTCATGCATATAATTAGAAAAATTTGGGAAAAGAGAAGCTGAGAATGGAAATGGAAGTTCCTTACCGAATTGTGCATCGGGCTTTGTAGAGCTCGACGCCGCGGATGCGTGGCCACAAACACTGTGGCGATCGGAGCTCGGAGTGAGAAGTTATGGAGGATTGAATGGAAGACAAGGGTTTGGAGCCTTCCTTCCCTTCCCTTGTGTTTGCTTCAGCATTTTTGGCTGAATGGTGGGAGAAGATGAACTCTTCTTATGTATATTGGACTGATGGGATAGGCCTTGGGCCCAGTTCGCCCCGCTCGGCCCGTTTGACTTAATCTTGGACTAAATTCTTTAAAATTAGTATCAAAATTCATATTTTAATTAATTATATTTCTTTAAACTATAAAATTTTTTAAGTTTCTAATTTTTTTATTAATAATTAATTATTGGCTAATTAGTTATTAATTTCGCAGGTTTTACATCCTACCCACCTAATTCAAAATTTTGCCCTCAAAATTCAAGTTCACCTATCTGAAAATAGATGCAGTAGTCGTTTCTCCTCTCGAGTTCAAGTTCTTAGGTGTGTCTTTCCATTCCTGTCTCTAATCTATCTTATTACTACAATTGGTCCAATACATCTCGGTTGTAATCCCTTATTCTTAATTGCTCATTGATCCTAATCTGTTTAAGTAACTGTTGAGTACGCGTAACTTTCTTCTTCGAACGATTTAGGTATTTTCTTCTCTTATCTGCACAACTCTCTTTATTTGTCTCTATACCATTAGAACCTCACTCCGAATTTGCCTAGTCTTTCCGTTGTTTCGGCACCCTATCCCTCCGGGGTCATTTTGATACTAAAGTGATTAACGTATAGTGTAATCTTACTATTTCCTAAGGTATGTTCCTGTCAACTCCCTCGATGGATAGTCCTCTCCGATAGGCGGAAAGTAAGTAGGCTTGTCATATGATTCACGATTACTCAACGGCATCAAACCCTTCGATTACGGCTCAAAGTCTTCGTACTGAGGCGTCATCACGATATTTTGATGGTTATGCCTAAGAATTGTGTGTGATGCTAAACTAAGTCCGAAAAGATATAGAGCTCAAAGGTGTTTGAGTTACACAAACAGTACTCGCTAGAAGATAAAAGGATGTCCTATGTGGTGATTGCAGCAAGTCTTAGAGATTAGCAAAAATGCACAAGAAGGGAGTTAAGGTGTACTCCAAAGAGAAGGTTGAATTCCAAGCTTGATGGAAAGGGAATGAAGTGCATCAAGTTAAATAAATCTTAGTTGATGTCAACGGAATGCAAGTTCTCTAAAGAGAGCAATTTCACTCGTAGTAAGCCCCAAGATTCAAGGATTTACATTATTAATCTAGGACAGGATCAAGCTCCTTTCAGAAGAAACGAGATTCACGCAAGTAGGAAAATAGGATTGGGAAGTTGATCAGTTCATTATTCAAGAAGAAATTTAAGATGGACTCCCAGTGTAAGTCTGATGAGTCCATATTTTACGATATATTTTGGTTTGATTTGAGTGGATTTCATCACATAAACCCACATTTATTCATCTAAATATAATGCTTTAGGGATTTCTCCCTAAATTGTGCTTGAAAGCAAAAATATACTCTTTTGTGCTTAATTTAGTCAATTTTAATTCACTTTAATCCCATTTGGTGTCTTGATGTATTTGTTAAGTGATTTCAGGTTTTCAAGGCAAGTATGGGTTGAAGAAGTGAAGAAAGAGCATCAAAAAGGGGAGAAATCATGAAGAAAATGAGATTTGGAAGCTGCTGCAAAGATCGTACGCACAGTGATGCGTGTGTACGCACAACGGTGACTTTGTGCAAGGATGCGTACGCACAGTAGGTCGTGCGTACGCACGCATGCATGCACGTAGGTCATTAATTGCAAATCATTGGGGGCGATTTTTGGGCCTCCAAAACCCAGTCCAACTCATTTTCTGAAGCTATTTAACGCCAAAGTGAAGAGGAATGAAGGGGGCAATTAGGGTTAGATTTTATATGCTTTTCTCTTAGTTTCTAGAGAGAAAAGCTCCCCTCCTTCTCTCTAGAACCTAGGATTTTAGTTTAATTTCCTTGTAATTGCTACTTATAATTCTTGTTTTAATCTAGTTTCTTCTACCTTTCCTTGTTCTATTGTCTTAATTTCCTTGTTTATCTTGTTAATTTCTCATTTTAGTTGTCTTTTACGTTCATGCACACTTTTGTCACTTTAATTTACATTCAATGCAATTTTATGTTTCATGTCATTTATTACTTTATTGAGTTGCTATCTTTATTTTCCTTGCTTAGTAGTTGTAGCATTTATTATTTCTTGTCAATTTACCATGCTTTCTTTACATACCCACCAAATATTTGACAAAATGCTTGGTTAGAATTTTGCTTAGTTTTTCTCACTCTTGGTTGAGAAATTGTGTGGTTTGGGTGAACTTGAGTGGTGGATGTCCATTCTACATTGTGTGAGGGTTGTTAATTAATTTGGTTTCCCTTGACTCTAAGTGACCCACTAGTGTTGACTTAGGACTTAGGGATTGAGATTAATTATGCCTAGTTGACTTATCCTCGATGTAGGGTTGACTAATTGGGATTAATTCACACACAATTATCATTTTTGTGGTCCACAACTAGGATAGAAATCCTTAATCACCCACTTCTTGCCAAGAGTCCTTTTTAGCTTTCAATTTCCATTTTCATTGCCTTTACTTGCCTTCATTTAATTTATTGCATGTTAAGTTACTTTCTTACAATTTAATTTCTTGCCAATTCCTATCATCCAACCCCCATTTCCCTATAGCCAATAATAGACACTTAATTGCAACTCCTAGGGAAGATGACCCGATGTTGAATTACTCTCGGTTTAAATTAGAAAGAAAAAACTACCAAAAGTACCCATGAAGTTTACGAACGCTGATAAAAGTATCCATAAACTAAAGAAATTAACGCTGTACCCATGAAAGATGGGTTCCGTATGACAAAAGTATTCAAATCTTTTTTTTTTTTGTTAATTTTTTAATAAAATTCTTAAAGTACCTTACACTCAACCTCAACTCACTTTTTCAACCTTTCATAACCCAATTTATACCAACTCTTGCCATGGAGTCCAAAACTACTCCTACAACAAACCAGACCGAAATTAATGGTAGTGGTGGTGGTGGTAGAGGATCGGATCTCAATCGATTCACTCATAAGTTTATAATCCATACTCAAACCAAATTAATCAAACACCAAAAAATACTCAAAACATAAAAATTTTCAAATCCATTCATCCAATTTCAATTCACTTTAGCAAAACTAGAAATAGAAAAAGCCATCAACCATAAAAAATCAACAAATTTATTCATCAAATTTGAAATTTATTTCAGCAAAAATAAGAAGTTGAAGTAGCCATCAACTGGATCTTCTGTAAATCAATCTCAGCCTTCATAAAAAATAGAAGCAAATTTAAAAAAAAAATAGAACAGTGTCATTTTAGTAGTAACTAAATCAATTTCTGAAAAGAAGAAAAATAAAATAAAAATGTTTTAAAAAAGAAATACATTTTTCTTTGCCGGCCGACTGTAACATCGTCAATGGCAGAACCTCCATCCACAGTGCCGCCTCCCTTTCTTCTCTGATTTCTCTTTACTGAACCCGCTTTCTACATGCAAGAGTACCACGACCCCTCTCTCTTCTCAAGTGTGCGACGATGGTGTTCTCCTCGGTTGGGTCAGACACGCCACGACGACGTTCTCCTCGGCTGCAACAGGCGCACCATGGCAGCATTCTCCTCAGGTTGGATCACAGGTGTGCGATGAAGGTGTTGTAGTCACCTTAATAGTGAGAGGGAGAAGCAGTGAGAGGAGAAGAGATTGGCGGTAATGGAGTAGGTGGATGGCGGACGGCAATGAGGAGGTAGGAGGAGAGTTTCTATGACTCTGTGAGGGTTTTTGAGGGATAAGTGAAGAGAGAGGAAGAAGAGAAGACAGGGAGTAACGGTAGAATGGGGTTAGGGTGGGGTAGTTTAGGAATTTTATTAAAAAATCAACAAAAAATTAGGATTTGGATACTTTTGTCATACGGAACCCATCTTTCATGGGTATAGTGTTAATTTCCTTAGTTTACGGGTACTTTTGTCAGCGTTCGTAAACTTCATGGGTACTTTTGGTAGTTTTTCCAATTAGAAATATTAAACTTTGATGTTTTTTATTTAATTTGCCGGTTTCGTCTATACTTGCAACATAAGTTATCTTGAGTGGAAAAATCTAAACCGGTGCAAAATTCTCACTCGTCAAAGTCACCAAAAGAAAAACTAGGTTGACTCGCTGAGATTTGTTAATGCACACAAGGTAATCGAGAATGATTCGGTCCTCGCACTAATTCTATTGCTACTTACTTCAACTCTCGACACCCAACTGATTAGCAGTTAAAGGTTAGATCCGCATCATGCCTCATCCTCGTAGTTCACCATCACTGGGTTCTAAATAATAATCTCACACGATCCTCAACACCTCTGATCCCTGATGTTTAGTTCAAATTGTATGCTCAATTTTCCAATCCACTTCTACTATATTCCCTAATGATTGTTCTCCAATAACCTAGTCACTCTATCTAGACTAACCAAATGTCGTTCTATCTCACCGATCGAAAGCCATCAATCAATCGGTCACTTGGAAATTCACAATTCTCAACACTCGGTAATGCGTTATGATGAGTACTACATGTCATTATCATGCAAGGCATTCGAAACGTCAATAACTAGTTTACAATTACCTCTAATAAGAGCATTTGTGCCTTTCGCACCATCCGCTGTCATGGTGTACACTCGTCCTGCCTGCGGAGCTCTTCAAGCTTCTTGACTCCTCTTCTCTGGGAGTTTCCAAGACATATGCCTGGCTTTCCCACGGTAATAACATACACCCCAACTGGCTCTGCACGGAGTATTCGGGTGGTATTTGTCGCACCTCCTACAAGTCGAATCATTGGGTGGAAACTGTGCTTGTTTTCCTTGTCCCATATCCCGGTTATTATTATTGTTGAATCTCCGAAAGCTATTCTGACATTGATGTTGCTGTGGAATATTTCCACCTCGCTTGAAATCTTGACCTCTAGGCGCAAAATTTCTTCCTTGATCTTCCCTAACAAAGGCTCAATGATCACCCTTATCTAATGCCGCCTTTCTCAGACAATCTTCAGCAACTCTGCTTTTGTTTACCAATTCAGAGAAGGTTCTGATCTCCATTGGGCCCACGGTACTTAAAATGTCGCTCCGAAGTCCTCCTTCGTATTTAATGAACTTCTATTCTTCGAAGCCTTCCGAGGCACCCTAACAAATCTTAGAGAACCGACACAGCTTCTCAAATTTGTTCGTATACTCGGCTATTGACATGGAATCCTATTTTAATTGTAGTAACTCGATCACCTTTGCCGTCATGACAAAGTTAGGAAAATATTTCCCGTAGAATTCAAGTCGGAAAGCATCCCAAGTTATCGCAGCATCACCTTGCTATAGGAGACGTCGGGTCCCCTGCCACCAGAATTGTGCTTCCCCCACCAACTGATAAGTGGCAAATTCAACATGTTGATCCTCGGGCACTTGTTGCGCATGCAAGGCTCTTTCCATAGTCTGAAACCAATTATCTGCCTTCGTGGGGTTCGTCATTCCTCTAAAGATGGGTGGGTTTACCTTCATGAAGTTCGCTTAGGTCATCAGTTCGTTTTCTCTGTTACCGCCATTCTCATTACCGGCATGGTTTCCTAACACCGCAGTCATAGCCTGCATAGCAGCAACCATAGTCTCCAGGGCAGCCATGAAGTCCGCGGGGTTATTCCCATTTGTTTCGGGCCTCTCATTATAACTCCGCTCTCTACCTCGGCCGCGACCGCATCCACGAGGCACCATCTGGTTCTTGTTCACACCAAACAAGTGATATCAAGGTGATCAGTCTCAATATCGCAAGTCTAGTGCTTCAAAGTCCCAAATGCATGCTCAAGAACATTCATGTCACATATATCAGTTAGATAACTTAATTTAGCATGTACAGACACCCAGAGTATGCCTAGAAGCATAGTCAGTCCGTCCCTCAGGCTCTACAGGAACAAACTCCTCTGATACCATAATGTAATACCCTACTATATAGAGCTTTACGCTTAAGTCATAAAACGGAGGTGATGTGGTATTACGACCTCTAAAATAATATATATATATATATATATATTGAAAGAACGTAGTATACGAGGAGCCTTGAAGAATACGTAAACCAAAATCTCAAAACTAAAAGCGCAACGCTCAGAAATAAGGTTAACTTGCGTATGAAGAAAGCTTAAGGTTCATAAATACATATATATACAAAAAACAAGAATAGAGGGTCAAGAGTACAAAATAACAAGCTCCTAACTCAGCCTGCGAAGCTAAGGCTGGCCGGAGAATATTTACATACATATATATATATATATATATATATATATATATATATAATCATACAACCCAAAATACATACATGAAATCCTAGCTCTCCAAACATCTCTAAGAGATACAAAAGTAGAACAAGTCATTAAGAGAGTTCTATACATATGATCATATATAAATAGTACACAAAATAAAATTCTAAAGATCCACTTCGCTGCCGAACTCTAGACGCCTAGCGAGGAGCCTCTCAACCTGCATCTGAAAAATAACAATATCGTATGGGATGAGAACTGGGGGTTCTCAGCATGGTAAAGGTTCCACGTACATAAGATATAAGGTCCTGTAAATGCCAGAGGCAATCCTAGAACGCCGATACTCAGATTATAAAACTTAAAGAACTAAAGTAGAAACCATAAGTCAAGGTGGTTTTCTAGGGATTTCTAACTTAACCAAGTCTTAAGCCTAACTAAATCCCTGACTTCTCTACCTTTCCTCCGTTCTTCCAACTCCAGTGAATTTATATAGACAAACAAAAAGACAATGGCAGACACAAATAGAATACAAGTGATACAGATAGCACGTATAATAATTAGCATATTAAAATCATTTAGGCAATCCCAATTAATGCACAAACAAGCAACTTACACAATATGCATATGATGTATGCCTATCCTATGGCTGTTGATATAAACTGTCGATTACATAGCCAGCCCGACATCTTCTGGTAGCTAACCGTGGACAGTCCCTCTTTACATGCATCTCCAAGCTCAAAAATAAACCATGGGACGGAACCCAAGCTGACATGGGAGAGACAACACCCCAAGCTCAATAATATTCCATGGGAAGAATCCCAAACTGACATGGGAGAGACAACATCCCAAACTTAATAATATTCATATATGCATGCCCATGGGGGAACCCGGAAAGTTAAAGTGCCCGGTCACATCTTACATATAGGGGAACGAATGTCTCAATAATAATTAATTATATCTCATGAATATCATTTTCATTCTCAATAATAATTCATTACTCATCTCATCGTTCTCAATTAATTAACATCATCAATTGTCTCATACATCATTCTCAATACTACATTACTCTCTTACTTGCCTCATATACCACTTTCATCATCTTTATCAAATCAAGTACCATCTTCCCCGACACCTATTACCTTTAAAAATCTTTTTTCATCTCCAAGTTACTTCTCCTTCCTAACTTCATCTTATTACTAAGCATATCACTAATGTCTAGGGGCTAAAAGGGTAAAAATAGAGGTTTAGAGGTTTAAAATCATGTTTAAAACATTAAAATTTCATTTGCTGAAAACAGAGGTCATGCGTACGCGTGGGAGTGCAATTTGCCCATCTCGCGTACGCATTGCCTCGTCCGCGTACGCATGTACGTTGGACAGAATCAACCGTCTGCGTATGAAGCCTCATGCTCGCGTACGCAAATGTCTCTTTTTGCTCATGATGCGTACGCAGTACATATGCCCGCGTACGCATACATGCCATACAGAGACGACCCTTCATGTATGGAGGGGTTCGCGTACGCATATAGTGCAAATCAGTCAAAAAAATGGCTAAGTCTGCAGTCACACATAACTTCCTCGTTTTAAAATATTTTTCATCCATTCTTCGAACGGCGTAAACTTCACGGACTCAATTTTCATATGAAATAAGTTTGAAATAATTTAGGGGTCTGGAAGCCGAATTATGGCTCACTGAAGTTCGGCCAAAAATCAGTTTTTCTTCATAAAGTTCCTCAAACCTCTATTTCTACCAAATTTATAACTCACTAACCACATTTACAAGCCATACCCTAAAACAAAACACACCCTATCACAACCAACATAGCCCCACATCCTTTCATAACCATTCTCACCTCAATATAAACTACTTCATACCAAGATTTTCAATTATACAAACATATTTACCAATATATCAACATTCATATATCCTTAACCTTTGTTCTCATTTATCATCATTAAAATCTTCATTCATCAATCAATTTTCATCAACCACAACCGCATCCACATCATGAATCATTAATCTCATCAAACATCATCAATAATTCATTACAAATACATATTCACCCTCAACACCTTGTCACACATTATTAAATCATCATTAGCCTTCTATCATCACATCAACAACAAACTAAAACTTAACCTTATTCAACAATTATCATCAAGTCACTAAGCAATTAACATACTCATGCATTCATTCCTATCATAAGGTCATCTAGCCTAAATTTTTACAAGACATTATATATTAAATACGAGAAACATAAACCATACCATAGCTAATTTTCTCGTATAACCCAAGGCAACCCACTTAGGTGAAAATGCAAGTCCTCAACTCCAAAATTCCACTACCAATATCCAAACCAAGCTTCCAATTTATATATTTAGACACCCAATACACATAATTACATATACATTTCCAAAATTCAATACCCAATACATAAAATCAATGAATTAGCTAGAGTTCTAGGGTTCTCACCTTACCTAAGCTCCAAAGAAGCAAGAGTGAACAATTTCTTCAAGCTAATCAGATCCTATAATATCAAAGAACCAAAATTTCAATACCACTCTATCAAATTTTCAAAAATTTGGGAAAAGAGAGGCTGAGAATGGAAATGGAAGTTCCTTACCAAATTGTGCACCGGACTTTGTAGAGTTCAACGTCGCAGACACGCGGCCACAAACGGTGCGGCGATCGGAACTTGGAGCGAGAAGTTATGGAGGATTGAATGGAAAACAAGGGTTTGGAGCCTTCCTTCCCACCCCTTGTGTTTGCTTCCGCGTTTTTGGCTGAATGGTGGGAGAAGATGAACTCTTCTTATGTGTATTGGGCTGATGGGTTGGGGCTTAGGCCCATTTTGGGCCCGGTTTGATTGGCTCGGCCCGTTTGGCCTAATCTGGGGCCAAATTCTTTAAAATTAGAATTAAAATTCATATTTTAATTAATTATATTTCTTTAAACTATAAAATTTAAGTTTCTAATTTTTTTATTAATAATTAATTTATTGGCTAATTATTTATTAATTTTGCGAGTTTTACATTTTGCATAAATAAAAATCCTTAACAAACTTCTAATAAATTGTTGCTAATTGGTTGGGACATAAAAATAACCACTGTTTTTATTGTTGCTAATTGGAGTTTCTTTGGTGCCTTCAAAGATTAGCCTTTTGTTAATTAAGAATTGAAATAATCTAATGGAGATCTTTACCATTTTTTAGAGATCAAATCAATCCAAGAAAGATACTCCACATTAAAGCAAGTTAATTCAGTTGAATATAATACACACAACTATAAGATTACAAAGATGGTGTCCCCTGTTTAATGTTCATACAATATTATAACGTTCTCTAACTACTAACTAGTTTGTAAATTAGAATACAACTTTTTGTCAAAAAAAATAGCATACCTTTTTAATCTCATAACTACTCATCATGAGTTATAAGATCATAAGAAACATATTATACTACTAAGTACTAAATATTAATCTCTCTCTCTCTCTCTCTCTATATATATATATATATATGTAACTTTTAGGCTTTTATGGAACTAACTGTACAAAAGAGAATGTAAAACAGGACCTACAACAACAGACCGCATTTGAATGCATTACAAACCCAACCAAAGCCAAACAACTACATAAAATACAACACTACCTATTAACTAGCTTAGCCTCACTTTCCTAACCCTTGAAAATTATGTAGCTCCAACCCCAAGAAAATCATAGAACATGTTTACTGTTATAGAACAATTATAAATTTGATGCTTCTATTTCTACTTCGGGTTCTTAGCAGCTAAGGTTAGATTAGTTTCATTGAGCATGCATCTTGTCTTATTATCTATTTTCCTTTCTTATTTATTTCTATGCTTATTTCATATAAATTAATAAATTATTATTTTGAAAGGAGGCCAAACTAGGTGAAATACTATTTGAGAGTTAATGTATAAATCATAATTGCATGTCTCATTTTTAATATAGAAATTCTAGATTATGGTTCAATGGATGTAAATTTTCAGTATGTTTGATGCTTCAACATGGTATCTTACACTAAAATATAGAAAGACAACAGCAGTACATAACTTAAATTACACTGAAAAATCAAAACAATAAACAAGAAACACTAACATTTTTTATATTTTCTGTCTTAGTTATTTCATCAAACAATTGGTTTGTGTTAATTGTGCATTGTTGCATTATCAAAATCAAAATCGAATAAGGTATAATTTGGATTCTGTACATTCAATCTAAACTCTATTATGAAAAACAAAACAGCATGCTTTGCGAGCTCAGAAATTCATAATCGTAATCATCATTGTGTTCATTGATGCACTATGAAAATCTTTACAAAAATCATGAAATTAGAAGAGGGAGAAACTGCTTACTTCAATATTCTGTTCTTCTAACACTGATTCCACCATTGACATGGAGCGAGAGAGTGAAATTCTGAGTTGTTCTGCAGCTGAGAAGGAATGAGCGACAAAGAAGAGATTTTTTATCCAAGAGTAAGAGGTGAAGCTTCAAAACCTTTCTCAACGAAACTGCGATCGTCGAAGAGCCTAGAAGCTGAGATATCCGGCTAGTTCCTTGGAGAGGAGCATGAGAGAGATCCGTTTGTGATAGCGTATACGCGCGTGAAACTTTCCGTATTATGATGGTATAAAAATACATGCTGGCTGAATGATGGTTAAGTTTTGTTATATTTGCTAGTCCCTGAGACTTTTTGTACTTTTATTCTCATAAATAATATATATGCATGAAATAGTGAATACATTATTGAAAAACGGATATAAAATCTCTATTATATTGAGATACTGTATTAGAAAATATTAATACTAGAATTCTTTATTCCTATTTTTCTATTTTATATTTATTCTATGTGCTCTATTTATTTATTTATTTTATAACATGTTATCAGCACAAAACTCTTATCAAACTTTAGGCAGATACAGATAATAAATTTACATTATGTCAAAACTCTCTCATCTTAAATTTGATGCTCTTAATATATCTAAAAATAGCTACTTATTATGGATCTTGGATGTCAAAATTTATCTTAATTTAGTAGGTCTTGGAGACACCATTAATACTGATAATAAAATATCCTAGAAGGATAAAGCTAAACTCATGATTTTTCTTCGTCGTCATCTTGATGAAAATTGAAAAATGAATATCTTATGTTAAAAGATTCTACAAATTTGTGAAAAAACCTTGAAGAAAGGTATAATCATCAAAAGACAGTGATACTTTAATTCTCAAGCCCAATATGAATAGATGTATTTGTGTCTACATAATTTTAAATCCATAAATGAATACAAGTCAGCAATGTTCTGAATTACTTTAAGAATGAAATTTTATGAGAAAAAGATAACTGATAATGACATGTTAGAGAAAATTTTCTCGACCTTCCATGCCTTGAATGTGCTCCTACAGCAGCAGTATTAAGAAAAATAATTTAAAAAATATTTTGGTCTATTTCTTCCCTTCTTGTTGCTGAACAAAACAATGAATTGCTATTGAGAAATATGAAGTGCACCCAGCTGACACTGCCTCATTGTGAAGCAAATGCGGCAAATAATAACCCCATAAGAGGTAAATGGTAAGGTTTTAGTAAGAAGAAAAATTATAAAAAAAAAAGAAAAATTATTTTCACAAGAAAAGATTTTACCAGAAGTGAGATAATAAGAGATAATGGGCAAAATATGTCAACAGAAGATAAATATTTCAGTTGTGGTGGAAAAGACCATTAGTCATGTATCTCTCGTACCCCAAAGTACATAATAGCTCTTTATCAAACATTTTTGAAAAAAGATGACAAAAATTTGTTTCAAAGGGTGTTATGAAAAATTACACCATTCATTATGAAGTATTTGATTTTTTTTGAGAATCTTAAAGGAAATATTGGTCATTTAATCAATGATAGAATAATTTAATATTTAGGTTATTTTTTTAAGTATTTATGTCATAAAATAATATAATTTTTTATTGAATTTAATTTTCTATATATTTAAATTTAAAATATGATATATTTGAATTTAATATTCAATTAAATATTAATGTTTATATTTTATTTTAAAATCATTAAGAATTTTAAAATCACTGAATATGTCAAATTCTAAAAATAAAATAAAATTTTTGGTATATAGTACTATTCTTGTGTACACTACTATTTAGGCATATGGTTCTATTCAAAAATACAATTTTACTGCACATACACTTTTATTTGTTTTATTTCATTTTTTATCACATACATAACATGTCTTAAAAAAATTTCATACTATGATCTTATTATTGTTTGTCTTTGAAAAAAATAGCAAAATCATATAATGAAGATATTTGTCATGCAGATAGTATAAGTTTGCATATCATTCTCAAAAGTAATATTTATTTTACTTATCTTATATAAAAAAAAAGAATGCGTTAATACTATTATCGACTCAGGCAATGTGATTGAAGATTACAAAGGAGCTATAATTTTGTTTCTTAAAGAAATAAAATTCATAATAAATAATGTATCATTATCTACAAAGTCTCCAAGAAACTTGTTGAGTTATAAAGATATTCACCAAAATAGATATCTTATAAAAACAATAAATAGGAAAAATTATGAGTACTTATATATAACAACTCATGATTTAAATAAAAAGATTATATTAAAAAGTTGTCCTCACTTTCTTCTAGGTTATATTATACTAAAATTAGTGAAATTAAATCACATGCTATCATAAATCAGAAGTTTATTAGTCCAAATAAATTTATGATTTGGCATGACCAATTGAATCATCATGAAATAACCATGATACGAAAGATTATTAAAAATTCTCATAGACTTCACCAAAGAACCAAAAGATTCATTAATCTAGTGAATTTTGTTATATTATATGTAAATATAATACTTACAATTTATTTACTCCAAAATCACTAACTCACATAAATAATACTGTCATATTTTTTATCACTCAAATTCACTAACACTCATAAAATAAAGAAACAAAAAACACATCTCAATTCTCAAAACATATTTTATTTTATGAAACACACATAATACATTAGACCTATGTACCTTTATATAAGTAATACTTCATATTAAAATAATAATTTTTCTAACAACTAAAACTTAGGTGTACTTGTGTTGGCGACAATTACTGATGAAGAGTATTACTTCATATTGGATGTGTTGGCTTTGACTTTTCAAAGTGCTAGTATCCTCCAGTAACTTTGAGATATGACAATTTGTATTAGAAAGCAATATGACTTGTTCAACTTGTATACTTAGATTGAGGTGGTACTAAAGTGATAAAGTCAAATTGTCATCATTCTTAGTTTAATAACCAAACACCTTAGGTGGCAAAGGTCTTTGAACATTTTTTATAGTTCTTCAAACTCCCAACACGATTAGCTTCTAGCAAATTCAGCAAATTGATAGTTGTTGTATTCAATTAAAATTTTGTTTCATTAATTTTTTGACTATTTTGACTTCAATGTTCTTCATGAAGATTTTAGTCCATATGAAGTGATGCAAGTTCATGTATAATTATTAACATTATCTCTCTTAAATCAAGTTTGTAGAATTAATCATTCTAAGTATCTTTTTCAACTTATAAAATAACTCGATTTTTAATGGTTTTGTAAAGATATCTGCAATTTGATCTTCAGTAGGACAATACTCGATCTCAAATTTTTTTCATTCACCAACTCTCTAATTTTATGAAATCGAATATCAATATGTTTGGATCTTCCATGAAAATTAGATTTTTACGAAGTGCAATAGCTGACTTGTTATCATAAAATCTCGTTGTTGAAGTACTTTGTTTCTCGTTTAATTCTTCAAGAACTCTTCTTAACCGAATTGCTTGTGTTGCACAACTTTCTGCAGCTATATATTTTGCTTCTGCTATAGAGAGTGCTACTATTGGTTGTTTATTCGATGACCATGAAATTGCACTTGAACCAAGATAAAATGCAAACCCTGAAGTACTTTTTTTATTTCTGCATCTCCTATCCAATCACTATCAGTGTAACCGACAATATTTACTTCATTAGTATTTTCATAAAAAAATACCATCATTTAAAGTACCTTTGATATATTGGAGAATCCTTTTTGTCGCTTGCAAATGGTTGGTACAAGGCTTCTCCATAAATCTACTAAGTAAACTAACTCTAAACACAATATCTAGTCTAAGTACCTCAGACTTCCAATCAAGTTTTTGTAATATGTGAGATTTACTGATCTTCCTATATATTCTCTCAGCAACTTGAACTTCTCTTCGACTGGAGTAGGAACCGGCTTTGAGTGCTCCATCTGAAATTTCTTCAAAATATTATTTGCATATTTCTTCTATGAAATGAAGATTCCATCATCTTTCTGAACGACTTCAATGCTGAGAAAATAAGATATCAAGTCCATATTTGTCATTTCAAAGTGCTTTATGATAGCCTTCTTGAATTCTGCAATTATCTTCAAATTGTTGCTGGTAAAAATCAAATCATCAATATAAAAGCACACGATCAAGATTTCTCCAGGTTCAATAAACTTGATATAAAGAGTATGCTTAAACAAATATTTTCTGAAATCATTCTCAGTGAAATAAGAATCAATCTTTTTGTACCACGCTTTTGGTGCTTGTTTCAACCCATACAAGGCTTTCTTCAACCTGTAAACTTTATCTTCTTCTCCAGAATTTCATATCCTGCAGGTTGCTCAACATATACTTCTTCTTCTAAAGTACCATTTAGAAATGCTGACTTAACATCCATCTGATGTATCTTCCACTTATTTTGGGCTGAGAGTGAAATATTCATACTAATAGTGTCTAATCTAGCAACAAGAACAAATACTTCAAAGTAGTCAATACCTAATTTTTGTGTATATCCCTTAGCAACTAATCTTGCTATGAAACAATCAACTTCACCGTGGATTTGTACTTAGTTTTGTAAACCCACTTTACTCCAATCGGCTTCTTATCTGCTGGTAAATCTGTCATCTCTCATGTGTCATTCTTCTTAATGACATGAATCTCCTCATCCATTGCTTTCTTCCAATTGTTATCTCTAGAGGCTTCTTCAAAGTTCAACTGCTCACAATCTGAAAATAGAGCAAAATGTATGACTTCTTTATCGGATGGATCGTTGTCATTACCAACTTCATAGTTTGTTAATCTAGTAGGTGGTATCCACTCTCTTTGAGGTGTTTAAGATGATTCTAGTTATTCAGTTGTGTCAGGTTGCCTTTCTTCTACTTCATCACATGTATTTGGAATTACAATCGGCTGCTTTTCTGTCATTGTGTTCTAGTCCCACATGCTTTTCTCGCCAAATGTCACATCTCTGCTAATAATCACCTTCTTTGAGTATGGATTATACAGCTTGTATACTTTTGAATATGTGATATAACCAATAAAGATACACTTTTTGCCTTTGTCATCTAACTTCTTCCTTAAATGTTTTGGTACATAAGCATAAGCAATACACCCAAAGACTCTGAAATGATGAATGTAAGGTCTATTTCCACTCCAAGCTTCCTCTGGAATTTTATCGTGAACACTCTTCGTTGGACACCTATTTAAAATATGAACTGTTTTTGCGATCGCTTCTGCCCAAAATTCTTTAGGCATTTGTTATGACTTGAGCATGCATCTGACCATATACATGATGGTTCTGATCTTTCTTTCATCAACTCTATTTTGTTGAGGAGTATATCTGGTTGTTAGTTAGTATTGAATTTCGTGTTGCTTAAAGTAATATGGACATGCAAGATATTCTGTTCCTCTGTTTGTTCTGAGGATTTTGATTTTACAACTACTTTGTTTTTCGACAAATGCCATGAATGTCTTGAAGGTATCACATGCTTCTAATTTCTACTTCAAAAAGTATACAAATATATATCTACTAAAATCATCAATAAGAGTGATAAAGTAGCTACTACTATTGTTTGGAACTTCTACAGAACAAAGATCTGAATGCATAATTTCAAGTAATCTTTTGGCTCTCTATAACTTTTCTATAGGAAATGAATCTATGTGCTTCTTTTCCAGTTGACAAATCTCACAAACACAATTAGGAATATGAACCCGTGGTAGACTAGAAACAAGCCCTTTTCTTGACAAGTAGTTTAGACTAAAAAAATAAAAATACCCAAATCGCATATGCCACAGCCAACTATCATCAAGTATCACAGAACTCATGCAACAAGGATTAACATGTTGAATTTTCAATGACCACATTCTGTTTGAAGTCATCTTTGCTTTATCTATGAACCTTTTGTTGTTGTCAAACAGTGCAATATCCACAATAAGTTATCATCTTATATCGCTTCTTAGATAACTGCCCCATACTCAGTAAATTGTAATAAAGTTCAGGAGCATAGAAAACATCAGAAATATAACTCAGAGAACCATCCTTTGATTTATTATTATTTACTCTTTTCCTTCAATAGGGATCTTTGTACTATTACCAAATTTCAATAATAATTTAACGGAATCATCTAGTGAAGAAAATAACTCTTTTCTACCAGACATATTATTACTACAAGCATTATCTAAGTACCATATATTTTCATCTTCAACACATGAATTACTTGTAAAAAATATAAGTTTGAGTAGTTGAATTATCATCAGTATTTTTATGCTAATTTTCTACAACGTGTGCTTGATTATTATTCATCATTTTGAATATGCAACCTACTGCTTTGTCTCCATACTTTTCACAATGAAAGCAGTTGAAATTGGTTCTTTCTTGATAAAAATTGCCTCGACCTATTCCTCGGTTGGCATGTCTGAAATTTGTTCCACCTCTTCCATGATTAAGTAGTGTAAAATTATTATAACTTATTTGGTTGTAATTTTTACGACATCTTCCTCTAAAACTTCCTCTGCCTCTACTTTGAAAATTGAAACCACGACCTCGTCCTTCTTGTGTATGGTTTGATTCTGCAATACTGTTTAAATTCACCTAGCTTTTCAGGGCTTCTTCAGTTGATTTTTCTGATTTCTCCAATATTCTGCTGATGTGGCTTTTCATGGTTCCTTGCAACTCCGCAATCGTCATGGTATCCATATCGTGGGACTCTAGTATTGTAGTCACCACATGATCATACTTCATCGGTATGGTGCGAAGAATTTTTTCACCACTTTGTTATCGGACATATCTTTTCCATAGACTCTCATCTTATTGACAAGATCTGTAACACGAGAAAAGTATTGCTCAATGGTTTCTGATCTAGACATTTCATACCTTTCATACTCTCTTCTCAAAGACTGTAGCTTTGCTTTCTGAGCATTATCTACGCCTTTGTACGACAGCTTCAACATAGTCCATGCTTCTTTTACACTTTAGGCATTTTCTATTTTGTCAAACACTGTATAATCTACACCTTGATGAATTTGAGATAAAGCCAATTGATCTTTCCTCTATTGGAAAGCATCTGCTCCTTGCAAACTCGATTCAATATAATTCCACAAGTTTTAAGCCTTCAAATGAATAGACATCAAAGTCTCCTAATAACTATAATTGAGGTTTTCATCTAATTTGGGACCGGACCACACAACATTGAAAGTGTTTGTCATATTGACTCTATGAATAAACAACTATGTGAGAACTCTCCTACACTTCACAAATTCTCAAAGACTTGGTGCAGGATTAACTAGTTCTAATACCAAATGTAAGTATAATATCCACAATTTATTGGCCTAATATCACTAACTCACATAAATGACACTACCATATTTTTCATCACTCAAACTCATTAACACTAATAAAATAAAAAAACGAAAGAGCACTTTTCAATTCTCAAAACACATTTTTATTTTATGGAACACACATAATACATTTGGTCTATGTGCTTTTATATAAGCAATACTTCATACTAAAATGATAATTTTTCTAACTAAAGCTTAGTTGTACTTGTGTTAGCGACGATTACTGATGAAGAGTATTACTTCATATTGGATGTTGGTTTTGACTTTTCAAAGTGCTAGTATCCACCGGTAACTTTGAGATATGACAATTTGTATTAGGAAGTAATATGTCTTGTTTAACTTGCATACTTAGATTGAGGTGGTACTAAAGTGATAAAGCTAAATTGTCATCATTCTTAGTTTAATAACTAAACACCTTAGGTGGCAAAGGTCCTTGAACATTTTTTATAGTTCTTCAAACTTCCAACACGATTAGCTTCTAGCAAATTCAGCAAATTGATAATTGTTATATTCAATTAAAATCTTGTTTTATTAATTCTTTGACCATTTGGAGTTCAATGCTCTTCATGAAGATTCTAGTCCATATGAAGTGATGCAAGTTCATTTATAATTATTAACATTGCACGTTCTTAAAGAAAGTTAATTATAAGGTCATCACCAATAAAGATTGGATTTGAGTCTCTTGAATTTTTTTTAAAGAATTCAAGGAGATATATGCTGACCAATTCATCCATCAGGTAAATTTTTTAGATATTTTATGATTCTATTAAACACATTTTCGAGATGGTCATATGTATACTTATTGTGTTTTCACAACCTGACATTTGTGAGATTACTTACTTAAATAAATCAATTAAAAACACATTTTTCTTAAAATCTAATCAAAACAATTTGCTTTGATAATACTCGTGAATTCACTTTCCAAACTTTTGATGCATATTATATGGCCAATGGAGTAAGTGTTGAATATCCAGTAGCTCATATTTACACACAAAATAGACTACTAGAATCACTTATTAAATGTCTCAAATTAATTGCTAGACCCTTATTTTTTAAAACAAATCTTCTCATTTTGTTTGGGGCGTGAGATTTTACTTGCCATAACACTTACTCATTTGAGGCCAACAAGTTATCACTAATTCTCTCCCCTACAATTAGTTTTTAGCAAACTATTTTTTATTTGAGAATATTTGAATATGTGATATATGTTCCAATTGCCTCACCTTATCACACCAAAATGAGACATCAAAGAAAATTGAGAATTTATGTTGAATATGATTCTCCCTCTATAGTAAGGTATCTTGATATACAAATAGGAGATGTGTTTAAAGCTCGATTTGTAGATTGTTATTTCGATGAATCAATATTTACAACATTGGGAAGAGAGAATAAACCCCCTGAGAAAGAACTTAATTAGAATGCATCATCGTTGATACATCTAGATCCTCGATCAAGACTATGTGAACTAGAAGTTCAAAAGATTATACTTTTGTAAAGAATAGTAAATGAATTGCCTGATGTATTTTTTGATACAAAAAGGATAACCAAATTCTATATACTAGTTGAAAATTTCCCAATTCGAATTGACGTTCCAATTGGATAAATAGCTACTGAAACAAATACACACCAAAAGTGTGGAAGATCAATCGATTCGAAAAATAAAAATCCTGAAAAAAAAAGAGGCATTTGGTATTATAGAGGCAAATACTAATCCTACTAAAAAAGTTAAAGACATAGAAAAGACATCAGTAGTTTTCCAAAATTCTGATATAGTTTTAATACCAGAAGACATTCAGTGGTTCAGGTACTTGAAAACTCAAAAAATTGTGAAAATTATGAGATCTAAATAAATTATATCTTTGCAATAAAAAATGGAACCGAAAAAAAAATAATTGTCAATGAAATATTTGCATATAATGTGACATTACACATCATGCATGAAAATAAGGACTCTGAGCCAAGAACAATTGAGGAATGTTGACAAAGAAATGATTAGCCGAAATGGGAAGAATCTATGAAGGTTGAGTTAGACTCACTTGCAAAACATGATGTCTTTCGATCTGTATTCCGTAGACCAAAAGATGTAAAACCTATTGGATAGAAATGCGTATTTATGAGAAAACGAAATGAGAAAAATGAAATTGTACGCTACAATGTTCAACTTGTAGCATAAAGTTTTTCACAATGACCTAATATAGATTATGAAGAAACATATTTTCATGCAGTGGATGTAATTATATTGTGTTATTTAATTAGTTTATCTGCATACTATAAGCTAGATATGCATCTAATAGATGTGGTGACATCTTATTTATACAGATAATTAAATCTTGATATCTATAAGAAAATCCTTGAAGAACTAAAGATATCTAAACCGTCTAATGAATATTTTCAGCGATTATACTTTGTCAAATTGCAAAGATCTTTATATGGTCTAAAACAATCTGGACGAATATGATATAATCGTCTCACTGAGTATCTGACGAAAAAGGGATTCAAGAATGATGATATTTATCAATGTGTTTACTTAAAGAAATTTGCATCGGAATTCATTTTAATTGTTATGTACGTTGATGATTATATCATTAGAACTCATAAAGGGATTCCAACAATTAGAAAAGCTCTAAAAGAAGAATATTTTGGAAAGATTAAATTTCGTCTTGGCCTACAAATTAAACATACAAACAATGGAATTTTTATTCATCAAACAATTTATACAGAAAATATCTTGAAGGGATTATATACGGATAAGTCACATCCATTAAGTACTCCAATGATCGTAAGATTTTTGGATGTGAAAAATGATCAATTATGTCCTAAAGAAGAAAATGAAAAAATCCTTTCTCCTGAAGTATCATATCTTAGTGTCATTGGAGCAATAACATATCTTGCTAATAATACTCGACCAAACATATCATTCGCTTTAAAATTATTAGCAAGGAATAATTCTTTTCCAACCAAAAGACATTGGAATGAAGTCAAACAAATTTTTCGATACCTTCACGGAATAGTTAATGAGACTACTTTATCCATATGAATCTAAGTCACAGTTAGTTAGCTATGTAGATATAGGATATTTATCTGATCCACACAAAAGAAGATCTCAAACAAGAGATCTATTTACATACGGTGATACAACTATATCATGGAAATCCACCATATAGATCATAACAACAGCATCTTCTAATCATAATGAAATACTTGTGATACATGAAACAAGTCGCAAGTATTTTTGGTTCAGATGTTTGATTCAATATATTATATCATGTGGATTGATTGATCGGAAAATAACTTCAACTATTTTGTTGGAAGATAATACAGCATGTGTTGCTCAACTTAAAGGTGGATACATCAAAAGTAATAGAACAAAGCATATTTTTTCTAAATTCTTTTATACTCATGACTTTCAAAATCAAGGACTAATTGATATCTAACTGATTCGCTCAAACAATAATCTGACAGATTTATTCACAAAGTTACTTTAAAGATTACCCTTTAAATGATTGATACATCAAATAGGGATGCGTCGATTTCAAAATCTTAAATAATGCTACCAAAAAAAGAGACTGTACTCTTTTTTTTCTTGATCAGGTTTTTATTCCTATTGGAACTTTTTTGACAGTTTTTTTACGAGATAGTCCTCATCACAAAAAATGTTATATTCTTTTTTCTCACTAAAATTTTTTCTATTAATTTTTTTTAACAATATTTTAATGAGACATCATCTCAATGGACCTCCAAAAAGAGTGTTGTAATATAAATATCCATCACTTAATAATCCATGACTTCTTCAACCATTCAAAACAATTTGAGCAGCTCAAATTTTCAAAGATGGGCTGCTCAAGATTTTCATGATCGACTCAACATTAATAAGGTTAGAAAAAAGATGGCTTTTCACATATATAAATAAAGCCTGCCATATAATCTAAGACACAAAAACAAACAAGCAGTGAAAACGTATACTTTTACTCTTATAAATAATATATGTACATGAAATAGTATTATTGAGAACCAGATATAAAATCTCTATTATTGAAATACTTATATTAGAGAATATTAATACTAGAGTCCTTTATTCCTACTTTTCTATTTCATATCTATTCTATCTGTTCTATTTATTTATTTTACAACATATTTTACTTGCTTGTCCATTTAAAAAAAATACTTCTACGTTTTTTAAACACATTTAATGCGTAATCCAAAATAATTCAAAAGCACTCTTCGAATATTTTTATATAAATTTTAAGCATTATAAATAAAAAAATTAGTATTTGCAAATAATTTTAGAACACATCAAATACGATGTAAAAGGATGCAAACATTTCTCAATAATAAGCTCATAGATTTATGAGTTAACGCAAAGGTTAACAAATATGATTCTATCCAACACATTGGAAGAATACTTGGTGGAAGCTGCTTCATTTATTTGAAGTTTCTTCTATCAAAAACATACATACCAGCTCAAAGGCACCAATTAAGACAAATGAACCTCATCGCTGCCATGTAATCACTACCACCTCAACCTTACGTAGTTTTCTTAAGATCTTGAAGTACTAATCGAGCGGCGTTACGTCCTGGTGCCCCCATTACGCCACCGCCAGGATGTGCCCCGCTTCCACATAAGTATAACCCCTGAAGCGGAGTCTTATAATTCGACCTAAGTGCCAAAGCAAAGAAAACACTCACGTAATTATGTATAGGGGAAGCATGCTACAGTTGTAATCAGGATGTGTTTGGAATAAACGAAAGGTTGAGATAAAACACTTAAAAGACAAAATTTGTGTCCATAGACACTAACCAAATGCAATCTGAATGTTGAAGGAAAAAAGAAACAATTAATATCACAAAGCAGTAAAGATTATTTTACCATCCTTTAACAGGTCGCATGAGGAAAAGAGAATCCAATCCCATGGCACCATGAAATATGTTCCCTCCTGCCGAAAATAAAATAAGAGGGGTGAAAATAAAGTTACCAGCCACAACGGTTATACAGGGAGGCATTGCGAAACACTGAATAATTGATGTTTCCTTTGTTCTCTCCTGATTGTATATATCACTCTTAAGTCTTTGTAATCATCTTTTCTTTCGCCATAATCTACACTATACGTCTATACCTACCTAGAAAACAATTATATTGTCTATATCTATATCGACCAATTCCCATTATATATACTAGTTCATTAATATTCTTTGGTGTTCAATTCCATTTCCAAAACTACCCTTAAAATAAAATATATAAGTTACCTAGTGGAAGTTAAAATTATGTTTAACTCAAAATAAAAAGTACATATAATATGAAATAAGTTTCTATAAGCTACAAAATGTAGGGAAATTAAGAATATTATGAAATTAAATATTTTTTAATATATCAAAAACATCAAAATATGTCGTGATGTCCCAGCAAAAAGTTAATAATAATAGCTTTCTTGTGCCAATTATTTGTTTCGAGTTTTTGTGGCCTAGAAAGTGCAGTTTTGCTGACATTTACTAGAACAAATATGAATTGCCTATTAGGTATTTATTTTGGTGACTATAACTTAATTACCTGTCAAACCAATTTCCCTTTCAAGGTCTGGTGGAGTCAACATGTCATAACCAATGACAGATGTACTAAACCCGGGGGCATATTCATCAATCAATTTGAAGCATTTTTGCGCAAATGATTCCTAGGAATAATATAGACACACCATTAACATCAATTCAACTATTAGTTTTAGTAGATGCACATAGCATACAAATGCAGAGTTAATGAAATTCAAACATCTTAAGCAAACTAACTCTATATTCATGATCTTGCCAGTCACCATCCAGTGGTTTGTAGGGAGTATACTGCACAAATAGGTTGATCACATGCATACCTACGGATAAAACAGATTCATAAACCAGATGATACTTATAAAAAAATTAAAAATAAAAAAAGAATACACAAAGAGATGATATCAACATAATTCACATATTATGAAAGGCACAAAACAGATAAATAAACTAGAGTATTGACAGAGAAGCCAAGTTTCTAGTTTTGATTTGAGTAATAAGAATTCATGGAATTCTGAAGATAAAACAAAGTGATATAAATAATGCAAAAAATTTAAGGAAATGAAACCATTTTGCTACAAACAAGCTGCCATCACGAGAGCAAAATGACTATAATTTTTCTTACGAACGGAACATATTAATACACTAATAAATGCAGAGTTTCAACTACCAGGTGGAGATATGGTTTTGTCCAGCGTGGAGGGAATTGTCATTTCAATAACTGGTCTTCGTGATGGCACTCCATTTACAGCATCTTGAGATGCAGAGTGAATCTCTTCCATGCTAAACAGAAACTAAAAAGGGTAAAGAAAGACTGACATGTTCTGAAAATAAATAATCTGCAATTTTCCATATAGATAATGACCACAGCAAATTTACATACTGATCAAACTTTTAAATGACTATTCAATTTAAACATACCTCTCTGAACCAATATGAATTGTGCCAACATGCTGTGGGCCAGCATGAGGATGATTTAACTTGCAACACTCAAATTGAGGCAACTTGTCAACTGCTACATTTATTTTTGTAGTAGCCTGTCTTGATGAATACCAAATAATTGAGATTGACAAATAGTAAATAAATAATGGGGGAAAAAAAAAGACCTTACTTAAAATATCTTCTGATGTCCACAATTTTAGTTAACCTATGGGGGAAAAGGAAATTTCTATAGTGAGTTAAAATCTGTTTTTCTTGTCTTAATATTTATGTCCTGTAATGGGTAGCATAGAACAAGTAGGTTAAAAGCACATCTCATGATTTAAAAAAAAAAAAAAAAAAGCAAGCCCTAGTTGGTTAAAATTAAATGCATCATGTTAGCCACTTGTATTCCACCACAACTATCCCAGCATCATCTGATTAATATATGTTATTCCTTGTCGACATGTCATTTTCTCATTGCTGAATTCCCAGCATCCCTGATTAGTGAACAACGCATAAACATGCAGTTTACATATAATTTAACGTTACCTATTAAGCTCAGCTACACACAACAGAAATTAGAAAATAAGGGTATTAAAATTATAAACTGAGATATAGAGTAAAAAAACTTACAGAACTATAGTCAGAATGCTTAATCGCACGAACAAAATCATCCGGAAGGGCATCATTAGGTACTAATTCCTAATTCATATAATCAGATATTGTAAATTAATAACAAATATGGGTGTGGAAGAAGCCAATGTCTGAAGACAGATTGAGAATTCACCATGAAAGTTCTATATGGAGTTGCATTAGAAAGAACAATTGAAGAATGCACTTTGGTACCATCAGCCAAAATCACCTGTATGTAAGCCATCTCCAGAAAATTCATTTTTTATTATGTCTTTAAAATTCCCTTTGATCGAGGAAACTCTCAAACAATACTAACCCCACAGACAGTGCTAGAGTCTTCAATCAACAACTGAGATACCTAAAAAAATACCAGATATGACCGAGTGGTTAGAGAATTGGGGACAAAAAGAGAGAGGGGGGAGGTGGAAGGGGCTGATAAGAAACATTTATCCTCCTCTCAGTCCAATTTATTTTTTTCGTAATACTGATAAAAGAAAAAAAAGAACTGAAATTTTGTAGCATGATTTTGGTGTTGATGTTGTGATTTGAATAATAAGAAATAAAATTAGTGAACAAGGTCTTTCCTTACATCTCCTGGGATACATAGATATAACACTTGAAACTTCAATTTTTCACACGACACTTCACTCCCCTAAAAGGCTAAAACAATGTTAACTTCTATTAACATTAATTTACTAAATTCATAATTTATCCTTAATTCATTATTAATTAGAAAGCCCCAAGACCCTCAACCTTACTTTCCAGTTTATCCATTGAAACCACCCGCACCCTCACCTTTTTCTTTTGTCCACCATAGCTCTTTACTCAACTGGAGAACCAGTGACCACGATTAAATGATTATGTGATATTACTTGCCTAGAACTTACAAAAGGCTATCATGACTATTTCCCCTGTAATGTGGCACTTCTAAAATACCTGTCAATTTCCACAGGTGTTTTACTTTCGTAGCTTCAACTCATTTGGGCCACGACAATTTTTTTCTTTTAAAAATAAATAAATTTATGGTTGCAGTTAGGATCCAATGGAATCAGGGCACAACTATAAATATCAGAATTGACGAATGAAACTTCCTAACAAGAGAGCACATTTGAAAGCCTTGTAACAAGAGAGAGAGAGAGAGAGAAGCAAGGGTGGAATAAGCTAATAGATATTCTCCAAGACACACCTCAGAATTGGTTACAATATGTGCTCCAGCTTCCATAGCAGCATTACAAATAGCCTTCGATATTGAGCCCATTCCACCTTCAACATATCTACGTAGACCAAAAAAAAAGGTAGCCAATTAATAATTTGCAGCCTATACTAGGAACACATATTTCAAAAATGTTAGTTCAGAGAAAGGAATTAGCAACAAATTTATTGATTTTTCCAGGATTTTATATTAACATGGGTGTTGGTGTGCATATGTAATATCAGTTTTGATGTATATGGTACAGTGAAAAAAAAAATCAAATATAGAGCATATAATGATTAACTTGATGACAGGGACAAAGAGAAGCATACTTCTCATAAAGGGGTGTGAAGGAGTTTTTAACAGAATACCAGTAATGTGTAACACTTGAAATATGATCAGAATAAACAAATCTAGCATATTCATTGATGTGAACAAAGTTAAAGCTTGAAATGGAAAAACCAACTCTTTGTAGGACCTTTTGCTTCATACATGTTAAAGGAATGAGTTGCGCATTTTGTTTTTTTTAAGGGTGGTGGATGCGGAGTGGGGGGTGGGGGTGTTGTAAAGAAAAATGAGGCTTTAGCTTATTCTCTTTCACAGCCTGCCCAAGCTGCTTAAACCTGACGTGCTTAAGCAAATAAGTTAACAATTCTTATATAAGGCAACATGAACCCTTATTCTGAGATAGAATCAGTGCCTTTCTAGAATAACCTTGTCAGCTACGTGAACTTTCATACACTGCAAACCATGTAATGACACATTGACAGTTTGCCACTTATCTATGTGATTTCTTGTCATTTGTGAATTTCTGTTAGTTATGATTCCCTTCTCAGAATAACTACGCATACCATTCACAAAATGTTATATGTAAACTTTAATTTGGATTGATCTATATCTATCATTAAAATTTTGAAAATAACATTTTTCCATTCTTAAGATTCACAGTATAAAGATATCAACATAGCAAGATACATACGACCAGACTCCACGATCCCCACCAGTTTCTCCCATAACATGATGTAGTAGAACATAACCACTTCCTGGGGTATGGACACTGGCCTGCACAACAGTTTTAGAAGCACCATACACACATGTATATTCCATGAAACATGACAAAGTAACAGTGCTGCATTAAATAAGAGGACGTTGAGTAGCAATAATTACTCTAATTGTTTCACTCTCAAAGAACAATGGAGAAATTCGTATATCCTTTCATTGTTAAAATGTTTTTCATTGGAAAGACTTTTAACACTAAAGGTAAACTGCTCTTACTGTGCTTCCAATCACAGCATCTGTTGCAAGGGTAGCCTTCAGAACATCTGTCTGCACAAACAGTATCAGGCAAATATTAAGCCACCAAAACAAGGGTTAACAAAGAAACTACAAATTAAAGAAATCATTTAATAGCACCAAATCACATGGGAACAGTGATCAACAGATTGCACGGAAATAAATGTCAATACTCAATATGTTGGGTATGAAGTGTTAATGGGGTCTTTGTATATATAAGAAACAAGTATGATGGTATGCAACAGTGTTCACAACAGATAAGTGCATCCAGTTTTAGTTGAAACTTTAAAGTGTCTGAGACAAGTTACAAACTAAACTCTCATGAGTTCATGATTTGAGTATATAAAAATGAGGTAACTCAAACAACAGCAACAAGAACAAAGTCTTATCCCATTAGATGGGAGTGGCTAATCAACTGAAGTCATTGCACCCGATTACGATTTGAGTACGTAAAAATGAGGTAACTCATAAACATATATGTATAATCTGATATTTTGGGTCAAACTCTGATATCGCTAATTCTCAATCCTACTTGCCAGTTTACAGGTCTAGACTTACACTTGATTTGTTTCCAAAATGTACAATTGTGGACAATTTTATTAGATACTTGAGTCAACTTGCCTATGTTATGCAGTACAAAACAACCTACAAACAACCTGATAGAAACAGGTTTGGCTTCGTTTATAGGAGGAAAGGTAAGGAGTTGATGGGCCGATTTTTCACTGCTTTCACTGCTTAATTCCTAATTTTGCTGGATGGCTGTTTGTTGGTCCTTTTAAGCTAGTTTAGCAGGTTTAGGAGCAATAGTGCTAGGCCTAGCTGCTGCCTATAAGTGCTAGGGGTTAGTTAGTTTTTAGTTAGTTAGAAGATTCTGTTCAGTTTGTTAGTTCAAGAGAGGGAAAATTCTCTCCACAGTTGGTAGTTCCAACAGTGTACTCCAATAAGGGATTGTGATTTGCAATCCCTAGTTCATCAATAAAATCCCCTAATTCTGCTAGATCCCTGATCCTATCACAACCTATGTCATGCATAGCTTTATCAAGCTGAATTTATACATTATATTTACTCTTATGTTTTGTCAAACTACAAACAACCTACATGCAAAGTTAAGAAGATTACAACAATTGAGTGATGCTAAGTAATGTTTTTATTATATTTATTTACCTATATGTGTTAGAAAGTTAACATCTGCAATATCAATCAGGAATATTGTTTATTAGATAATATTTTTTATGTATGCCAACTCCTACAAGCCCATGACTTTTGAGTGGAGTTTGCAGCTCAAGTTTGTGGATATCTTACAAAAGACACACTCATAAAAGACACTCAATGAGCAAAAGTCTGAAACTTCAAGAATCTAGAAGATATATGCTCAGTTGTAATGTACAAAGTCCAAGAGCTTGGCAATGAAGGAAAATGAAAAGAGATGAAGACTACAAGGTTACCTCAAACCAGTTGTTCAAAACTTTGGAAGCCGGAGCTAATAAAAGGTCCATGAATTCCCTGCCATGTAAAGTAGTAAATATTATAAATATTGATGTTTTAGCCTCGAGTTCATAGTTTCACAAAACTAGCTATTAATATCATGAAACTTATTAGTTTGCTATTCCTAACAATGCCAGCTTGTCATGGATACAAACAACTTCCTGTTGGAGAAACAAATACTTACACCATCTCCTTTTGCCCCAAGGAGGATGCTTGTCGTAGACAACTTGCCCAAAATACTGAATTCTGTAATTTATTCTTCAGTTGTTCATTAAGTGATGATTTATGCTGCAAGGATTCAGGAGGAGACGAATCCAGCACCAGATCCATGAATTTACAGAAATTCTCAAGCTGATTCTCATATCTAAATTCCAAAAAAAGGGGAAAAGGGGTGAAAGACAGACAGATTCTTGTTAAATGGGAAACACACAGTTTATCCAGCTTAGATGTTTAATCAGGAAATGAAAAAAGAATGCCAACATCTTTCCAACTCAGTCAAATGAAGTTCAAGTAAACCTTCTCTTCTCAACTGATCAAAGAAACAATATTTTGATTTTTAAGTTTGTATAAAGAAGATGAGCATTAAAGCAACATTGAAGTTGTTGCCTTGTAATTCGAAGGGATAAAAACTATGTGCATCTACTCTCTTTAAACGGCACTAGGTAGGAGCTTTGTGCACTGAGCTCCCTTTTATAATTAAAATATGCATATCTATCCCCTACTAACTGTAGTCTTTAAGTCAGAAGATTTTCAGCAACAGTCAAACGGACACAAATTTCAAAAAATAATAATTAAAAATAATGAAACAAAATACAAATTTGGGGTTTAGGCTGAGCTTGTAATATTTTTTTTTGTCAACTGCTCGTATGATTATAAGCTTTTTCCAAAAAACATTATCAAAGTGTTTTTTTTTCCCTTACTTCTGCTATCATTTCTTTTCCATTGAATTCCAAAGTAAGTACAAAAGGTGTGTTCTCACAAGTTTATCACGGTTTGACCATAAGACTGCAAAGTCTCTCCATAACAGTTGCTAATTACCTTAATGAACCTTTTTTGTGGATTCCTATAATTGTTCATTGAAAATAAAAATTTCTCCAAATTCTCACTATAATTCAGTAAAACATTTTAAAACTTTTGTTTTTTGTAAAAAGTTTTGTACTACTATCCCAAAATAGATATATATTTAGTAGCTCTTTTGAAAGTTACATTCAAATGAAAAAATTTTATAGATAAACTATCAGTTTAACTCCAAAAAGATTATGATGTTGGCAATTTAGTAAAGACATACTCGAATGACCCTATAACAACTTTTAAGAAAATATACAAAAATCTAAGTAGATATAGCAGTACTTTTGGCATTTAGGAAAAAAAAATTCAGTCAAGCCTATTGTTTCTTCCAAAAACTAAATTGCCAATTTCACAAGAGTAATAATGCTAGGGAGGCAAATTTTTTCAATTTTTTCAGTCAATTTCACAAGTGCCTTTTTTTCTTCTCTCTTACTCCAATCAATACTCGTCCTTTTTTTCATCTCTCTTATTTTCTGAATTGAACTGAAAATAAAAAACAAAAACAAAAACGAAAAAAGGAAGAGCACCTTGGATAAGCATCTGCATCTTTAAGCGAGAACTTGGAAATCTCAGAATGATTGAGACCTTTATCGGGGCCCAAGAGTAGGTACCGTCCGTCGAGGCAAGGCGTAAAAGAGGACGGATTCCTCTTCAGAAGCTTCAAGCCGTGTTTCGGAAGTTCAAGTTCTTTGATGACTGAGGGACGCAAGAGGCTCTGCAGGTAACTGCACCGGGAGAACTTGAACCCTGGGACCAGCTCCTCCGTCACAGCGGCGCCTCCGATCACGTGGCGGCGCTCTAAGACTGCCACGGAGAGACCGCCACGAGCAAGGTAGGCGGCTGCTGTGAGGCCGTTGTGGCCGCCGCCGATTATCAGCGCATCCCATTTCCTGCCCTTCAGTGTTGCATTGGCAGCGCTGCTGAGGCTTCTTGGCCGCATTAGGTTGTTACTTTGGTTGATGTGTTTATAAAGAAGGAAAGGATTTTGTATTTCCGGCGCTAGGTGAGGGCGAGACGTTGGTCGCTTTTCGTTCCGTAAGGACGGAAACAAATAACAGTACTGAGTACACTGAGTAAAACTAGTGAGCGTGATAGACACATCGACAATGTCATTTTTGAGTATCTAAATTTACTATTCTTATTGTACCAACTTTGTATATGGTGAAATCTTCCTTGTAGAAATGCAGTGTATGCTATACTATGCGATAAATATTCTATTAAAGGGACAAAATCTGTCTTGGTTCAGTCTATATGCGATAAATGCAGTCTATATGCAGTGTATAGTTCACGTGATGAGGTTAATAAATCAATATATTATTAGTAGTAATTATATCAGCATAATTGTGGGCTTATAAGTTCGATTTTTTCAGGACAAAAGAGTGGGTTTACAGTAAAACATATAATATCTTTTGGACAATTTACTTTTTCGATATTTATTTATGGCATTTTAGTTCTTCTAAAATATTTTTTTCTGTCTTTAAAAAATATTTTATTAGTTTTATCGTTTTGATATGATAAAAAATTTAGAGTTGTATATTTCATTATTTTTAGAGTAATTATTAAAAGTAGTAATTAATCCTTTTATATATATATATATATATATATATATATATATATATATATATATATATATATATGTTCATATCTTAGCCCCAAAACATAAAGCAGGTCCAATACGGTTAAAAGGTCCAATCCAGTAGGACAGCCTCGTCTATATATCCGACCTCTTCTAAGAGGTCGGAATAGATTAACACAGGCAACCCGCACGTAACCAAGTGAGTAATTGTCTCTCAAAATCTCTCACCCACTTATAGAAAGGAGATTTCAACAACTCTAAGATAAAGGGACGGTTATTCACCATCAGAAGTGGAACTAATTCAGCAGTGGTTATTGGTTCGTCCCCTATAAATACACTGACACACTCAGGTAAACTTAAGTTCCAATACACTAAAACCTGCTAAGGCCCTTGCTGACTCAGGCATCGGAGTATTTTGCAAGTACCACCCCTCCCCCCCCCCCCCCCATTCCCACTAACAACTTGGATGACGGTCACAAGACGTGGGACAAGTTGGGGAATACTCCATTGAGGATTTAGGCCTCACTCGCAAACACAAAGGCAACCCAGTTTCAGGTAACCCCGGAACATTGGCGCCGTTGCCGGGGACCTGGAGATCGACACTCAAAGGCGGACGACCAACGTGAAAACGGACATACTGCGTCTGAGTCAGACCAAGAATATCAAGACATGGTCAACAACGACCAAGCCTTAGTAATACCCCAGCCAAGAATGGAGGAGCCGCATGGGGAGGGTCCCTCCGACAACCAAAGTAGAATCCTATCCGAAGTTCGCCGCCCCGATGGGGAAAGACAGCCTCACGGCACCGACCTCATGGGATGGCTACAAGGATATCAGGACCGACTTGAGCAGATGGAACAGGAGTTAGAGCGACAACGCGAAGCGGAGAGAAGCTTGAAGAGAGAAATCAAAAGGCGAAGGGAGTTGGAGGACAAGCTCTCAAAGGTAGAGTCCAACCTTCGCAATAAGGATTCTCGTACTACTCGGGAAGATAGTCCACTGGGAGGAGAAGATCCGTTTACTGAGGATATCATGAGGGCTAGAGTTCCTAAAATTTTCAAAAGCCCTTACATGAACCTATATGACGAGACAACTAACCCAAAGCACCACCTCAACAATTTCAAAAGTCGGATGTACTTAGCAGATGCCTCGGACGCTACTCACTGCAAGGCCTTTCCGACAACATTGACTAAAGCAGCCATGAAGTGGTTCGACAGCCTGCCCCCAAGGTCGGTATCTAGTTTCGACGATCTCTCATGCAAATTCCTTACCCGGTTTTCGATCCAGAAAGACAAGGTCAAGCATGCACCTAGCCTACTCGGAGTAAAACAGGAGGTCGGAGAACCCCCGAGAGACTACATTAAAAGATTCAACAAAACATGCTTGGAAATCTAAGACCTGCCTACGGAGGCGGTAATAATGGGACTTGTCAATGGTCTCCGAGAAGGACCATTTTTCCAGTCCATATTAAAGAGGCATCTAACTTCTTTAAATGATGTACAAGAGTGAGCTGAAAAGTACATCAATATGGAAGAAAACGCCAGGTTACGAGAGCCGAGTTGGCAATTAGGGCACCCTCAACATTTGAAGAAAAAAGAGAGAGAGCCCAAGAGAAAAGAAGAAGTCGAGCCTGAGAAGCCCAGAAGATACCACACGTACACTCCGCTACGAGTTTCCTTAGTGGATGTCTATAGGGAAATCTGTCACACCGAGAAGCTTCCTCCTCCGCGTCCCATTAAGAACAAGAAAGGGGGAAGTTGTAATGAATATTGTGAATACCACAAGTTGTACGGGCATTCCACAAATGATTACTACGACCTAAAAAATGTGATAGAAAAGCTGGCCAGGGAAGGTCGGTTGGATAGATATCTCATAGAAAGGTCGGACAATCATGGAAAAAGAAAAAGAGATGATGAAGACCATGAGCGGAGAGGTCCGCCCCTACAGACTCCAGAACGACACATTCATATGATATCAGGAGGATTCGCTGGAGGGGGCTGACCAAGTCGTCTCGGAAAAGGCATTTGAAAGAAGTCTACCAAGTCGGAGATAATGAACCCGACCTTCCCACAATTTCCTTCACCAAAGAAGATGGGCAGGGAATCATACCCGGTCATGACGACCCGGTGGTAATCACAATGATTCTCAATGCTCATCTACACAGAACTCTGGTGGATCAAGGGAGTTCAGCCGACATATTGTTCAAGCCGGCATTTTATAAGCTGGGACTAGACGAGAAGGAGCTAAAAGCTTACCCAGATACACTCTTTGGGTTGGGAGATGCTCCTATCACGCCACTAGATTCATCTTCCTACACAACTTTTGGAAGGGGGATGAAGTCTAAGACTTTAAGCATCGACTTTATTGTTGTCGATGTAGTCTCCGCCTACAATGTTCTGATAGGTTGGACAACGCTAAACCGACTAGGAGCGGTTGTTTCTACCCCTCACCTCTGCATGAAGTTTCCAACACAAGAAGGGATTGTTACCATTAGAAGAGATCAGAAGCTGGCAAGGAAGTGTTATAATGAGAGCCTAAACCTAAGGGGTAAAGGCAAGGAGGTTAATACGATTGAACTCGGCGAAGTCGAGTAAGAGAAGAATTACGACCACAGCTGGGAGAAAAAATAGAAAAAGTCTAGATCTGGCAAGAAGCTGGGAGAAATATCAATATAGGAGCTAATTTAGCAGAAGAACTGAAGTAAAAGCTCGTAAAACTCATACAAGAAAACTCCGACCTCTTTGTCTGGAAAGCCTCCGACATGCCCAGAATCGATCCTAAGTTTATGTCACACAGGCTATCCGTCTACCCAGGATCTTGACCTGTCCAACAAGGAAGACGAAAGCTCGGGTCAGAATGAGCTCAAGTGGTTGAAAAGCAAGTACAAGACTTGCTAGAAGCCGGATTTTTCAGGGAAGTCAAGTACCCAGCATGGTTGGCAAATATGGTATTGGTCAAAAAGCATAATGGAAATTGGAGGATGTGTGTCGATTATACCGACCTCAACAAAGCATGTCCAAAAGACCCATATCCTCTGCCCAACATAGACTCTCTAGTAGATTCTAGCTCGGGGTACCAATATCTATTATTCATGGATGCTTACTCATGTTACAACCAAATACCGATATACAAGTCGGACCAGGAGAAGACATCTTTCATCACACCTAGAGCAAATTATTGCTACGTGGTCATGCCATTTGGATTAAAAAATGCAAGGGCCACCTATCAAAAGTTGATGAATAAGGTGTTCACACCTCACCTCGGAAGCCTAATGGAAGTGTATGTGGATGATATGCTGGTAAAAACCAAGGATGAGACTAGCCTCCTGACCGACCTTTCGCAAGTCTTTGATACTGTAAGGAAGCATGGGATAAGGCTAAATCCTATCAAATACACCTTTGCAGTGGAAGCTGGAAAATTCCTAGGATTCATGTTGACACAAAAGGGAATTGAGGCTAACCCCGATAAGTGCAGATCAATCTTAGAGATGAAAGTCCGACTTGTTTAAGGGAAGTTCAGCAGCTGAATGGTCGCCTTGCAGCTCTATCTAGATTCTTGGCAGGATCAGCATTGAGATTCCTACCACTTTTTTCACTACTTAGAAAAGGATGCCAGTTCGAATAGACCCCTGAATGTAAAGAGGCCTTTCAAGAGTTCAAAAAGTTTCTGAGCCGGCTTCCTATCCTTACTCGGCCAAAAACAGGGGAGGAACTCGTATTATACTTAGCTGTCGCTGAGAAGGCTGTAGCATCAGTGTTGATACGAGAAGATGAGGTCGGACAGCATCCCATCTACTTCACTAGCAAAGTGTCACAAGGTCCCAAGCTAAGGTACCAGAAGCTTGAAACATTTGTATATGCTTTAATCGTAGCATCTAGAAGGCTACAACTTTATTTCCAGGCTCATACCATAAGAGTCCGAACGAACCAGCCTATGAAGCAGATCCTTCAAAAAAACGGATATTGCAGGCAGAATGGTTCAATGGGCTATAGAGCTATCCGAGTTCGACCTGAAATACGAAACTCGGACAGCAATCAAAGCCCAATGTCTCATCGACTTTGTCGCAGAATACACAGGCGATCAGAGCGAAACCTCCACGACCTGGGAGCTCTATCTAGACGGATCCTCTAATAAGGTCAGAAGTGGAGCCAGCATAATATTGGTCAATGAAGAAGGTACTCAGATAGAGATGTCCTTAAAATTTGAGTTCCACGCTTCCAACAACCAGTCCGAATATGAAGCTCTGATCACAGGGCTAAAACTTGCTAAAGAAGTCGGTGCTAACAAGGTAATAATTTTCAGTGACTCTCAAATAGTAACTTCTCAAATGAATGGAGAGTAGCAGGCAAAAGATCTCAACATGAAAAGGTACTTGGAAAAAATGCTAGAGCATCTCAGGCAATTCTTAGAAACCGAGGTTAGGCACATAACTCAGGAACTCAACAGCCAAGTTAATACTCTCTCCAAGCTAGCAAGTACCAAGCCAGGAGAAAATAATAGATTAAAAGACCCAAAATATAAGCCAGGGCCAATGCGGTTAAAAGGCCCAATCCAGTAGGACGGCCTCGTCTACGTGAGATTGGAATAGATTAACACAGGCAGCTCGCACGTAACCAAGTGAGCAACTGCCTCCCAGAATCTCTCACCCACTTCTAGAAAAGAGATCTCAACAACCCTAAGATAAAAGGGACGGTTATCCACCATCAGAGGTGGAAATACTTCAGCGGTGGTTATTGGTTCGTCCCCTATAAATATACTGATACACTCAGGTAAACTTAAATTCCAATACAATAAAACCTGCTAAAACCCTTGCTGACTTAGGCATCGGAGTATTTTGCAGGTACTACCCCCCACATTCCCACGAAAAACTCGGATGATGGTCACAAGATGTGGGACAAGTTGGGGAATACTCCATTGAGGATTTGGGTCTCACTCGCAAGCCTAAAGGCAACCCAATTTCAGATAACCCCGGAACAATATATATATATATATATATATATATATATATATATATATATATATATATTATTTTTTAAAATATAAAAATAAAACATTCAAAAAATTTTATTTATAAATTAAAAAATAATTAAAAAGATAAGTTAAAATTTTTAATTATTTTTTATTTAAAATTATTTCGTAAGTTTATAACCTACTATTGCAGAATATTTTAATTGTCAGAAATTAAAATAGATTATTTTTAAATTTTATTAGATTAAAACTAAATTATAAAAAACATAAGTATAAAAAATACATTATACAAGAGTGTTTGATAACTCGGTCAAATTGTATATTTTAAAAATTTAGTGAGTAAATTATCGTGAATTAAAGTTAAGACTTAAAGCTGTGTTTGTTTCTGAGAACAGGATAAAATAAGACACTGAGAACAAGATATAAAGGACAGAGATACAAAATTTTGTGTTCTTCTATCATGTTTGGTGATAAACTAAAATAAGTTATGAAAATCTAATTTATTCTCATTTTTTTTCATTAAAAAAATTTGAGAGAAAAAATATAATAATAAAAAAATATAATTATGAAAAATTAACAAGAATAATGAAAGAAAAAATAAAAAATAAGTTGTGTCTCTTGTTAGTGTCTCTGTGTCCTTCCTGTCAAGATAGACACAAAATACACTAGTTTAGTGTCCCTGAATACATTGCCCATGTCTCCTTTGTCAAACACGATTTTGTGTCTCTGTATCCCTATCTCAGTGTCCTATCTTTGTAAACAAACGAAATCTAAAAGAACATATTATAATTTACACTACAATTTTTGCAGTTGTTATTGAGAAGAAGAAAACATTTCATTTCATATTAGAATGAAAAAAAAATCACGAAAATGAATTAGAAGTTCTTTTTTTTTTTTTTACTTTTTGAGGAATTTTTTTTGTTTGAAAATGTAGATAAAGAATCTACTATATATACCAAAATTGAAATTACTTTGGTGTAATAATTTTGTTCCAAAAATATTTTGTTATATATATCTATCACAAATTTTGTTTACAATTTATTAAGTTTAAAGAATTTATCATCTTAAATAATTATTTTTATTATTTAGATAATATTTAAATAAAAAAAATAAATATATATGTTAATTAATAGACTAAATTAACCATGAAGAGAGAGATTTTGTTTCTCAGATTTTATGGCCCTATGCATATTATAGAGAGAATTAAGGAGAAAAAAAAGAAAAAAATAATAAATAATCTGTGAGGACACATAACATAGTATTTTTAGGCCTTTATTGTACGTGTATCTTTATTATAAACTCACCCTTTTGTCCAAAAAACCAAAAAGGCTCAACTTACAAGCCCATAATTATGCTAATATAATTACTACTAATACCTCACATTATCATATTTGTTTATTAGTCTCATCGCGTGAAATTACACTGTAGCAAGTTTGTAGACAGACTAAATAAAGATAGATTCTGTCTCTTAGTAGGACACTTATCACATAGTCATATCATATACCACATTTCTACACATATAGAATGACATCCTCTTCTACATAGTAGAATTCGTCATTGTGTATACTGCATTAGAGATTGGTGAAAACTCACGTATATTTGTTTGTACTTGAAATTGATAACAAAAAATTATTAGATGAAAAAAGTGAATTCTGGTGTTGGACGCCCAAAAAGGAGCACTAGCTCGTGACTTCACTCAAACTCAGCCCAAACACTCACCAAGTGGACCCGAAAGGTGGATTTTCGCACTATAAGACTATTTTATCTTATTTCTGTAATTCTTAGTTAGCAGATTAGTATATATAGGAGGAGATCACCCTTGTTTAGGATCTTCTTCTTCTCCGATTTTACTTTCGAACATCATATTGTACAGTATGATTCACTAATCTCCTAGGTTAAGGTTAGGAGCTCTGCTGATTCTTATGGATTAATAATATCACTATTCAACTTCAATCTATGCTTGATTCTATTCTAAGATGTATCTTTGTTCTTCATCCTAATAGATTGGGAGTGTAACTTGACCGTCATCCCTATTCACATTGGTTCTTGCGAGTCCTTGACGGGATAGTACTGAACCACAAGCTTGATTATACATCTCTTAGATGGCTAATCCACAACTTCGTTGGGGACTTCTCGAGACATCAGTTCAGCCGAGGTGCGGAGCGATTAGGGCCTTTGTGGTATAGGCTAGAACCAGGACGCAGCATTCTCTGATCCGAAAGATTCGACCTTGTTTGTGGCGCTTTGAGTAGGATCACCAAGGGAATGGACTGTAGGAGCTTCACCCCCGTTCAGATTGGATGACCGCTGACCCGGCGTTTGATCTGAAGCAGAGGAGATTAATGACCGCTGACCCAGCGTTAATCATTTACAGCCTGCCATGGAATGAATCAATCAGAAGTTAGAGTAGATGGTGAGAAAATTTGATCCAGAAGGAAGAAGCATCTTCGAAGCTTCAACCGTTCTCTCATCTCTGATTTCACATCTACCTAGTAACGTTTTATTTATTTATTCTGTTTTATGCGTTTTTTGTGACAACTATCATCTTTTTGAATCGCCTGACTAAGATCTACAAGATAGCCATTGCTTGCTCAAATCAACAATCCTCGTGGGATCGACCCTCACTCATCTGAAGTATTACTTGGATGACCCGGTGCACTTGCCGGTCTATCTATGCGAATATTGCGAAGTCAATTTCGCTCACCAGGTATCTAAACTCATTTGAATCCTCTTACATAAAATCTTTTTAGTTGTCTAAGAATATTATAATCATAAAAAATTTTTATATAACTTGTTATCACCAACAAATTTTAAAAAAAAATTAAGCATTGTTAATATTGTTTTAATTAAAAACTTGTGTGGCAACTCTTGACTAATGTTGGAATAATGCTTCAAATGTTGAATCTATAACGCAACAGAATGTCTCTCTTTGTTGAAAGGGCATTGTTGAAGTTTATAATATGTTAAAAGATGATTTTTATTGGTGTGTTAATAGTCTTGACCAATTCCTATGGCATGATGAATAGAGTCCATTTGAAAAGCTTGGGGAGAATGTTCTATATGTCCATATTTCAGAACTTGATTTTAAAATTTGAGATATGTGAAATAATGGTCTTTAGAATTTTGATACATTGGCCACTCCTATTCCAGATCATGTAAAACATGTATTTACAAGGTTGCATTTCACATTTTAGACTGTGATAATTAGGTGGTATTGAGAATCTGCTGCCACCAAGGTGTATAGCTAGTGTTCGGGATGGTTATTCTTGGCTAGCTAAGCAGTGCTTTCACTAGAGAGATGATCTGAATTGGGATTGAGTGTGGAAATCTAATATTTTAGAAAAGACCAAATTCCTCATTGGCTTTGTCTCCATGATGCTTTTTCGACTCAAAACTTTTGACATAAGTGTAAATCCAGTTAAATTAGTAAATAATTAGTCAATAAATTAAATTTTAATAAAGAAAATTAGAAATATAAATTTTATATTAAAATAAGATAGAGCTAATTAAAACAAGAATTTTGACACTAATTTCAAAGAATTTGGCTCAATATTAGGCCAAACGGACCGAACCGAGCAAATCGGGCCCAAAATGGGCCCAAGGGCCCAATCCAACCCAAACCAACACTAAATGAATCCATCCCTTCCTTCCTTCCTTCCATTTTCACGCTGCAACAATTTGGGAAGGGGGAAGAACACGTAAACTTTCCATAACCCTAACACCATCTTCAAACCACCATATCTCCTCCATCCGGGCTCCGATCTTCGCACCGTTTGCAGCCACGCATCCAGCACGTTGAGCTCTACAAACCTATTAGAACAATTTTATAGGTAAACCACAATCTCACCTCAGTTTCTCTGCCCCCTTTAATTTTCAAAATTTTAAGCCTTTATGTTGAGATTTTGGCATTCTAGGTTCGATTTAGCTTGCAGAACTTATCGGACTTGGGATGTTTTGTCCGTGGGTGCGGTATATATATATATATATATGAATTAGGTTGTGTATATGTAATTGGAGCTTGAATTGTGGACATTGAGATTTTGGTGGAGCTTGGGAGACCCTGCTTTGGAGACTTTGGACTTTGAGGGTTGTGTTTGGAACCTTGGTGGTGTCTCGGTAAATACGCAAAAATCGACCAAGGTATGGTTTAGGTTTCGCGTATTTAATATATAATGTCATGTGAAAACTTAAGCTAGAGAACCATAGGATAATTTTGAATGACTATGTAAGTTGGATGCTTAGCATTAATGATGTTGATTGATGATATAAGTTATGTATGTGTTGGCAATCATAATTCCTTGGTGTGTGGATATTGTTGGCAAATTGATGATATTGATTGTATATGTATGCATGGTTATATGTTGATGATTTTGTTGATGGAGGCAAGAAACTTAGGTTGTGATTTGGTAAGTGGATAATAGAGTTGTATGGAGATGTTATGATTTGTGTTGTGCTGAATATTTAGGTATAGGGAGTGGATATTGAACTTGATTTTAATAAAAGTGAGCTTTGGACTTTTTGAGAAATTTAGTTTTTGGCCGAACTTTGGTGAGCCATAACTTGGCTTTCAGACCCCTAAATGATTTCAAACTTATTTTATACAAAAATTGGGTTTGCGAAGTTTATGCCGTTCGAAGAACGGAAGAAAAATGATTTAAAACAAAAAAGTTATGCACATCGAAAGTTTGGGGTTAAAAACTGGAATTCTGCAGCTTTTTCAACTTAGTAAAATTTTTGGAAAAATGTACGCCCATGCGTACGGGTGGCCCACGCGTACGCATGGAATGGAAATTTTGCGCACGCATACACCCCATTCACAGACTGTCGCCACTACCTCCTCGCTATGTGTACGTGAAAAAGCCTATGCGTACGCGTGACATGGAGTGCTTGCGTACGCGAAACTTCCATGCGCGACTGAGTGCTTCTGTTAGGTGCCCATGCGTACGCGTAATGAAGGGATGTGTACGTGTGATGGTCCATTTGCACGTCTACGCGTACGCGTGACTTCCCTGTTTTCAACAAAGCTATTTTGTGTTTTAAAGCTCAATCTTGAACCTCTAAACCTCTATTTTATTCCTTTTAGCCTCAAATCATAGTAATAGTTCTAGTAGTAGAATGGAGATAGGAAATTAAGGTAAGTTGGGAATGAAGTAAGATTGAAAAAGTGATGTTTTAGGTATGAGAAGATAGGTGGCATAAATATATATATATATATATATATATATATCTTTTAAATCGTGAATCTGGCTAATGAAAGGAATAAATGTTGCACCTGAGCACTCTTTCTCAAAAGTGCGACCCAGGAGATGGTGGAAGGTGAGGATCCCCTTCTTTGTTCCTCCTGGTATTGTAAAATTGCCCCCAGCGAGATGGTGGGAGGTTAGGATCCCCTCCTTTGTTCCTCTTGGGCATATGAGAATGTACCTCCTGGGTAGACTGGTGCACGAAATTGTGATCATCAATGGCACCAACAACTTGGTACGCACAATTATAATCTCAACTCTTTATCACAACTTTGCACAACTAACCAGCAAGTGCATTGGGTCGTCCAAGTAATAAACCTTACGTGAGTAAGGGTCGATCCCACGAAGATTGTCGGCCTGAAGCAAGCTATGGTCACCCTGTAAATCTCAGTCAGGCGGATTCAGATAGTTATGGAGATTTGATAATTAAAACATAATTGAAATATAAACTAGGATAGAGGTACTTATGTAATTCTTTGGTGAGAATTTCAGATAAGCGTATAGAGATGCCTTTCGTTCTTCCTGAACCTCTGCTTTCCTGCTGTCTTCATCCAATCATTCCTACTCCTTTCCATGGCAAGCTGTATGTAGAGCATCACCGTTGTCAATGGCTACATCTCATCCTCTCTGTGAAAATGGTCCAATGCGCTGTTACTGCATGGCTAATCATCTGTCGGTTCTCGATCATACTGGAATAGGATTTGCTATCCTTTTGCGTCTGTCACTACGCCCAGCACTCGCGAGTTTGAAGCTCGTCACAGCCATCCCTTCCCAGATCCTACTCGGAATACCACAGACAAGGTTTAGACTTTCCGAATCTCAGGAATGGCCGTCCATGGGTTCTAACTTATACCACGAAGATTCTAATATCTCGGACTCGGTCCCCTGTATTAGATATCTAAGAGATACTCATTCTAGCTTGTTTGCATGTAGAACGGAAGTGTTTGTTAGGCACGCATTCATAAGTGAGAATGATGATGAGTGTCACATAATCATCACATTCATCATGTTCTTGGGCGCGAATGGATATCTTAGAATAGGAATAAGCTTGAATTATAATAGAAAAACAGTAGTACTTTGTATTAATTCATGAGGAACAGCAGAGCTCCACACCTTAATCTATGGTGTGTAGAAACTCTACCGTTGAAAATACATAAGTGATAATGGAGTTCATTGGTCTCGGCCCCAGAGGGGGAACCAGAAGAACCAACCTCTGAATACAGTAGTAAAAAGTCTTATTTAAACTAAACTAGTTACTAGGGTTTACAGAAATAAGTAAATGATGTAGAAATCCACTTCCGGGCCCACTTGGTGTGTGCTTGGGCTGAGCATTGAGCTTTACACGTGTAGAGGTCTTTCTTGGAGTTGAACGCCAGTTTGTAACCTGTTTCTAGCGTTTAACTCCACTTTGTAACCTGTTTCTGGCGTTTGACTCCAGAATGCAGCATGGAACTGGCGTTCAACGCTAGTTTGCATCGTCTAAACTCGGGCAAAGTATGGACTATTATATATTTCTGGAAAGCCTTGGATGTCTACTTTTCAACGCACTTGAGAGCGTGCCATTTGGAGTTCTGTAGCTCCAGAAAATCCACTTTGAGTGCAGGGAGGTCAGAATCCAACAGCATCTGCAGTCCTTCTTCAACCTCTGAATCTGATTTTCGCTCAAGTCCCTCAATTTCAGCTAGAAAATACCTGAAATCACAGAAAAATACACAAACTCATAGTAAAGTCTAGAAATGTAATTTTTATTTAAAAATTAATAAAGATATACTAAAAACTAACTAAATCATACTAAAAACTATGTAAAAATAATACAAAAAAGCGTATAAATTATCCGCTCATCACAACACCAAACTTAAATTGTTGCTTGTCCCCAAGCAACTAAAAATCAAATAGGATAAAAAGAAGAGAATATACTATAAATTCCAAACTATCAATGAAACTTAGCTCCAAACAGATGAGCGGGACTTGTAGCTTTTTGCCTCTTGAATAGTTTTGGCATCTCACTTTATCCATTGAAGTTCAGAATGATTGGCATCTATAGGAACTTAAAATTCAGATAGTGTTATTGATTCTCCTAGTTCAGTATGTTGATTCTTGAACACAGCTACTTTATGAGTCTTGGCCGTGGCCCTAAGCACTTTGTTTTCCAGTATTACCACCGGATTCATAAATGCCACAGACACATAACTGGGTGAACCTTTTCAGATTGTGACTCAGCTTTGCTAGAGTCCCTAATTAGAGGTGTCCAGGGTTCTTAAGCACACTCTTCTTTTTGCTTTGGACCTTGACTTTAACCGCTCAGTCTCAAGTTTTCACTTGACACCTTCACGCCACAAGCACATGGTTAGGGACAGCTTGGTTTAGCCGCTTAGGCCAGGATTTTATTCCTTTAGGCCCTCCTATCCACTGATGCTCAAAGCCTTGGATCTTTTTATTTACCCTTGCCTTTTGGTTTTAAGGGCTATTGGCTTTTTGCTCTTGCCTTTTGGTTTAAAGAGCTTTTGGCTTTTTCTTTTTCTTCCTTTTTTTTCGCTATTTTTTTTTCTTTTTCTTTTTTTTTTTCTGCAAGCTTTTGTATTCACTGCTTTTTCTTGCTTCAAGAATCATTTTTATGATTTTTCAGATTATCAAATAACATTTCTCCTTTTTCCTTATTCTTCAAGAGCCAACATATTTAACATTCATAAACATCAACTTCAAAAGACATATGCAATGTTCAAGCATTCATTCAGAAAACAAAAAGTATTGTCACCACATCAAAATAATTAAACTAGTTTCAAGGATGAATTCGAAACCATGTACTTCTTGTTCTTTTGTAATTAAAACATTTTTCATTCAAGAGAGGTGATGGATTCATATTCATAACTTTAATGCATAGACACTTAGACACTAGTGATCATATAGTAAAGACACAAACATAAATAAAACATAAAACTCAAAAATCAAAAAATAGAAGATGAATAGACAAGGAGATTAAGGAATGAGTCCACCTTAGTGAGGGTGGCGTCTTCCTCTTCTTGAAGAACCAATGGTGCTTTTGAGCTCCTCTATGTCTCTTCCTTGTCTTTATTGCTCCTCCCTCATAGCTCTTTGATCTTCTCTAATTTCATGGAGGATGATTGAATGCTCTTGGTGCTCCACCCTTAGTTGTCCCATATTGGAACTTAATTCTCCTAGGGAAGTGTTGATTTGTTCCCAATAATTCTGTGGAGGAAAGTGCATCCCCTGAGGCATCTCAGGGATTTCATGGTGAGGAATCTCCTCATGCTCATGTTGAGGTCCATCATCTCTTATTTGCTCCATCCTTTTCTTAGTGATGGGCTTATCCTCTTCAATGAGGATGTCTCCCTCTATGTCAATTCCAGTCGAATTGCAGAGGTGGCATATGAGGTGAGGAAAGGCTAACCTTGCCCAAGTGGAGGACTTGTCAGCCACCTTGTAAAGTTCTTGAGGTATAATCTCATGAACTTCTACCTCCTCTCCAATCATGATACTGTGGATCATGATGGCCCGGTCTATAGTAACTTCAGACCGGTTACTAGTAGGAATGATTAAGCGTTGAATGAACTCTAGCCATCCCCTAGCCACTGGTTTGAGGTCATGCCTTCTTAATGGAACCGGCTTGCCTCTTGAGTCAATTTTCCATTGAGCTCCTTCCTCACATATGTCTATGAGAACTTGGTCCAACCTTTGATCAAAGTTGACCCTTCTTGTGTAGGGGCGTGCGTTCTCTTCCATCATTGGCAAATTGAACGCCAGCCTTACATTTTCCAGATTGAAATCTAAGTATTTCCCCCGAACCATGGTAAGCCAATGCTTTGGATTCGGGTTCACACTTTGATCATGGTTCCTAGTGATCCATGCGTTTGCATAGAACTCTTGAACCATTAGGATCCCGACTTGTTGAATGGGGTTGGTGAGAACTTCCCAACCTCTTCTTTGGATTTCAAGTCGGATCTCCGGATACTCATTTTTCTTGAGCTTGAAAGGAACCTCAGAGATCACTTTCTTCTTGGCCACAACTTCATAGAAGTGGTCTTGATGGACCTTTGAGATGAATCTCTCCATCTCCCATGACTCAGAGGTGGAAGCAATTGCCTTCTCTTTCCTCTTTCTAGAGGTTTCTCTGGTCTTAGGTGCCATAAATGGTTATAGAAAAAACAAAAAATTATGCTTTTACCACACCAAACTTAAAATGTTTGCTCGTCCCCGAGCAAAAGAAGAAAGAAAATAGTAGAAGAAGAAGAAAATGGAGGAGATGGAGGTGTGAGAATGGTTCGGCCACTAGGGGTTTAAGGTGCTTATGATGTGTGAAAAGGAAGGAGTGATGGTTTGAATTTGAGTGGGTGGGTGTAGGTGGGTGTATGATGGTTTTGGAGGGGAATTGGAGGTGATTGGTGGAGGTTATTTTGGGGGGGGGGAATGTTGTAGAAAGGTGTGAAGAGGAGAGAAGAATAGGTGGGGATCCTGTGGGGTCCACAAATCATGTGGGAATCCTGTGGGGTCCACAGATCCTGAGGTGTCAAGGATTTTTCATCCCTGCACCCTTTAGACGTGTAAAACACCCTATACATGCAATCCTGGCGTTTAACGCCAGATTGCTGCCTGTTTCTGGCGTTAAACGCTACTTCCATTCTCTGTTCTGGCATTTAACGCCAAGAAGATGCTTGTTTCTGGCGTTAAACGCCAGCTTGGTGCCTGTTTCTGGCGTTAAACGCCATACAGATGCTTGTTTCTGGCGTTTAAATGCCAGACTGTTCTCCTCCAGGGTGTGCTATTTTTCATTCTATTTTTCATTCTATTTTTCATTCTGTTTTTGATTTTTCAGTAGTTTTTGTGACTTCACATGATCATCAACCTAAAGAACACATAAAATAACAATGGAAAATAAATAAATATAATTAGATAACATTGGGTTGCCTCCCAACAAGCGCTTCTTTAATGTCAATAGCTTGACAGTGAGCTCTCATGGAGCCTCACAGATATTCAGAGCATTGTTGGAACCTCCCAACACCAAACTTAGAGTTTGACTTTGGGGGCTTTGGTTGACTCTGCAGTGAGAGAAGCTTTTCATGCTTCCTCTCCATGGTTACAGAAGGAGATCCTTGAGTTTTAAACACAAGGTTGTCCTCATTCAGTTGAAGGATCAATTCTCCTCTGTCCACATCAATCACAGCTCTTGCTGTGGCTGTGAAGGATCTTCCAAGGATGATGGATTCATCCTCATCCTTCCCAATGTCTAGGATTATGAAATCAGCAGGGATGTAAAGGCCTTTAACCTTTACTAGCACGTCCTCTACTTGTCCATAAGCCTGTTTTCTTGAGTTGTCTGCCATCTTTAATGAGATTCTGGCAGCTTACACCTCAAAGATTCCTAGTTTCTCTATTACAGAGAGTGGCATAAGGTTTATCCCTGACCCAAGATCACATAGAGTCTTCTCAAAGATCATGGTGCCTATGGTACAAGGTATTAAGAACTTTCCAGGATCCTGTTTCTTCTGAGGCAATGTCAGTTGATCCAGATCACTCAGTTCATTGATGAGCAAGGGAGGTTCATCTTCCCAAGTCTCATTACCAAATAATTTGGCATTCAGCTTCATGATTGCACCAAGGTACTTGGCAACTTGCTCTTCAGTGATATCCTCATTCTCTTCAGAAGAAGAATACTCATCAGAGCTCATGAAGGGCCTAAGGAGGTTCAATGGAATCTCTATGGTCTCTAATTGAGCCTCAGATTCCTTTGGTTCCTCAAAGGGAAACTCCTTATTGGTCACTGGACGTCCCAGGAGGTCTTCCTCACTAGGATTCACGTCCTCCCCCTCCCTTGTAGGTTCGGCCATGATGGTTAAATCAATGGTCTTGCACTCTCTCTTTGGATTTTCTTCTGTATTGCTTGGGAGAGTACTAGGAGGAGTTTCAGTGACTCTTTTACTCAGCTGGCCCACTTGTGCCTCCAAATTCCTAATGGAGGACCTTGTTTCATTCATGAAACTTATAGTGGCCTTAGATAGATCAGAGACTATATTTGCTAAGCTAGATGGGTTCTGCTCAGAATTCTCTGTCTGTTGCTGAGTGGATGGTGGAAAAGGTTTGCTATTGCTAAACCTATTTCTTCCACCATTATTAAAGCCTTGTTGAGGCTTTTATTGATCCTTCCATGAGAAATTTGGATGATTTCTCCATGAGAGATTATAGGTGTTTCCATAGGGTTCACCCATGTAATTCACCTCTGCTATTGCAGGGTTCTTAGGATCATAAGCTTCTTCTTCAAAAGATGCCTCTTTAGTACTGTTGGATGATTCCTTCAATCCATTCAGACTTTGAGAGTTCATATTGACTTGCTGAGTCAATATTTTATTCTGAGCCAATATGGCATTCAAAGTATCAATTTCAAGAACTCCCTTCCTCATAGGCGTCCCATTATTCACAAGATTCCTTTCAGAAGTGTACATGAATTGGTTATTTGCAACCATGTCAATGAGTTCTTGAGCTTCTGCAGGCGTTTTCTTTAGATGAGTGGATCCACCTGCAGAATGGTCCAGTGACATCTTTGATAGCTCAGACAGACCATCATAGAATATATCCAGGATGGTCCATTCTGAAAGCATGTTAGAAGGACACCTTTTGGTCAGTTCCTTGTATCTCTCCCAAGCTTCATAGAAGGATTCACCTTCCTTTTGTCTGAAGGTTTGAACATCCACTCTAAGCTTGCTAAGCTTTTGAGGAGGAAAGAACTTGGCTAAGAAAGTCGTGACCAGCTTATCCCAAGAGTTCAGGCTATCCTTAGGTTGAGAGTCCAACCAAATTCTAGCTCTGTCTCTTACAGCAAATGGGAAAAGCATAAGCCTGTAGACCTCAGGATCAACCCCATTGGTCTTAACAGTATCACAGATTTGCAAGAATTCAGTTAAAAACTGAAAAAGATCTTCAGATGGAAGTCCATGAAACTTGCAGTTCTGTTGCATCAAAGAAACTAATTGAGGTTTAAGCTCAAAGTTGTTTGCTCTAATGGCAGGAATTGAGATGCTTTTTCCATGTAAATTGGAATTTGGTGCAGTAAAGTCACCAAGCATCTTCCTTGCATTGTTATTATTTTCGGCCATGTTTTCTTCTTTTTCGAAAATTTCTGTCAGATTTTCTCCAGAGAGTTGTGCTTTGGCTTCCCTTAGCTTCCTCTTCAAAGTCCTTTCAGGTTCAGGATCAGCTTCAACAAGAATGTTCTTATCCTTGTTCCTGCTCATATGAAAAAGAAGAAAACAAAAAAGAAAATACGGAATCCTCTATGTCACAGTATAGAGATTCCTGTATGTGAGTATAAGAATAGAAGAATAGAAGAAGAGAAATTCGAACATCAAGAGGAAGAGAGGGTTCAAATTTTGAGATGAAGAAAAGTGTTAGTAAATAAATAAATAATTAGAAGGAGATGAGAGAGAGGGAATTTCGAAAATTAATTAAATTAAAAATAAAATTTAAAGTTAAATTTCAAAAATTAAAATTAAAATAAAATTAAATTAAAACAATTAGTTAGAAAAAAGAGAATTTTGAAAAAGATGAAGGTGATTTTCGAAAATTAGAAAGAGAGAGTTAGTTAGGTAGTTTTGAAAAAGATAAGAATCAAACAAAAAGATAGGATTAGTTTGAAAAAGATTTGAAAATCAATTTTTGAAAAGATAAGAGGTTAGGAAAGATTTTGAAATTGATTTTGAAAAAGATGTGATTGAAATTTATTTTGAAAAAGATCTGAAAAAGAAATTTAAAAAGATTTGATTTTGAAAATTAAAGTTGATTACTTGACTAACAAGAAACTAAAAAGATATGATTCTAGAGTTTAAAGATTGAACCTTTCTTATTAGGCAAGTAACAAACTTAATATTTTTGAATCAATCACATTAATTGTTAGCATTGAATTCGAAAATATGGAATAAAAATAAGAAAAAGATTTTGAAAATTAATTTGAAATTTTTGAAAATATGAAAGAAAAATTGAAAAAGATTTGATTTTTGAAAAAGATTTGAAAAAGATAGAATTTTTAAATTAAAAATTTGATTTGACTCATAAGAAACAACTAGATTTTAAAATTTTTTGAAAAAGTCAACTCAAATTTTCGAATTTGATGAGTGAAAAAGGGAAAGATATTTTTTTGATTTTTGAATTTTTAATGAAGAAAGAGAAAAACACAAAAAAAAAAACTCAATGCATGAAAATTTTGGATCAAAACTAATGATGCATGCAAGAACACTTATGAATGTCAAGATGAACACCAAGAACACTTTGAATGCCAAGATGAACATCAAGACTTATTTTTGAAAGATTTTTAAGAAAAGAAAACATGCAAGATACCAAACTTAAAAATTTTTTTATTCTTTAGACATTAATAATTCAAGAATGCATATGAAAAACAAGAAAAGACACAAAACAAGAAAATATGAAGATCAAACAAGAAGATTGGCCAAGAACGACTTGAAGATCATGAAGAATGCAATGCATGAAATTTTTGAAAATAATTTTTGGAAAATTAAAAAGATGCAATTGACACCAAACTTAAAACTTGACTCTAGACTCAAACAAGAAACACAAAAATATTTTTAATTTTATGATTTTATTAAATTTTTTTTTGATTTTTTGAAAATTAATTGGGAAAAACGATAAAGAAGAAAATTTTTTTTGTATTATTTTCGAAAATAAGAAATAAAAGCTTAAAATTAAAATAAAATTACCTAATCTGAGCAACAAGATGAACCGTCAGTTGTCCAAACTCGAACAATCCCCGGCAACAGCGCCAAAAAGGTGCACGAAATTGTGATTATCAATGGCGCCAACAACTTGGTACGCACAATTATAATCTCAACTCTTTATCACAACTTCGCACAACTAACCAGCAAGTGCACTGGGTCGTCCAAGTAATAAACCTTACGTGAGTAAGGGTCGATCCCAAGGAGATTGTCGGCCTGAAGCAAGCTATGGTCACCCTGTAAATCTCAGTCAGGCGGATTCAGATAGTTATGGAGATTTGATAATTAAAACATAATTGAAATATAAACTAGGATAGAGGTACTTATGTAATTCTTTGGTGAGAATTTCAGATAAGCGTATAGAGATGCCTTTCGTTCCTCCTGAACCTCTGCTTTCCTGCTGTCTTCATCCAATCATTCATACTCCTTTCCATGGCAAGCTGTATGTAGGGCATCACCGTTGTCAATGGCTACATCCCATCCTCTCTGTGAAAATGGTCCAATGCGATGTCACTACATGGCTAATCATCTGTCGGTTCTCGATCATACTGGAATAGGATTTACTATCCTTTTGCGTCTGTCACTACGCCCAGCACTCGCAAGTTTGAAGCTCGTCACAGCCATCCCTTGTCAGATTCTACTCGGAATACCACAGACAAGGTTTAGACTTTCCGGATCTCAGGAATGGCCGTCCATGGGTTCTAACTTATACCACGAAGATTCTAATATCTCGGACTCGGTCCCCTGTATTAGATATCTAAGAGATACTCATTCTAGCTTGTTTGCATGTAGAACGGAAGTGTTTGTCAGACACGCGTTCATAAGTGAGAATGATGATGAGCGTCACATAATCATCACATTCATCATGTTCTTGGGCGCGAATGGATATCTTAGAATAGGAATAAGCTTGAATTGAATAGAAAAACAGTAATACTTTGTATTAATTCATGAGGAACAGCAGAGCTCCACACCTTAATCTATGGTGTGTAGAAACTCTACCGTTGAAAATACATAAGTGATAATGGAGTTCATTGGTCTCGGCCCCAGAGGGGGAACCAGAAGAACCAACCTCTGAATACAGTAGTAAAAAGTCTTATTTAAACTAAACCAGTTACTAGGGTTTACAGAAATAAATAAATGATGTAGAAATTCACTTTCGGGCCCACTTGGTGTGTGCTTGGGCTGAGCATTGAGCTTTACACATGTAGAGGTCTTTCTTGGAGTTGAACGCCAGTTTGTAACCTGTTTCTGGCGTTTAACTCCACTTTGCAACCTGTTTCTGGCGTTTGACTCCAGAATGCAGCATGGAACTGGCGTTCAACGCCAGTTTGCGTCATCTAAACTCGGGCAAAGTATGGACTATTATATATTGCTGGAAAGCCCTGGATGTATACTTTTCAACAAATTTGAGAGCACGCCATTTGGAGTTCTGTAGCTCCAGAAAATCCACTTTGAGTGCAGGGAGGTCAGAATCTAACAGCATCTGCAGTCCTTCTTCAACCTCTGAATCTAATTTTTGCTCAAGTCCCTCAATTTCAGCCAGAAAATACCTGAAATCACAGAAAAACACACAAACTCATAGTAAAGTCCAGAAATATAATTTTTATTTAAAAACTAATAAAAATATACTAAAAACTAACTAAATCATACTAAAAACTATGTAAAAACAATGCCAAAAAGCGTATAAATTATCCGCTCATCATAGATGCAAGGGTTGTGGTTTTGCCCCACTTGCTCTAGGTTGGTTAGTATAGAGGCTCCCCGAGTAGACACAAAGGTTGTGGTTTCACCCCACTTGCTCCGGGTTATGATGAGTTATGTATAAAAGTGCAATTATATGATGAGTAAGTAATGGATGACTTTGAAATGTTAATGAATGAATATGGAATGATTATCTGAGATACGAGTTTTCCTGGGTAAAGTACCGTGGCTTGCCACCACGTACTCCAGGTTGAGACTTGATACTCTGTTGACCCTACGTCGCAAGGGTGACCGGGCACGTATAAATTCCCGGGAATGGTAACCCCCAGTGAGTAAAATGATATATGAAAGTATGAATTATGAATGAAATGAGAAAAAGAAAAGCTATGCATAGACTCATGGGGATGCGCAACGGGGGACAGTCCAAGGGTTTCGGACTTGTCGGGTTGGCTTGATAACCGACAGATGAGCCTCATCAGCCATAGGACAGGCATACATCATGGACATTTTGTTTGTTTTGTCTGCTATGCATTACTTGGGAATGCCTAACTGAATATATTATGCTAATTGTTATATTTGCTACTTGCACTACTTGCCTTCTACTTGTGCTTGAAATTGTCTGTTTGTCTGTCATTGCTAATTCATTGGTGATGGAGGAACGGAGGAAAGGCGGACAGGTCTAGTGCTAAGATTAGATTTAATTTGGGTTCAGATTTCCCTAGATAGCTACCCTTTTATGGTTTCTCATTAGTATATTAAGCTATATAATCTGAGTGTCGACGTTCTAGGATTGCCTCTGGCATTCCCAGGACCTTATATCTTATATGCGTGGCACCTTTACCATGCTGAGAACCTCAGGTTCTCACCCCATACTGTGTTGTTATTTTCAGATGCAGGTCGAGAGGCACCTCGCTAGGCGTCTAGACTGCTGAAGCAGAGCGGTTTCTGGGTTCTTTTGTTATTTAGTTTATGTATATATGTACTTAACTTTCTCTCTGAGTAACTTGTTTATTTTGTTCCTCTTAGAGGTTACGGAGAGCTAGGGTTTTATCTATACAATTTGGGAATTTTGGGATATGTATATATGTATGTAAATATTCTCCGGCCAGCCTTGGCTTCGCAAGCTGAGTCAGGAGCTAGTTATTCTGTATCCTTGACTCCTTATTCTCACTTTCTGTTTATTCATACTTATAAATTTTAGATTTCTTAGCACGCAAGTGACTCTGTTTTTTTAGCGTTGCGCTTTTTATTTTGCTATTTTGTTTTACCTATTTTCCAAGGCTCCTAGTATACTATCTCCTTTTCACTATTATTATTATATACATTTTATTTTAGAGGTCGTAATACTACACCACCTCTGTTTTACGACTTAAGCGTAAAGCTCTGTATGATAGGGTGTTACAATAAGCGCGGCTTGGCAATTAATGAGATTTGTCCTAGGTGTCATAATGGGCGAAATCAGTTGCTCATTGCATAGAGACCGTGGCAAAGTAAAGGCGGTGTGGAATAATCTTGATCCTTCCTTACTATAAAATGTTAATTTAGTTTTCTTAGAGGTTTGGATTCGTAAGGCTATGAGTGAGAACTATTATCCTATCAATGTTGGTTTGTGGTGGATTTGAAGGGATCAGTGCAATGATATTTTTGTTCCAGATGAAGCTTGGGCGGTCAGCAAAGTGGTTTTTCTTGCTAAGAAAACGTGTGAGTTTGAAAGCATTATGACAAAGAAAATGCTTTTTGTTTCTGAGATGCAAAAGAAGATTTGGACCCTCCTTCCGTCAAACTTCTTCAAATTGAATAGCGACGCTAGTATTGGTCATGTTGAAATTATAGCAAGGGTTGGTTGTATTCTTAGATATTCTACAGAAAAATGGGTTAAAGGTTGTCTTAGGACTTTACCAGAGTGGAGTATTTTTAAATGTGAGCTTTTTCTCTTTGGAGGGGTATAGTTTTGGCTAGAAATTGTGGCATTAATCAGTTAGTATGTGAAATTGATTGTTTAGAAGTGTACCTCCTCCTTCTTCAAATCCATCAACCTCCTGTTCAAACAGGGGAGAGAAACCTTGTGATGAAAATTCAAGAGCTTGTCTTTAATAATTGGGAAATTTACTTTGAGCTGGTTCATTGAGAAACTAATAGGGTTGCAAATTGGATGGCTAAGTGGAGAGCTCTAGGGACATTTGATTATGCTAAATGGTTATCTCCAAGAGAGAAACTTGATGTGATCATTAGAGCAGAGATTAATGTTGCTTAGCAGGCTGTTCCTTCTTCCAGCCTTGTGTGCTTTCTTTTCTTCTTTTTTTTTTTTGTCTTTTTTTTCTTTGTCAAGCCACCAAAAATAAAAATTATATCAATAGTTTCTATTTGTTGAATTTTGAGACTTGTTAAAAATTTTTTGTTCAACCTTATTGGAATAGAAAGTTTCAAATTTTTTAAATTTTTGTTTAAAAATAAGAATCTTTAAATTGAATCCAAGTTCAAATTTTTTAAAACTTGACCTTTGACAAGCAAATAATTTGTCAAGACTTTGTGAATGTTGAATAAATTTTGCTAGATCTCTATTAAGACTCTTAATTTTCTCATGCAATCTCTTATTTACAGCAACTATATTAATTAAGACGGAGACCGAATGCTTGAGTTTGGATTTGTTTAATTCAACTCTTAAGGCATCATCTTCTTCTTTCAAAGAGTTTTTATCACAAGTTTCAGTTACTTTCAATGCATCATTTTCTTTCTTGCACTTATCATATTTATCAAACAATTTCTTAGATTTCATAGTTGAATTATTAATAATGGTGTGCAAATCATCCGTGGATAAATCAGAAAAATTTACCTTATCCATATCCTTTTGATAAGTCATCAAACAAATTTGAGGTTCATGAATTGAATCTTCTTCATCTTCATCTTTAGAATCATTCTCCAAATCTTTCCAAGATTGTCACCTTCTTTTTGTCCTTCCTAGATTTGTTATTTTTCTTCTTATGAGGACAATTGGATTTAAAGTGTCTAGACTCCCTACAATTGTGACAAATAAACTTGGATTGATTTTTTTAAAGTCTTTCAATGATGTAGCTCCTTTGTCTTTGCCTTTGTATCTCATTAATATCTTCAATTTTCTTGTAAAGAACAATATCTCATCATCTACTATGTTGTCATTAAATTTCTCTTTTTTTCCTACCATTCTTGACTTCAATACTACACTTTTTTTATCATTTCTGTTTTGAGACATATGGTTAGCTTCATAGGCCAGCAACTTGCCTTTTAGTTCATCATAGGTGATTTTTATCAAATTATTTCTCTCAAAATGGCTATGCCTTTCACTTTCTATTTCTTAGTGAGACTTTTCAAAATCTTTGTCGCTAAAGTTTTTTCGGAATAGCTCTTCCTCATAACGTCTATGTAAGACCCCAGATTTTCGAAAACTAATTTATAAATTATTTATGATTTATTTTATTTATTCAAGATATTATTTTTAGAGATTTTCGTATGAACTGAGTATTTCCTTATTACTGATTTAAAGCTTTAGTGAGTTAGAAATTATGAGAATTTTATGTGCTTGATTTCGAATATTTAGAGTTTTAGCTTTAATTTATAAATAAAGAAAAATCAATTTGATTATCTCTAATTTCTTTTGGATCAATATTTATTAGTAAATAATTTATAAGTTGATGATTAAATGTGTTTCAGATATAATTATTTTTTATTTAAATTGTCTTTTTAAAATTATTATTCTACCCTTCAATTTCTATTAAAATTATTACTTTACCGAAATTCCAAATTACAAACAAAACCCTAACCCTAACCTCCTTATCCCCACCGCCATGCCTCCACATCCGTCATCCCCATACTTTCTCCTCCTCACTGTCACACACACAAACATAAGAACGAATAAAAAAAAAGAGAAAGATAGCAGAGGAAAGAGAAAGGGCTCGAGGGAGAGAGTGAAGGAGAACTGAGAAGGGAGAGAGGGAGTTGTGCCCCGCTGCCGATTCACCACCGAACTCGCCGCCCAACCGTCATCACATCGCTGCCCAACCACCATGGTATCGCTGCCTGCTGCCGCCGAGCCTATTCTGCTGCATGCCGTCGCGTTCTAGTGCATGCCATCATGGAGGAAGACCAAAATCCAGGTAGAGGACTGGGCAAGGAGAGGTCGGCGTCGCCATTCCCTAAAGCCCGTGTCGCCGTCGAGCCCAGATAAGAGAGGGGAGACGCGGGCCTGAACCTTGACGAACTGGGAAGAACCATCGCTGCCTTTTGTGCTTCTAATTCGCATCATTGTGACTTCCATCATCGTTGGGCTATCCGCTGCCATCACCGCCGCCATAGCCGCCGTTGTTGGTAACCGCCAATGGAACCCCCGTTGTCTCGGTAAGCATTTCATTTCGGAACCTTTGAAATCCGTATTTCTGTTTTAAGTTATTAAGGATCTGAGGTTTTTGTGTCATAGGATCGAGTTCTGGGTCTTGCATGCTGTAACAGCCCAGACCACCCGCTAGCATGATATTATCTGCTTTGGCACACAAGGCCTCACGGTTTTGCCTTTGACGATAGGGATGATAGCCAAAGCCTCCCACACTCGCTCGTCAAAATGTGTCATGCTAGGGAGAGGTATCCACACCCTTATAAGGCATGCTTCATTCCCCTCTCCAACCGATGTGGGACCTTACCATCCACCCCCCCTAAGGGAGCTCAGCTGATTGTAAGGTTCCACATCGGTTGGGGAGGAGAACGAAGCATGCCTTATAAGGGTGTGGATACCTCTCCTTAGTATGACGCATTTTGACGAGTGAGTGTGGAGGCTTTGGCTATCATCCCTATCGTCAAAGGTAAAATCATGAGGCCTTGTGTGCCAAAGCGGATAATATCGTGCTAGCGGGTGGTCTGGGCTGTTGCAGATGGTATCAGAGCTGGAGCCCAGATCGATGTGCCAGCGAAGACGCTGGGCTCCCTTAGGGGGTGGATTGTAAGGTCCCACATCGGTTGGGGAGGGGAACGAAGCATGCCTTATAAGGGTGTGGATACCTCTCCCTAGTATGACGCGTTTTGACGAGTGAATGTGGGGGCATCGGCTATCATCCCTATCGTCAAAGACAAAACCGTGAGGCTTTGTGTGCCAAAGCGGACAATATCGTGCTAGCGGGTGGTCTGGGCTATTACAATCGGATACAATAATCCGTTCCTAATTTCGATGATAATAAAGAGCGTGAAAATTTATTTTATAATCGCCAATTTTACTGAGAGATTTACTGTCAGAATTTTTCTATGACAATGTGAATTAATGAAACACGTCATTTTGGACAACTACCAGCACGTTGCCATCGGATTTATCCACTGATAAATCCAACGGTAAAATTGAATGAAATTCGAATTCAGAAATCTTTTCCCTTCACTTCTACAACTTTGCCCTCTCCTCTCTTTTTCTCTCTCACCTTGGTTCTCCAAGTCTCTCCCTTTCTCACGAGAGATCTAGACGTCGCTATCGTTGCTGCCTCGTGAGTCGTTGTCGCTATGCCGGGTTCCAGACGTTGCCGTCGCTGTCTCAGGTTCCATCGCCATTGTTGTTGCCTCGTGGGTCGTTGTCGTTGCCAGGTTCTAGCCACTGCCGTCGTTGCCTCAGGTTTCTCCTCCCGGTTAGTGTGAATCTATCCCATTCTTCAATTCGTTAATTTTTAGTTTTAGTTTTTTTTAATTTCTTGAATTTATATGTATTTTATTAATTTTGTACTTGATTTTTTGTTTTAAAATGTAATCTGCTTGAAATTTAAAATTTTTTTTTGAAAATTTTTATTTTAAATTTTGTGTATAAATTATGTTTAATAATTTTAATTTACTGGTTAGGATATTTCGGTTTTAAATTGAAGTTTAAAATTTAAAAGCAATAATTTTTTAGAAATTTGTGTTTTTATTTAGATTTATTAAGGTTAAGTCAATCAATTTAAGTTGTTATGATTAAATTTGTTTAGCAATTAGATTATTTTAGGTGAATTAGATTTTATAGTTTAAATTAATATATTTCTATCAATTAGGTTCGTTAAATTACTTAAGTTAAATGACTTTTTGAATTAGTTTTACCAAGTGAATTTAATAAGTCGTCTTTTTTTATTAGGAATGTTATTTTCTTTGAGATCCTTCGGAGTTCACTTCTTTCATAGTTTCTATAGTTATATTTTGTGGGTTGTTCATTCAGTGTTCAGGTTGGTTTTTTATCTCTGAATATAATAAATTGTTTAAGTTTTAAGATATACTTACTTTTTTTAGGATAGAGTCTTAGGACGGAAGTGGGAGAAAGTTGTCTAACGGCGCCTTCTTGAAACCTTGTTTGCTGAAAAATTACAAAGTAATAAGGAATTGCGTACTAGAATGGCTAGGAATTGATGTTTTCTTGAATGCGTGCTTATTTTAATTAATGCTTGCAATTGTTTTCTATATGAAAATTTGATAAATTTTTTTAGTTGAGGTCTCTAACTTAAGGGGAAATTCTACCGAATTTTCTTTAAAACACTTGTTTGGTTTGTAAAAAAAATTTAAATTAAATTTGGAGGAGGCTTTTAATTATAAATGAAACTCTGTCGAAATATTTAAGAAATCTAAATATAATTGAAGATGAAATTAAAAATAAAAGTATTTTTGGAATTGAATGAATAATAGTCATAAAATGATGCAAAATTTAAATCAGATTTAAAGTTCATAGACTAGTTCAAATTTGATTTAAACTACTAAAAATAAGAAGTCTAATCAAAATCAAATTTGAATTTGATTTTGATATGCTTCACAATGTAGTTCTTCTTACTTGACTTCTTGTATCTTTAAGTAATTTTGAACTAATTTCAACTAACTTTGTTTAGATTTAAAAAGCTCTTCCTACTCGACTTTTTGAATCTGAACTAATTTCAATTAACTTTGCTAGAGGCGATTTAGATTTAGAAAACTCTTCATGTCTGCAAGCATTAGTACTTTATCTTGAGGTGTTTTTATAGTAGGATATGAGTTGTACGTTGTGATTTGGGTTGGAGTCACTGATTTTTGAAGTGTCTTTGAATTTTTTTCTTGTTATGTTCCTACAGTCCTGCTCAGTTGCTGTATTATTTGGGGCTAATTCTAAAAAGCTTTATGCATGCAGATTCTTTTGTGTTTATGGTTTTATGCACATATTTTTGCTATTATATTATTTCTGTGACTGGTGTTAATTGGTATACTCTTTGCAGACATGACAATAGCAGTAGAGGTGTTACGAATTGTCCTCGTGGTGGGGGTAGAGGGAGTGTGTCCACTGGTACCCCTAAGGCTTCTCAATTGTTCGTCTATCCCTAACCCTAAGTACGTGGCTCCTTCTGTTGCACTACCCCTGCCACCAGGAAGTCGTCCAGCTGCTTCACCAGAGTGGACTCCTCCACCACCTCCATCCACTCAGCAACCTACTTCTTTATGACGAGTTACCTCCAACAATAGACGCTGCAGTGTCGGAATCCTCTCATGGACCTAGCCAGATGCCACTTCACCACCGCCCATCGTACGGATAACGATTTGCCTCATGGTTTGATGGCGTGAGTACTATTTTAATGTCTTTTAAATGTAATCTATTTTGATATTCTTATTCAACATATATATTTTCTAATCTTAAGTTTTTCATGGATAGATTTGCGCCTGATATAACCAGTAAACATCGGTTACAAGTTATAGCTCGGTAACGCCTAATTCCTAATCATAACCGACGATTTCATAATAGCCATAAACAACCTTAAATCAATAACGTCGGATACACAAGTAATCCTCTCCCTGGGCATTACAGCCCAAGGGAAACGGCCGACCTTTTCCACTAAAATATAAAGCGGACGAGAAAGTTACAGAAGGTACGTCACTTCTCCTAAGACAAGATCTATTATCTACTTTACACTAACTTGAGCATCGGAGTGCCTTTGCAGGTACCCACCTCCACTGTTCATCCACTGCCGACTTCTAACCGAGAAGTTTATCGATCTTCACTGGAGGACGAGCTATACCTCGGATTAATAAGGCAAGAACATTTGGCGCCCACCGTGGGGCCAAAAAAGCTTGAAATATCATTCGCAAAAGGTCCCAAAACACCCCTTAAAATACACTCATGGCTGATGTTCCTCCCCGTACCTCATCCGAGCTCCTACGGATGGTGACCGAGCTTCAGCAAGCGAATCAACGAATGGCGGGGGAAAATCAAAGAATGCAGAATCAAATCACGCAATTAGTTAACACTCGAATAGAGAACAACAATTATCACCATGACCGACAGGAAAATCATGAGCGTCAATCAGCACCGACTCATGTTTCTGAAACACCTCAGCATGAGGAAGAGGGGGCCCATCGAACTGAAGGAGCCCAACCAGACGCTGAGGAAGAGGAGCGCGACAACTCTGCCGACCCATTCACGGCCGACATAATGAATTTTCAACTTCCCAGACAATTCACCCTGCCGATGACTTTAACCACATATGATGGGCTAGGAGACCCAAAGCAATATATTAAAAAATTCCGATCTATTATAATCATTAACGGTGCATCCGACCCTATTTTATGCCGTTATTTTCCATCCTTTTTAGATGGTCCTGCACTTGACTGGTTTTGCTCTTTGCCTATAGATTCAATATCGCGCTTCCAGGAATTAGCCAAACAGTTTGAAGATCACTTTGCAGCATCGGCAATATACATGCACGATTCTGACTACTTGACAACCATCAAGCAAGGTCCACAAGAGAGCCTGAAGGATTATATTACCCGTTTTACAAAGGTCGCCATGAGAATCCCTGATCTTCATCCTGAAGTCCATCTCCATGCCATTAAAAGCGGCCTTCGTCCGGGCAAATTTCAAGAGACAATTGCTATGGCTAAACCCAAAACCTTGGCAGAGTTTTGCGAGAAAGCCAAGGGACAGATAGACGTTGAAGAACTTCGACAAGCCCGAAAAGCAGAAAGGTCGGCCACCAGCAAAGATGATGATAAACCCCGGGATAGTAAGAAAGCCTTTAAACCAGTTTCCCATTATGAATCATACACCAAGTTCAACACAAAGCGATATGACATTATCAAAGAGATACTCAATTCCAAATTAATTAAGCCTCCCCGTAAAGCTGGCAATTACCCGGAATCCAAAAGCATTGATCAATCTAAATATTGCACCTTTCATCAGAAACACGGACACACAACCGATGAATGTGTGATCGCCAAAGATCTCCTTGAACGCCTTGCAAGACAAGGCCACCTTGATAAATTTATTACAGGACACATGCAGAAGAAGGTAACCCCTGCCTCTGACCCCTCGACAGCAGAGCCCTCATCAAAGGAAAAAGATAAAACACCAGCCCAACCCAGAGGGGTTATCAACTGTATTTCGGGAGGATATGCTGGAGGCGGACACACAAGCTCGGCCCGAAAACGTACTTACAGGGCCATGTTGACAGTCACAGATGCCCCTAAAGATCCTCGGCCGGTTCAGGACTTCCCAGAGATGACTTTCTGTTCAACCGACTTTAATCATACTGATACCAACTATGACGACCCAGTTGTAATTTCTGTTCAGTTGGGGGACTTGATAGTCCACAAAGTACTACTCGATCCCAGAAGCAGTGCTGACATGTTATTTTTTACCACGTTTGAAAAAATAAAGCTAACCAGCAACATTCTGCAACCATACCATGGAGACTTGGTAGGATTTTCTAGGGAGCGAGTCCCTGTCTTGGGTTCTGTGTGGTTACAAACCACACTCGGTGAGCAACCATTATTTAAGACACAAGATATTCAATATCTTGTCGTCGACTGCTTTAGCCCTTATAATCTTATATTAGGCAGACCATTTTTAAATAGATTAGCTGCAATCGTATCCACGGTTCACCTTTGTGTTAAGTTCCCTGTGCAGGACAATTTAGTAGTAACCATCCACGGCGACCTCCATGAAGCTCGGCAATGTTATAACACAAGCTTGAAGCCCATCAAAAAGAACAACACAGCGCAGGTTAACTCCATACAATCCGAGCAATCAAGGTTGACCGAGCTAGATCCTAGAGCCGACTTTGAAGATCGGCCTATGCCAAATGAGGAATTAACAAAGGTCGCCCTAACCAAGGATCCCATGAAATTCACTTTTGTGGGAACATCGATCAGTACCGAAGAAAGAGACCAACTTGTAAGATTTTTACGAGAGAACGCCGACTTGTTTGCATGGACCTCCGGCGACATGCCCGGAATAGATCCATCTGTTATTACGCACAAGTTGGCAATTAATTCAGCAGCTCGGCCAATCTCACAAAAGAAGAGAAATCTCAGTGCGGAGAAGCGGCTTGCATCCTTGGCGGAGGTTAAAAAGCTCATTGATGCTAATTTCATCTGAGAGATCAGGTTCACAACATGGCTCGCCAATGTTGTTATGGTAAAAAAGAGTAACGGTAAGTGGCGCATGTGCGTTGATTTTACCGACTTAAATAAGGCATGTCCTAAAGATGCTTATCCTTTACCTTGCATTGACACTTTAGTTGATAACTCTTGTGGTTATGGTTCCTTGAGTTTCATGGATGCATACTCTGGTTATAACCAGATTCTCATGCATCCATCAGACCAAGAAAAAATGGCCTTCATAACTGAGTATGGTAATTACGGCTATAATGTTATGCCTTTTGGATTAAAGAATGCAGGTGCAACGTACGAAAGGCTAATGAACAAGGTCTTTGAGAACCAGATAGGTCGGAATATCGAAGTTTATGTTGACGACATGGTTGCGAAAACTGTGGTCAGCAACTCCCATATCCGCGACCTAGCCGAGATTTTTGGACAGATACGACGATATAACATGAGATTAAATCCTGAAAAGTGAACTTTCGGTGTCCGCGGAGGAAAATTCCTCAGATTCATCCTCGCATGCCGAGGCATCGAGGCAAATCCACAAAAATGTCAAGCAATACTTGATATGAAAAGCCCAACAACAATAAAGGAGGTTCAATGATTAACTGAGCGGCTTGCCGCTTTATCAAGATTTTTACCCTGTTTAGCGCTTAAGTCTTTTAGCTTTTTCCAGTGTTTAAAAAAGAATACAAAACATTTTGAATGGACTGAAAGCTGTGAAGCTACATTTTTGAGTTTAAAACAATTCCTTTCAAAACCACCTGTTTTACAAAAACCAAAATTCAATGAACCGTTATATATATACTTGTCTATTACTGATATGGCAATTAGTTCTGTCCTTATAACAGAAACTGACAAAGGTCAACAGCCGGTCTATTTTGTAAGCAAGTCATTACAAAGCGCCAAGCTTCGCTACCCAAGGTTGGAAAAGCTTGCACTGGCCCTGGTCTTCTCATCGAGACGACTTCGACCATACTTCCAGGGACATACAATCATTGTCAGAACCGGACAACCTCTTCGGCAGATCCTCTCCAAACCTGAATTGGCAAGTAGACTTATCAAATGGGCCATTGAGCTTTCAAAATTTGATATTCAATACCAACCAAGGGGATCCGTCAAGTCCCAGTACTTGGCCGATTTTGTTGCTGAATTCACCGAGCCATGTCTGGAAGAAGAAAGCTCGGACTGGACCTCGTTTGTTGATGGAGCTTCAAACCCCATGGATCTGGGGCGGGGATATTATTGGAAAGTCCGGAAGGTATAATCCTTGAGCATTCTCTGCGGTTCTCTTTCAAGGCCAGTAATAACCAGGCTGAGTACGAAGCCCTTGTTGCTGGGCTCAGGTTAGCCATCGATTTACACATTACCAGCTTGAAGGTCTATTGTGATTCATTGTTAGTAGTTCAACAAATAAATCAAACTTTTCAGACTAAAGATCAAATTTTGTTAAAGTATTTAGACATTGTTCAACATTTGATAAACAGTTTTTCAAAAATTGAAATTTGCCACATCCTCAGAGACCAAAATAACAGGGCAAACATTCTATCAAAGTTAGCCACTACACAATCACACACATCAACACTACTGCAATCTACTTTAGAAAATCCGAGCATCCATATCATTAACATTTTAAGCACTTCAAGTGAGAAAAGCTGGCAGCTGCCTTATATGCGATATCTTTGAGACGGTTCCATCCCAGAAGGGATCTCGGATAAGAAAAAATTTCGATGACAGGCCTCTTTCTTTACACTAATGAATAACGACCTATATAGGCGGGGATATTCCGACCACTTTTGAAATGTTTGGACAGGTCTGAAGCCGATCTTGTGTTAGCCGAAGCTCATGAAGGAATTTGTGGGATACACTCCGGGGCAAGAAGCCTAGCACAGAAAATACTTCGCGCTGGTTTTTACTGGCCGACGTTGTGGGAGGACAGTAGACAAAAGGTCAGAACTTGCGACCAATGTCAAAAGCATGCCCCGATTATCAACATACCGGCCGAACACCTTCACCAGTCAGTGGTAAGTTGGCCATTCAACCAGTGGGAAATCGATATCCTCGGCCCATTCCCCACTGCACCAAGACAGGTAAAATATTTGGTAGTTGCTATCGACTATTTCTCCAAGTGGATTGAAGCACAACCTTTAGCAAGAATCACATCCTCCCAAATGATATCCTTTGTTTGGAAAAATATCATATGCCGATTTGGTATTCCTCGCCATATTGTCACTGACAATGGTCGGCAGTTTACCGACCATAATTTCAAAGATTTTTTGCAGAATCTAAAGATAAATTAACACTTTTCATCTGTGGAACACCCACAATCTAATGGGTTAGCCGAAGCTACTAATAAGGTCCTCCTGCATGCTTTGAGGAAAAAGCTCGACAATGCCAAGGGACTCTGGGCCGAGCTTGTTCCGGAAGTATTGTGGTCATACAATACTACAATACATACATCCACCAAAGAAACCCCATTCCGCTTGGCATATGGGTCCGAGGCAATGATTCCGTTGGAGATTGCACAACACTCCTTGCGAGCGCAAGCAGAACACCATGATCGGGCTCGCCGAGCAGAGCTTGATTTAATAGAAGAGGTTAGGAATACAGCAACCATTCGCCACCAAGCCCTACAACAGCAAATTGGTCGACGACATGATAAAAGGGTCCAACCAAGATCATTTAACATTGGAGATCTGGTGTTGAGAAAAACTGAAAAAGCTCGCCGACCTTCGTTCCACGGAAAGCTTGCAGCAACCTGGGATGACCCCTACTGCGTGTTAGAAGTCCTTGGAAGAGGAGCTTATAAATTAGAACACTTGGATGGCACCAGCATCCCAAATACATGGAATGTCAATTCTTTAAAGAAATACTACAGTTAAGAAGAAGCAGAATGCTAGTACGCTTTTCCTGACTTGAGATTTTTCCCAAAAGGGTTTTGCTCAAGGAGGTTTTAATGAGGCTAGCCTATCTAGACTAAATTGTAAAGGTACTGCTTTGAATAAATTTTACCTTTATTTATAAAAATTTTGCTAACACTGATAAACCCATATTTCATGAGTTCTTTTGTGCTTAATTTGAGTGATTTATACAATCCTTCACCTGCTTATTCACATTAATTGCATGGTTTTACTTTCCCCTCCTTATTATGTCATATTGTGAAAAACATGTTTCCTAAGCTTTAAAAATTAATTATTTTAATTACCTTTATTTTCATTCGATGCCGTGATCAGTGTGTTGAGTAGTTTCAGATTTTCTAAGGCAGAATGACTTAAAGGATGGAAAAGAAAACATACTAAAATAAAAGGAGAAAGCAAAACGGAGCTTTAAGGAAACTGATATCCACGCGATCGCATGGATGACGCGATCGCATGCCAAGCACGAATTAGCAGCGACGCGGCCACATGACTGACGCGACCGCGCGCCTTAAGCAGAACGCACATGACGCGGTCGCATGACTGACGCGACCGCGTGACCCACGCGGACGCGTGACAGAAGCCACGCACCAGAAATTACAGAATACGCCCCCAGCGAATTCTGAAGCCCTTTTTGGCCCAGATCCAAGTACAGACAGCATAGACCAGAGGTTATAAAGTGTGGGAATGCATCCATTCAAAGGAGAGCTCGCATATTTTACTTTTCAATGATTTAGATTTAGTTGAGAGGGAGATCTTCTCTCTCTCTCTCTTTTAGGATTTAGGATTTCTTCTTGTTTTAAGAGTAACTCTCAATCCAGGTTTTACGTTTCTTTATTTTAATTGCCATTTACATTACTTGTCATTTAAATTACTTGCTTCTCATCTTCTAAACCCCGATTACAACCTTTATAGCCAATAATAAGAACATACTTCCTCGCAGTTCCTTGAGAAGACGACCCGAGGTTTGAATACTCGGTTAACAATTTCTAAAGGGGTTTGTTACTTGTGACATCCAAAACGTTTGTATGAAGGGATTTTTGTCGGTTTAAAGACTATATCTACAACGCAACTGTTTCTATGAATCTCTTTACTGGTAAAAATCCTCTCGTCAAACACCATATTCTTCTTATAAGTCAACTTAATCTCAATTTGTCAACCAATATCAAAATGAAATTTGTCATCGTGTCACAAGTTACCCCTCTTAACAGAACAACAGACAATATGCTAAGCAATGCTCAGACAAAACACAGTTAACAAATCCCTTTCACGGGCATCTGACAAAGTAATTAGGAACAACCAAAACCTAATTACATAGATTGACTAAACAAAATGAAACAGTCATGATTCATGGTTCCCAAACCAAAGCCAATCTAAAAGCAAAAACAACCAAACGGTATACATTCAAGATCCAAAGCAATTACTCAACTAAATTATCACCCCCCTCTTCGAACACCTCTTCATCATCTACAAGCTGACCATCCCGAATCACCTTACTCGGGTCCATTGACGAAAAGTTCCCGCCAGGCACAAGAAACTTCGCCTGAGTCACAGCTCGTTCAAAACCTTCAGCAAAGGCATTAAGAATATCCCCCTCCTTACTGGTTTCGAACTCCTTCATTTGTACGGTTAGCTCGATAACTCGCTTATTTGTGTCTTCAAGGTCAGCATCTTTCTTTTTTAGTAACTCGGCAACCTTCTCACAACTTTCTTTCTCAACTTTCAACTCCTTTTTCAACTCAGAAAACTTTTTCTTCAATTCAGTTAGGGCTAGCTCCTTTGAACTCAGTTGTTCCTTTAAAACAGCACCCTCTTCAGTATCAATTGCCATTTTCTTGTGTTTTTTCTCTTGACTGCGGCCAATACAGGCCAAACGAAATCCCAGCACCTATAATCATAGGTTTAGCATTAGAATCACTATAGTCTTTTATATTAAAAAAAAACACATATAATTAGCGTAAATCTGACCTGAAGAAACTAATCAACCCCCACATCCCCAGCTTCTTCCACCCGAGCTATGTTTGAAAAACTTTGAACAACCTCGTCTGCAACAACGTTAAAAGGAAACCCTCGATCCCAAACCGATGATCCATCTCCATCATTGTCAAAAACATTAAGCTTGTCCTGCTTTACTGTAAAGCTCGATAAATCTTCGAGCTGAACCACTCCATCTTTCCCCTGTTCCCCGTCAGTAGCAATCATGTCCAATTTTCTTTTCTTAAAAACAATCCCCTTCTTTTTGGGTGGGGGATGATTAACCTCTCCCCCGACGTCCATCTTTTCTGGGTTTGAAGATGAACCTTCAAAGTTCTTTGATTTAAACCGGGCTCTTAAGGTAGAGGCCGATACTCCAGGAAATTTTCCAGCTGTAACACCAAAAACATTATAATATCAGGAAAGCAAATATTCAATTAGGGACAAATAAAAACAAAAAATATATGTATCTCTTGATGCTCTCACCAAAATAATCCATCACAGATGACTTATTCTCTTCCCAGGGAAGCAACTTGGATACAGATATCAAACTTCCCTTATCTACCATTTCAATCAGAAAAGATATTATACACTCATTTCGACTAGTTATCAGTTCAGGACCTAGTATATATTGCGGTTGACAACACCAATACAAGGGAAATTTTTCCCCCAAATGTTCATCTAGGTAAAACGGAAAGTCCTCATCCACTGACTTCACCTTCAAGAACATTTTCTTGAAATCCTTGAAGGAAGACTTATATAGTTTGAAAATAGAAACACCAGGTGTGCTGTTTAGTTGACCCATAATCCCTTCCACACCCCTTTGGCTTAGAACAGTGAAAAGAAAAGCTCCAGCTCTGGTTCAATTTCTAGAAATTGCATCAAAATCTAGAAACACTTTATAAATGCCCATCCGTTAGGATGGACTTGTGACAGAGCGTAGTTCATTTGTTTCAGAATACCACATTCAAATTGGCTAAAGGGGAGTCGAACGCGTAGTTCTTCCAATACACAACTATACATATAAAAGCTTTTGAAGTCCCTTTTCCTATGAAAAACACAATTAGAGCGGTTGCATGGCAGTAATTTCAAGCGAAATCCAGGTTTCACTATCCTAGCTAACTTAACTTCATTTACACTATCCTTGTCAGAAAACAGAGAAGCCCTTATTTTGACATCATCATCAACCCAATCGTAAGACTCGTCGTCTTCAATCTTGGGCAACAATTTTCCTTTCTTCTCACTCATTATTTTTGATACACCCAGAAAAATGGTAGCGAAAAAAAATAGAATAGGGGGAAAGAATGTCACTAACCTTTGGTACTCATTGTGTTTAGAAGCTTCTGGATAGGCACTTCAAGTTTATTGCAGGAAACAAGGAACTAAACCCCCAACCATTCATTTACTTAACTCTTTGAATCTATGATGAAAATCAATACCATTAAATGAAGCCCACTTTGAACGATTATAAACAAGTCTTGGAACTCATACCCATCTAGGAAAAATAATAAATAAAGTTGTACATGTCTCGAACACGAGGAAGCGTTATAATTACAATCTCAAGTCTTTTCAGTTACCTCCAAGTAACTTTAAATGAGATATGCTGACCTGGGGGCACAGTGTACCGAGCTATAATTCGTCTATTATAAAGTTCAACTTATCTCTTTAAAGTCAGGTCAAGCTTGGGGGTTGTGATATGACCAGTAAACATCGGTTACAAGTTATAGCTCGGTAACGCCTAATTCCTAATCATAACTGATGATTTCATAATAGCCATAAACAACCTTAAATCAATAACGTCAGATACACAATTAATCCTCTCCCTGGGCGTTACAGCCCAAGGGAAACGGCCGACCTTTTCCACTAAAATATAAAGCGGATGAGAAAGTTACAGAAGGTACGTCACTTCTCCTAAGACAAAATCTATTATCTACTTTACACTAACTTGAGCGTCGAAGTGTCTTTGCAGGTACCCACCTCCACTATTCATCCACTGCCGACGTATATTGCGTTCCAACCGAGAAGTCTGCCGATCTTCACCGGAGGACGAGCTATACCTCGAATTAATCAGGCAAGAACAGCGCCAAATAACAATGCATGTACACAAGAGTGTATCAATGTCATTAAGTTGATGTATAACCACCCATGGCCGAGCTACAAGAAGATTCTTGCTGAGATCAAAGAGTGATGGTTTCAGAAGTGGGTGATAAAAACTCAACATATTCAAACCTTAGCTAGTTTATATCTTCTATTTTGTTTAATTATGTATTTAACTTTAATTAAATAGTGATAAATGTTTCTTTGTGCATGAGAAATTTATATGGGAGAAGACTCACGATGTCATGATTAGGAAGATCTTTGACATTGGATGGCTAGGCAGCTTCAGCATGAGAGGCATGACCACCTTACTATTTGGCTCCACCAGGACATTAAGAAGGCATTGTATATCCATTGGGTGACTGATGAGTGATTTAGGCATCGCCATCTCGCAAATAGAACTAACAGGGCATCGGCCAGGTCGTTGAAGTATACCAATGGGTTCAGTGACTTTCATGCAGACAAAGGCCATGCTGGTATACAACTTGTTTTATTTTGTTATTAAGTTCGTTTTGTCTTTGACATTTAATGTCATTATTACTTGATTTAACATATTGTTTCAATATGTATAGTCTAAGTCGTTGGATCGTGATGCGATGATTGCGGAGACCTTCAAGTATATTCACACCTTGAAGGAGAATGAGAGATTCGCTGATCAGCGGTCTACAAATTATTATATGAGTAAACATCATGTGATATAAAGTTTTCAATTAACTGTCATCCTAATCATAACATGTATTACACAGGAGTCCTACACGTAGAGAGTGGAGACCGCAACCCAGCAATCTTAGCATACTGGAGAGGACGGCAATAATTCTACTGATTCAGTCGTTGACTCTGATACGATTTGGTGCGAGACCGCAGCTAAGCCGTACAATAATCGCGTTTATGGGTTGGGATCGTTCTTTGCGAATAACCTTCGCACCTCCACATTGAGGGCTTCATCTGCCTCTGCCACTAGCCCTTTCGAAGCCAATCGATGATAATATTGATTTGAGGGAGCAGGGGCTGAATCTCACCCAGAGCCTTCACTAACAAGTTCAGTAGCTGCAGCAGTCTGAGGCGAGGTATAACGAGATCTTTGCACATGTGTTAGACACATATCTCTCAGGCTAGAGCTTAGGCAGGAGTTAAAGCGGATTCAATGGATGCATCAACATATGGCAGTGTACCATGAGCAATTGCACTGTTGGAGGAGCACCAACATCACCGCCTAGCCCACCGCCTCAGCAGGACTAGAGGGATGACGACGACAACGGCTATCAAGATTCATAGTGATTAGAATTTTGTTCTAAACTATTTGATTGTATTTTATTTATTTGTCTTTTTATTCTATTCCTGCACTTGATATTTAATAAAATTATTATTTGGTTTCTATCATTTAGAATTTGAGTACTAATTGTATTAAAAAAATTAAAAAATAAAAATTTGAATTTGACTACTAATTATGTTAAAAAATATTTTAATAAAAATTGAATTTACCGTTGGATTTACCGAAGGAAAAATCTGACGGTAAGTCGGCGCGGAACAATATAGTGTGGCGCCAAAATTAACGGCGAAAATTTTTCGCTGATAATCAAATAGGTTTTGGACAAAGAATTTACCGGTAATTACCGTCAGATTTCGTAATTGGTTACGACGAGGGTTATACGGTTGGATTATTTCTGACAGTAAATCCGACAATAATATATTTACTGGTGGAGTATTTTTGTTATTCCGTCGGTAAATTAAATCTAACGGTATTCAACGTTTTTCTTATAGCAATGCTATATTTTCTTGAGAGCAATAAAAGATTTATGGATTTGTATGTCAATTTCAATGGGTAAAGTATTATTTTAGTCCCCAACGTTTAGGTTGAATTTTAATTTGGTTCCTAACATTTCAAATGTCCTATTTTAGTTCGAAAAATTTTTAAACGTCCTATTTCAATCCTAAAAAAGTTTTGAGCGGTTTAATATTGTCTCACCATTAAATTTAACACAAACAATTCACATATTGAAGAGCCAATAATATTCGATTTCAGTATGTAAGTAAAATCGATCCACCAACGATCACTAATATAAACGTTTTTCCTTTGATTTTGAAGCATTAATAATTGATCGGTAGGATTTGAAATTTTATACAAAAAATAAATGAGGAGAGATATTACAAGAAGATTTTGGTTATGTTTTTCTAACACGTAAAAAGAGATATGACTTAATTAATAATGTTATTAACGTTCACGTCACTTATTCTATTAACTATTAGTATCAAATTTAATAATAGGACTACATTGATGTATGTTATGAATTGATAGTTTTAATTTAATTGAATTTGTTTTTTTATCATAACTTGAAATAATTAAAAAAAAATCAAAATTTACGGCCAAATTACAAAAAAAAAAAAAATAAAAAAACTAGGAATTAAAATAAAACTTGACCAACTATTAATATATTACCCATGTCATTCTTTTAATGGCACCAAGTAGAAAAAAGATATGGAAGCAATCACTACCACAATTTTAGCCAAAATTAAAGTATTGTTTAAAAAAAAAATCTAAAAAGTTAATATACTAAACAAATTGAGTATGAAACTCATTAAAAATAAGCTTTTATTGAGTTAGAATTTCAGATGTTTCTTCTAATTAAATTTTAGATATTTTTATAATTTATGTTAAATATTAACTACAATGTTAACTATATAATATTAATTCCCAAAAATTTCTATTAGAAAAAAAGAGAGAGAGAGAGAGAACGACGAAGCTACGTAAATATACAACGATGACGAGTTCATGCAATTTTTCAATGGAAATAATAATCATAAAAGCAGTTCTCATTCTAAGAGTATGTTACGTTGGAGTCTTGAAGAGTAAAAGTGAAAAGACATTTTACTTAACTGAGGTTAAATGTGTAATTACATAAAAGTCTCCTTATCTCCCTACATTCTAAAGCCAAAAAAAATACAAGGGGCAAAAAAACAAAAGAATTAAAAGTAAAATCCAAAATAAACTCTATACCACTCTTCCTACCTAATAAACCTACAAAGAAAATTGGAAGCTACAATACAATTAAAAATAATCAAACAAAACAAGTGCAGCAGTGTTCATCTGCTACATCTTTTATATTATATAGATATATAGTTTCATCTTCATATCAGTTCTTCAAGCTCGGATTAGCCCCTAATCTTAGGCTTCAACCTGCTACACATATAGACCTTTTAATTTGATTTCAAGTTCTAACTACGTATGTATAAATGGAAATACACAATGATGAGGGTCGAGGGGTGTTTGTGTGTTCTTGTTTTGGTGTTAATTACTTCCAAAAAAATATATTTATATTAAGATAATATTATGAACTATTAGATAGTTCAGTTAAATATATTCAATTAAATATTTTAAATTATTTAACAGTTTGTAGTATCAATTTTATATAAAAATATTTTTACAACTTTTTTTTTTTACAATTTCTTTTGTTTCTCTATTTTTTTATTTTTATTTTCATTTTTAGTGTTATCTAATTTTAGAATTTTGTTATATATATTACATCAATGAGTCATAGTTATTTTTGTTCTTATTTCTTATTTTTATTTCAAAAATTATTTTATTATTTTTATTTATGGTTTTTGATAAAATTTTAAAAATAAAATAGTAAAAATAAAAATAAAAAATAAAAACGGCAAAAACAGAAACCAAAACCAAATATATCCTTGACTTGTTTTTCTTTAATTTTCAAAATCCTTAAAATAAAAACACTGAAAAAAAAAAATCAAACTGAACCTAATTAACCGAAGAAAAGGGAATGAAATAACAAAATTACTTGTTCTGAGTAGGATTTGGTCTGCTTGGTGGAATCCTTCTAAGGCTAGCTGCTACTACTGACTTTGATGATTTAGCCTCTTCTTCTTTCTTTGAAACTCTATTTGATGAAGATAACACTTGTGGAACTGAAGATGAAGAAAAAGAAGAAAAAGGAGCAGGATTTGGGTGATGATGAAGAATCCTAGTAGCTTGGGACATATTAACTCCAACTGAAAGCATCAATGTCATGGCAACCATAACAACAATCATTAAGCTAGACAAGGATTTCATGGTCACAATATTTTGTTGACTTATATAATAAAAGGATGTCTTTTACTTGGTACTATATTTGCTTCTTATTGCATTGTAATGATGATATGATTGATGAGTATATGGACATATATAATATATGCTTTGTACGGGTCTGAACGATGTTTATGTTAAAAAATATATTACAAAGATGGTTGCCACGCACATCGCAAAAAGTTTGAAGATTATTGAGCTGTAAACATTTTTATAAGTATTAAAAAAGATTCTAGAATAGTAATGTATATCAGATTCATCTCATCACCCTTTTAGTACTCTTTCATTTTGTAAATATAAGTTTTTTTTGGACAAAAATATATACATTTCCTCACTTAGCTTTAACCATATTTAAAACATTTAGACAAATTTAATCTTAAAAGTTACTCCTACAAATATACACTTTTGACAAAATTAAAGCATACAAATTAAATCATAACTTCAAGAACATTAAAATGTTTAGATTAATTTAACCTTGAAAGTTATTATTGATGCTTAATTAATTATAACTAAGTATAACATATACTATAATTAAATAATAAGGATATAATCAGAAAAAGTCCATCAAGCTAAGGTATATTTAGATTAACCTAATAAGATATAGATAAATATTACTAACTAAGAAATATTAAGAGTATAAGCTTAGTGAACAAATTTATTTATTTTAAATATATATTCAAACTACTTAGTACACTGCTAGAAAAATTAATTTTATCGACTATTTATTTGTCTTTTAATGATAACAAAAATAACTATTAATATATTTACTAGCAATGAAACAATATTAACCATTTTATACTTTATTACTAAAAAATTTTAACGATAATTATAGAATTTTCAATAAAAACTTTGATTATAAAAAGAATATAATTATTATAACATATAATAATAACAACAAATATATAATTATCACAAAAATATAAAATAAATAAGATATATAATAATTATTATATTATTGTTACTAAAAATTTGTCGTGATTTTTATTATAGTGGTATTGGACAACGTTTTAATATTATTGAAAAATAACTTGTATTCATCATGAGCAGAAAGTCTAATAAAAAGTAAGTTAATTAAAAAATATCTCATATTATTAATATTAATAACTCTGCTGGTAGTGGTCTGATATTAAAATGTTAAAATATCTCATATTATTAATATTAATAACTCTATGCTGGTAGTGGTCTGATATTAAAATGTTAAAATATCTTTGTTGATTATAGTTTATTATTTTGCATGGTAAATTTGAAAGTTTCTTGCAGTTTAGGCAGGTGCGTCATGTGACAAATCTTTGACTAATTCAAGCTTGCAAATTCCAAAGCTAAATCAGAAACAGATTAACTTTACTTTACATCTCGGATGTCACGTGATCAGAACGTGATTTTAAATATATGGAATGGTTTAATTAGACAATTAGTAGTTAGAGCGAGGAACTTTGGATTCTACCGGTATCAGAGAATTATAATTGTGATCAAACCGATCATTGTTTCTTAAACCAAGGGTAGGCAAATGACTCTTGTCTAAAATCAAACTGTTAGGAATAAAAAATATTTTACCTCGTAAATTGGAGCAGTAAGAACATATAGATTTTAGCCATCTTGAGAACATGGGTAATTATTAAATTATTAGGCCCCCTAATTAGGATTGATCTTTTTTTATTACAAGGAAATGTGGAGATTTTATTTTGAGTAAAATACAATTCTCTCCTTTGATATATACTAATAATTCATCTGCTATGCTACCCGATTTATATCTCCAGTTGATTAGATAATTATTATGGTTTTTCTTTATTAAATAATATAAAATAGACAATAAAAATTAACTTCAAAAAAATATTATATGAAATCTTTTTTAAGATAAATAAATTTCATATAAATAGATTTTAGATTAATTTAATATTAAAATAATATTATTTTGTTTAAATAAATAAAAATAAATAAATTCTTAATTAATTTAATTTGATAGTAATAATAAAATACTTTGTACTAGTTAGACAATTTTCATTACGAATTAACAATAAAAATGATAAAGAATTGACTATCTCGCAAAACACAGGTCATGGTCGATTTATTTTTATAAAGGATCGGGTTATCTTTCATAAAAATGGATAAGAACTAAATTATTACTTTCAGTAGCGGATCCAAAAATCTTATAAAGAGGAGTCGAAAACAAAAAATTAAAAGTATCATTAAAATTCAAAATTTAAAAAAATAATTGTATATTTTAATATTATTTTAAATTAAAATTAATTTTTAAAAAATCATTTATATTAAATTTTTTTTATAAAATTCTAATTTTTATATTTATTATAAAAGATATAAGTCATATAACATAAATAATATAAATTTGTTTCTCTAATACTTTTAATATATGTATTTAAAATAAATTAATAAATATAATATATAAGATATATTCATATTAATAAATAATTTACTTAATATATTTTGATTTTAATATTATAAAAAAAATTAATTTAATTTATTTTTATGTATATATTTTTTTATTACATTCAATTAAAAATTATTATAAAAACTAAAGTATTTTTATATAATAATAGATAGAATAATTATGAAAAAGAAAAAAATGAAAAAACAAAAGAAAATAAATTTAAAATGTATGAAATGGGATTTAAATTCATGTTTTAGAGTATAAACTATCTTTCTTTAACTATTAAACTAAAAAGTATATTGTAAAAATTTTAAACATTATATTAAATATATTTTAAGTTTTGAAAATTTAGGAAAGACCATGGTCTATGTTGATCTCCCTAAATCCGCCTCTGACTACTTTGCTAGTAGGTTAACACAGATAATATCCAAAATTTCTTGAAAATCCCTTCCCGGCCCTTAGACAATAAGAACTTACAGAGTAAGAACTTTGTTCTTGCAAATTTGGTCCAAGAACTAGGTCAATGCCTTTATTTGAAAAATATAATAAAATAACAGAGTGCATTTTGTAATTTAATGAATAAACACTATATTTTTATAACTCACATTATAAGACCATATAAGTAATATTATTATAAAAAATATACTTTAGAAAATAATAATTCTAGCACATAAACAAATCGACAAGATACTTCTTAATACAAAAATTAAATTCATGATAATATACATTTGGACAACTCCAACTTTAAGAATAGCATTTTCTTTTGGTCAGGATAGATTCAGAAATATTATTATAGGTAGGTCAATAATATATATAATATTAAAAAATTATACAAAAAATTATATAATGTAAGATATATTACAAAAATATATCGAAAGAATCTATTTTAAAGAACAAAAAATATTTGTGTACTTTTTATTAACGAAGTGGTCGATTCTTCATATTATAAAATTCATCGATAATAGAATCTGTGTTCAATTTTTCAGCAATTTTTTCAATATAATTAAAAGACAATTAATAAGAAATTCATCTTTCATTTTGTTTCTGAATTATTCTTCATAATATTTATAGCTCAAAAAGATCTATCAATTATAGCAGTTGAAACAGAAAGAATTAATACCAAATGAATCAAGAAAGATAATCACAAAAAAAAATTATTTTATGAGATTTAAAAAATTTTATTTAATTAAAAAATATTAGTAATAAATATATTTTTTAGATTTATTTAATATTGTTACTTATTTTTTAAATATTAAAAATTATTAAATTTAAGATAGATTGAACTTTTATTTATATTAAATTAAATATTAAATAAATTTAAAAAAAATTAAATTATATTTAATAACTTATTATTGCAATAATTGATACAACACTCTATTTACGATTAAGACTGACAACATTACCCGTACTCACAGTCACAGATATCCAACCCGTTCCAATTTCATTAGAGCGAGTAGAGTTGGCGCGAAATAGATAGAGCCATAGTAGAGTAGTATAGTTTAGGTGCAAGACCAACCCCTATATAATTAGGGGTTCAAACTAAGATTCGTTCTCCTTTGCCTAAACATTTTTTACCACCAAGTTAGGATGTGTATGTTGTCAAATATGCCTAATTACTATTATATCTGTGAAATGTTAAAGGACTAGATGTTTTGTTCTGTTTAAATTAAATTTACATTTTTTTCATGAGTTGGCGGGTTAGGTTAGAAGGAGAATAATTCTTACTAATAGGAATTAATAGGGTGAAGCTTAAATTTTAGTTGTCATTTTTTATGATGGCAAAAGGGCATAATTAAGGATTTGTATTTTAGGGTTACTTTATAAATTAAGTGTCTTTTATGGACTTTTATCGTTGACGAACACCTATACTAATAAGATAAAGAAGTGAGGAGTGTTCATAAAACAAAAAATTTTTATCTCTTGAATGAAAAAGTAACAACGAATTCATGGAATGAGGAATCAAAAAATGGATAGAGAGGGGAATGGCCTTTCCATTTTTGGTGGACCTTCCCTTGAATTGAACCGGTCACGGAACTCTCAATTGAGTTGTTTAAGTGATGAAATTTCATCTCCAGTTGGGAGTTTCGGTTCAAAGATTATAAAATGTGGTGCGGGTTCATCTCTCCACCAATTCAGGTTCAAGGAGAGGGCGATCAAGGGGATCTTGAGCTGTAAATTTATAATACATATATTTTATTGAAATTGTTGTATAAAAATAAAATTTTTAGGATCTATTTATAGGTGCATATTTGGGTATTATGTATACGGTTGTCAAACGGTTGGTCCAGATTATTTAAGCTTGGTCAACCTAAGTCTGTGAGATATATGGGTTGACTGTTAATTATTTGTTTTTTTTTTTTTTTTTTTTGTAATGCTGTTAATTATATGTTTGTTCGCATTTTTCAATTTTTAGACTCGTATCATTTACGGTTAGACCAACAAATAATACGAGTAAACCCATTTACATTTTTGAAAAAAAGTTTGGACAAAACCTCCAATTTTGGCCCCAAAATTTTTTTAGGACAAAAACATTTAAGCAAACAAAGTATTTTGTGGGTGGTCGGAGCTTCGGGATAGGTTAGATTAAGAAAAATTTGATAAAAGTGTTACTTTTTTTAAAAAAAAATACAAAAAATAAAAATTTATACAGACCAATTGTGGACTAACGTGTTTAACCCCTTATTTTTTTGAATTACTCAAATAAAAACGAAATCAAGTTGGGTTGGTCTAGTGGTTAGCCCACTAGTCTGTTTAAGCAAGTGTTGGGGTTCAAATCCCGCTTTGTGCATGCAGCAATCTATTAGCCAACAACAAACCCTTAATAGAACTTAGTACCGCAGCAGATTAGTTATTGACTTGCCAGACTGAGAGATACCATGAAAAAAAAAGAATCGAATAAAAATGTGTATATCTAATTTTAGAGGTAAGAATTTGTCAATTTTTTTTTTTGGACAGAGACCTGGGCCATCGGACCAGCCCAGGCCAAAATAAAGAGCCCCTGCCCTCAAATCGACCCGGTACCCACTCAGCCTACCCATCTGTTGCACTAGAGAAATGGCTGAATTTTACATGTTCTGAAGCATCTTCCTTGCTGCACCGGCGTGGGAACCAGAATTCTGAGCAGTGGTGGCGCCTTGTGGACGGCTCGCTGTCGGAGACTAAGTTTTTTGGAGCCTCCAGTGTAGCCCATCTAGTCACTGCAGCAGTTGTTGGGTCCTCTCTGTCGATGTCCACCATTGCCCAGGAGGTTCGATTCACAACGCCCAGAAGCCCATGCCTCTTGTACTGCAGCCAATTCCTTCAGTATCTTCTTCTCTCGCATCGTCCTTTCCTTCTGTATCTCCGGTTCTAATTTCAACCCCACCTGTGGAGATATGGTTGAAACTCAAACCTGGACATTTGCCCGTGAGACCACATCGTCGTTGGATGCATGCAGGCTCCCTGCCTCAGATCATAATGATCTGGATTTAACTCATGTTTTTGCTACCTCAAGACTGGTACGAGCTTCTTCAGCGTAGCCTCTTTTTTCCTTTTTTTTCCTTTTTTTTCCTTTCCTTAATCTTTGGCATTCTTACTTCATGTTTGAATCTCACTCTTAAGGATGCTTCGTATTTCTGCAGGTGGTTGACAGCTCCAGGTCGAATGTAATGTTTCTGATTCCGCAGCTTTTGCCACTGCATGAGCAAGCCGATTTCCATTCCTGGGAGTCCAAGTCATTCCTTTTTCAGGTAGTTTTTCCATTAAAATTTGAATATCTTGGATGATAGCCAATGCTTCTCCAATGGTTGTCTTGGATTTGATTGTTTGAATGAGCTTTAAATTATCCGATTCTATTAGCGTTTTACCCATATTCAAATTGTTTACTATGATTAAAGCTTGTTTTATTGCTTGGGCCTCAGCCACAGTGCTTGATTTAGCTTGAATCTTCCCTGAAAATCCTAATACCATCTTTCCCTTGCTATCTCTGATCACCACAGCTATTGCACCTGTCTCATTCTCCTTTCGAAAGACAGCATCAACATTTGCTTTCAGCCAATCTTCAGGAGGAGGTCTCCATGTCACCAGGTAAGTTCTGCTCCTATTGGTTTCTCTTTTTTGTGTCTGCTGTTTTTCTGCTAGTTTTCCATAAACTGTCTCTAGTGTTCTTGCTTTGCTGATTGTCCAACTTGGATTCACTTCCTGTTGTTGAAATAGTTTGTTATTTCTGGTTTTCCATATCTCCCACAAGAGAAATCCGAGCTTACTAATCCTCTTCTCCTGATCGTCTCCGCCTCCTTCTCTTATCTTTCTTATGCACTTTACCATCCAACTTCCAATCGAGTTCACCGTCTCCAGTGTTGGGGTCCATTTGCATTCCGCCCCGAACCATGTTGCTCTCGCCCAATCACATAGCAGTAAAGCATGTTCGACCGTCTCCATCCCTTTTAAGCATATCTGACACAATGGATCTGGTGCCATCCTCCTTTTATACAAATTTGAGCCCACTGGTAATATGTCCTGGCATACTTTCCATAAAAACATTTTGATTTTCTGCGGAACCTCCATTCTCCAAACCTCTTTCCAAATCTCCCTTTTGTCTTCACTTGTTGATGGATTTTCATTTTTCGAGTCCTGCTCTGTTTTTTTTTTTTTTTTTTGCAGCACAATATCCAGTTTTAATGGAATAACTTTCGTCCTCCTTCCATGGCCAGTATAAGTAGTCATCTCTATTCACTACACTAACAAGAGTACTAAGAATCTCTTTGCAGACTTCCTGAAAAAATATGTTTACAATTATTTTTCTGTTCCACCCTTTCCCATTTTTAATGAGATCTTTTACCTTCGAATCATCTGTACTATTCGCATCCAGGGGCTTGCTTCTCCCAGTGATCCAATTGTCCTTCCAGATACTTACTTTGGACCCATCCCCTATGCTCCACTTAACTTTTTCCTTTAATAGTTATCTTCCATGCAATATGCTTCTCCAAACCCAAGATGCGCCTTTTTTACATTTTGCTGTCCAAAAGTTTTCATCCGGAAAATATATTGATTTGAGTACCTGGACCCAGATTGTATCTGGATTCTTCATTGCTCTCCATGCTTGTTTTGCAAGGTAAGCAGTATTGTGTTTTTCGAGATCCTTAAATCCCAACCCCCCGCTGCTCTTGCTATCCGTAATGCAGTCCCATTTTTTTCAATGAATGCCCTTTTCTTTTCCGGAGGTTGCCCACCAGAATCGCGCCACCTTTGAGCAAATTCTCCTACAGAAACTCTTGGGAAACTTTATGATATTCATGGCATATGATGGCATTGCTTGTATAACTGATTTTATTAATGTTTCTTTGCCTGCCTGATTCAACAACTTTTCTTTCCATCCCTCCATTTTACTCGTAATTTTCTCTTCAATCCATGTTAGCGCCCTGTTCTGAGACCTTCCCCATATGGCTGGTAGCCATAAGTATTTTCCTGGCATGTCCCATGCTATCATTCCTAAAATTTCTTCAATCTCTACCCTTGTCTTTATCGACACCTGGCTTCCAAAGGTGATACCTGACTTGTTTAAGTTTATCCTTTGTCCGGATGCCTCTGTGTATTCATTAAGAACGGTGATGATCTGAAAAACCTTATCCTCCCTTGCTTTGGCGAATATGATGCAATCATCTGCGAACAACAAGTGAGTGAGAATCGGAGCCGTTGGAGCTATCTGTAGACCGGTTATATGACCTTTCTCCTGAGCCTCCTGCATTAGAATCGTGAATACCTCAACTGCTAAGATGAAAAGGTAGGGAGACAGTGGGTCCCCTTGTCGAAGACCTCTTTGTGGTTTGATCCTCTTAGACAGCTCTCCATTGACATTTACCCTATAGTTTGCACTTCTGACACACGTCATTACCAATTCAACCCATCTTTCGGTAAATCCTAATTTCAGAAGCACCTTCTCGAGAAAATTCCACTCTAGTCTATCATATGCCTTGTTCATATCCAACTTGATCGCTATATTCTAGGATCCCTCTCTTCCTTTCTTGTTTAGGCTGTGATACACTTCTTGGACGATCACTACATTATCTTGTATGAGTCTTCCCCCCACAAAGGCGCTTTGAGTTGGTGACACTATATCCCCCAATATCCCTTTCAATCTCAACACTATAACCCTTGTTATAATCTTGTAGATAAAGTTACAGCAACTAATTGGTCTTAACTGATTAAGTTCTTCCGGATTCTTGACTTTTGGAATTGGAACAACTGTGGTTTCGCTAATTTCTTCTGGCAAACTCCCATTTCGAAAGAATTCTTTAACAACTGCACATACCTCCTTCTTAATTATCTCCCAGCGTTTTTGGTAGAATAACCCATTCAGACCATCTGGCCCTGGAGCTTTGAGGCCGCCCATGCTGAAAATTGCTTTTCTAACCTCCTCTTCAGTGACTTCCGAGATCAGCCCCCTGTTCATATCCTCTATGACTCTTGCTTGTATTTTATTTAGAGTTTCTGTAAAGTTTCTTCTACTGTTAGAAGTAAATAACGCTTCAAATTGTTCCTCTATGTGTTTCATGATTTCTTTCCTGTCTTCCATCCATGATCCCGCTTCATTTTTCAGTTTGTCAATTCTGTTCCTTTCTCTTCTTTGAATGGTTGTGGCATGAAAGAAAGATGTGTTCTTGTCTCCCCATTTCAACCATTTCAACTTGGCTCTTTGTCTTCAGTATTTCTCTTCCTGCTTCCATAGAACTGCTATATTATCCTTTATTAATTGTATCCTCTCCTGCTTTTCTTGTGTTAAGTTCGAATCTTGTAGCTTCTTCAATTCATCCTTCAATTTGTAGATTTCTTTATCTGCACGTTTAAAAGTCTTCTTACTCCACTTCTTAAGCTCCTCTTTGCAATTTTCTATTTTTCTTGTTATTCCTTCCCAATCGCATCCATGAATATTCTCTTTATCCCACCCCTTCCTTACTGCATTCTCACACTCATCATGATCGACTCAAAATGCCTCAAATTTAAAACTCTTCTCCCTTCTTTGAATTTGATTGAGGTTTAAGACTATCAGACAATGGTCAGAACTTATTGCTGGTAAAGCTATGAGTGACGCATGCTGGTACAAAGCTCTCCATTCCCAATTGGCTAACGCCCTGTCTATTTTCTCCCTAGTGATGAATCCATTCCTCGGGTTACTAAACCACGTAAATCTTCCACCTTTTAGGTCTAAATCCATAAGACAATTCATATCCATAAACTGCCTAAACTCTCTTACCTGGCTTTGTGGCTTTGAATGTAGACCAATTTTCTCCTCTTGACTCAAGATATCATTAAAGTCTCCTATGAATAACTGCGGCTCTCCCTCATTACAATTGTTTGCTGTGATTGCTCTCCATTGCTCCTTTCTTCTTCCAAAGCGTGGGTTTCCTTAGATAAAATTACATGTCCATATCTTCCCTTTCCTATCGTCAATCCGGACTTTTATATGATTATTGCACCAAAAATAAATATCAATATTATATATTTCATTCCACAAAAGGCATATCCCTCCAGACAGTCCCCGGGGTTCTATGTGAAATACATTCTCAAAATGCAACCTTCTTTTCAACTTCTTAATAGTTTCTTCTCTAGCTCTAGTCTCTATTAGGAATACTATTGTAGGTTTTATTTGTTTGCACATGCTGTGCAGTTCAGAAACTGTCGCGGGGCCGTAACCTCGCGGCAGTTCCAACTTATCACACTCATGGTTGAGTTGGGGGCATGTGTAGGCCCGCCTCCTCAGCAATTGAGTTTCCCAAGTTGTTTTCTCTGATCTGTGATTCATCCTCATTAGCCATCTCTTCCCTGAGGCCTCTGACCACCTTGTTTTTCTTGCTAGCTCTCCACACCTTCGCAACTTCCTCTTCTTCTTCCAGACAATTTCCTATCTGTCCATGCTGGTCGTCTCCTCTTCTTCTTTTGAGTTGCAGCTTTTCCTCCATTCTTCGAGCTAGCTCTATTTCATATTCTCTGGCCACTACAATTGCTTTGTTATTTTCCTGCTCTAGTTCTTCTTCTTCTTCAGCTAGTTCAACATAGTAGAATCCTCCATCGCTTTCTGTGACTATCTGCTTGCTATTCTATTCTGGTTTTTCCTCCTTGTTCTGATCTTGGCTTACTATCCCATCAACTTCCATATTATTTCTATTTTGGGCCTCCTCTTCCACTTCCTCTTCTGTATTTTTCTTCCTTCCTTCTTCAGCCATCTTTTTGTTGAATTCCTTCAATAATTGTCCAATAGTAAGATTCTTTCCTTTTTCAGTTAGCTCACTATTAATTTGCTGGCTGTCCCTGTTGGACCTTTGGTTGATAAAAGCCCATGCCTTCTTTTTCATGCTGTCTATTCTTCTCCTACTTGGCCCACCTTTCTCTATATACCTCCTAGGGATCTTGTTGCTATCCTTCCCATTCTCCCCATCCTTTCCTAATTCCCTGACATCATTCACGTTTCCCATTGCTACTGATTCACTAGTTTGTTGCTTTTCTAGAATACCCTTTTTCTTTTTCCCTTTTTCCTGGTATGCTGTCCCATCACCTAGATCCAATATATTGTTGTCTTCATCACCGTTCATTTCTTCATCATCAGCCTCTTCCTCCTGATCTTGAGCTTCCTGTGTTGCCACTTGTCTCCCTCCCATTTGCTCCTGTGGATTTGCCAATCTGCCCCAGAATTTTGCAAAGGCACTGGCTTGAGAACTTCTTACACTCCCTTGATTTGACCCTCCTTCCTCCCTTTGTGATTGTCTTTTCAGCCACTCTCTCCCTTGGAAACTTCTCTCACGTGCCTCCCATAATTCCTCCACCCAGTTGTTGTGTTCTTCCTTTCTCCTTCTAATTCCTGCCTTTCTTGCCTCATTCTCTATTGATCTCAATTTAAGTTGAGCAAACAGATAGGCCCTAATTATGTGTACTTTTTTAAGACCCAATTTGATATTTTAGTGAACTAGTCTCCTTTAGCATGCTTTTTTTTTGTGATTTTTTTGCATGCTTGATTAATATGTCTAGGTGTTTCATGCATTTCTGTCTAGGAGTAATAAATGAGCCGAAATTTATCGAGTTAGCTTGCGTAACTCGCCAAAAAAGACGGATTAAACTGAAAATTTAAAATGCCATAATTAAAATATCCGTCTAACCTACACCGCCTAATTCGCGGGCTTTGGCAGGTTTCGATGAGGTGGGACGGGCTTCCCCAGCGGGTTATAATTTGAATCATGTTTTATGTTTGATTGATTAGAGACTTGAAGATATTTATTTATATGTTTTGGATAATATTTTTTTATTTTTTACAATGTTAGTTTTATTATTTTATTTCAAAAAACTTAGTTAATAATTATGTTTATTACATATTTAAAATTATAAGTACTTTAATATTTATGGATGTATAAATTATAATTTTTATGTCTTTAGAAATTATAAATTTATTAAAATAATTGTGAAAATATATATTGCTTAATATTTAATGGTTTATTAATAAAAACAAAAAAGAGAATTGGCGGGCTAAGCCCGCCAACCCGCCATTAAACGGGGTGGGGAAGAAATTCAGAATTGCCTTACTAGGCGAAATGGGTGGACTTTTGGCTAGACAGACTAGCCTGTTTGCCACCTCTACGTGTGTCAAACTATTAATGAATTCCCTTCTCTCAATAATAAAAAAGAAAGGGAAAAAAAGAAAAGAAAAAAAAAAAAGCTTTAGACCAGTGCAGCCTAGAAACATCATGAGGTTGAAGCTACATAGAGCATTATAGCCAATACGGTTGAATTGCTCACAAATTCTAGTCCCCTAAGTTGAAGGGCACTTCACGTGATCAAACTATCTTGCAATATACCATAAAAAATGAATTAAAAAAAAATCAAAATTGATGCTGATTTAGTGATCATTTGTCATATGATTGTCAATTTATTTGATCTTTTCCTATCAAGAATAATATAAACTTCTAGAGTTAGTGTGTACAAGATCTTGAATATGAAAGTTGAAAGTGGAATTTTTCTTCTTCTGTCCCTTGAACAAAACATCAACTTGTACAAAAAATGTTGCACAAACAGGCCTATGGTCAGAAAACTTCAATTCTTTGCGTACGTAAGAGAGTTGCTGTATTCCACTTCCACGCCACAAGATTCTATCGCACCTGCATGTAAATCCTTCCTTGTTCAGATTAAAGATGAAAACATATCTCTTAAATTATTCAAACTAATTCTGATACATACCAAGCTGGAGTTCTCCTTTTGTTTCTTGAAACTTTCACATTCTCAAGATAGTAAGTATCTGAGTTGATGGGGTATTTATAAGTCGGCGCAAAGTAGATCTTCCCTTCTTTCCAACCCTTGAATACGCGACCTGCTTCCCTTTCCATCTTAAGCTATGATGAAAGGAGAAAAGTACATGACGAATAATCAAAACAACATCCACAAAAATTAATATACGATAATTTATTAAATGTTTTCACTCCAAGAACATAGTTACAAAAGGTAATGCTACGGTGAAGAGTGAAAAAAAAATAATAAAATAAAAATATCATATGCATCGCACGTTTCTCTTAAAATTTTAGTTATCATCTTTATTTTTCACACAACTTCATTCTTCACCAAAAAAAAATTCCAGTTACAAATCATCTCTTGGAGATCATTATTCAAACATGGATACTCAACAGCAATTGGATGAAGAATAAAGATTGTAGTTAATTTTTCAGAGAAGTGTGCATTACACATGATATCTTTATTTTTTTTCTACTGTAAAAAGTGCGATTTTCACTCTTTACTATAGTATTACCCTTCAAAATCATGCAATGGCAACATGTATGAAATTCAAATCAACACTGCACTGAAAATAATTATGGGAAATTACCTGATCCTTGTCAAAAAGGGATGGCCAGTCCCTCTTTTCCACAAGCCTTTTTGCATCATCATAGCTCAAAGAAATTCTGTAATTCAAGTCCCCAAACCATATGATTCGGCTGGAGATAAATTCTCATATAATCAGAATTTGAGGCATTATATATGTAAAATTACAGAAAGTAATGAAAAAATCGGCATTATAACTCAGAATGGTTCCAAATGAATGCATGCTCACTCGTGATCTAAAATTTTGTCAGGCATCCTGCTCTGTGGTGTCTTACAAATCCTTGGAAACTGAGTGTTCTTTAGTATCTCTATGACATCGAGATTTCTGCGAAGTTCATCGCCCTCTTTCTCTCCAGATGCTAAATGACTGCAGATAAAACAAATACTCGTCTGATAAAATGACATGCTAACCGATATACAACCCTGCAACCACAGAACAAACATGGTGATGTGAATAATACCTTCAACTCTTTCCCAATAGAGATAATGTCACTGAAAAAATTACCACTTTTTGTGAATATTTACTAAACAAATCAAGCATTTTGCGTCCATGCAAGTTTTTGTTATTCTCTGGGTAATTTTGGTACTTCGGTTAATAAATAAGAACCACAACAAAAATTACACTATAGCATACCTTGTTTCCGAGACAACCCATGATTCCGCGACTGGTGCAACATATTCTCAAATGGCCTACATACTGAACAAGCTCCTTTCGCATCCAAACACAAACGAAAATTCCAACCATTTGCTTACAAGCAACAAGACTGTATTTCATCTGACTTGTGGCCAAAACAGAAATAGGGATATTGTCATCATCTTCTTCAGTGGAAGAATCATCTGGCTTTAAATTCGGTTCTTGGCAGCGGAAACAGAAATCCTTAGAGGCCTTCCTTTCCATTTCAAGAACACAGTTACAACTTTTTAGCTTCCTTCCATTTAGCTTCTTGAAAGTCTTCTTAATCTTCTTTAAAGAAGGCTTTTGGAAAGACAAGGAACTACCAAATGATGCTGTGGATTTCAGTCCTTTGGAAGACAAATCATGAGATCCATTGAGTGATTGGTTGATTAAAGCAAGCCATTTTGCAGCCGGTTCATTATCCTCGAGGACTAGCACGTTTCCCGCATTCAATGGAACAATCTCTTGAAAGCTAAAAGGGTCGAGAAAGAAATTTGGATATTAATTTAAAAATATATGAATTTATATGTATTTTGTGGATTCGTCACTACATTTATCAGTTATATTGGAAAATACAGCAAAAATTGTAGTACTTTGTTTCAATACAACTGAACAAGAACCTCATAGTTTTGAACATTCAAAATGGCCTTTTTACTGTATTTAGTTATCCAACTTAAAAGCATATCATTGATTTGAAAACTTATTCCTGGATTAAAATAATTTGAATTTGATGTTAGATAGACCATACCCTAAGACATATATGTCGTGTTCATTTCGGACCTGGAGAAAATCACTCAAATCAAGGTTCCCATTGGGACATTGCCCTCCTACATTCCAAGTTGCTGCAAAAACTCTAAAGATTAAAAAGAGTCAAATGACCATGATCTAAACTTGGTATTTTATATTGTGACAGTAACAGACTGTCATAAAAAACTAAAACCAATAATGAATAGAAAATTTCACAAAAATACCTGAAATTATGAATTGCTTCAACAGAAGACATAGAAGACTCTGAGATGCAGTTTTCAATTGACGAATCAGGAATTGCATCTGCAAATAATTGCCAAGGGAGATATTGGTTTTAGAATGATGATACTATTGAAAAATTGATAAGTGCAAGGTCACCTTTTCTTTACATGTTCCTTCAGTAATAAGAAAATATAAATACAGTGAAAGTTAAAGGTAACAAAGATGTATAACTCATTCTTGCACATTAGCTTAAAGTCTAAACCTGAATATATTCTGATTTTTAGATCAAATCACAAGATGCTCCACACTCTCTTATACAGTTCTAATTAAATTAGATGTTGATTCAACCATAGATAGATCATCAATCTCTTTAACATTATTACAAGAAAAAAGTAAAACAAAAAATTCTCCCTGCCACAAAGCACGAAAGGCATATGCTTTTCTTAATCCCAGCCTATTATCGTTTTACTGTGAGAAGGAATTTTGATTCCCCGGATAAAAAGGAGAGAACTTATGAATGAGTAACATAGAAAATGAAAATGCATCTACCATTCTTGCTTCATCTAATACAGAATCTAAGACCCAACCCGGAATATATTCCAATATATCAAATAGCCTTGGATGTTCCACTCGACGAATTTTAAGTTTCTCTTAACAGTCGCTAAATCCAGCTCATCTCCTAACCTTTACACTTCAGATGATTATTTAACAAGAGATAGAAGAAGCAAGAAAAAAAAGAAAAAGATAAAAGGTTCCATTCTAAGGGAGACAATAACAAACAGAACAGTAGTTATTCTGATAACATTCTGTTCAACAGAAAATTAGTGCTTGCAAACACTCCAGGAGAGCAAATTGAATGTCGAATGGTATCTCCAAAATAAAAATTAACAATGTCTATGATGATCTCCCATGCCATATTGACAAAAAAAAAACAAAATAAATAAACAAACGATAAAGAAACATTTTTCTAGGTTTTCCATATCCATAGATACACAACTAAAACGTTTTATGCATCTATTTAGTAAAACCAAAAATGAAATTCCATGGAACTCACCAAGTGAATCAACCAAATCTCTTCCAGTTGTGCCTCCATTTCTCTCTTTCATCGTCAAAACTTTCCAAATAAACGACTGAAATCACATTCAGAAAAATATTTAGAACAGTAATATTCAAACCTATAGAAAATTAGGATTTTTTTTTTTTTTAAAAAAGAACAGTATGTGTAAAAAGAAGAAACCTGCTTTCTTCTCTGGTGAGTGCTTGGAATCTTGTCTGAAACTTCTTCTTGTATGTCCTCAAATTCATTGTCCATCTACAAATATTGTGCTGGAACAAATTGATACATGCACACAGAGAACACCTAAATTAACAAAGAATGAATTAAACAAAGATTTTAGTGCAAAACTATGTGACAGGTACTATTTAATTCCTCATCATGAAATAGCAGATACACAAAATGACATTCATATGAAGAAAGAATCCATAGCCTTCTAATGCAATGCACTTCCAGCCAGCATCAATAACAGAATAACAGAACTGAAGAAAATATAAATAAATAAAACCTTAATATAATTGTTGTTGTAGAACTGAAGAAGACTGTGTTGTGGTGTACAATTAAGCAACGGTTTTCCCAATTGGTTGTTCCGAAGAGTGAGAGAATTGAAGTTACCTAAACCCTATAAAAGTAATAATTGATGATGATTCTGAAAAGCAAAGAAGATGAGAGAGATATAAATGGGTGAACGTGGAAACGTGGGAGTTGGGTGTTTCTTGCTCAGGAAATTGGAACGAGATGTTCAGGGAAACACCCCAAAAAGGGGAAACAGTCAAACAGGAGAATAGAATATAAAACAGAATCTCATGTGTCCCTTCTTCATTTCACATATTCTTTTTCTACAAACGGAATATCTATAATATATTACAAAAAAAAAATTATTTATACATTAAAATAAATTACTAAAATCAGTTTTTATATATTTATGTATAAATATATAAAATAATAGGATTAATACTTTAGTCAATATTTTAGATTAATATTTAATTTTATATTATTAAAAATTATAATTTAAAATTTAAAATTTAATTTTTGATATTTAAATTAATTAGATATTAACAAAAAATAATAAATTTTGTTAATTATGTAAGATTATTCGTATATTATTTAGTATGGTTATTAATTTCTAATTTACTTAGTCACCAAAAAAAATTTTCTAATTTACTTGTAGTACTTTCATAACTGATGCAACTAATGCAAATAAAAGATGCAAAAAGAAAAATCAAACTTTCACACTTGACTATGAAAAAGTTATTTATTTATTTGGGTCACATTTATTACTTATAATTTATTTATTTGTATAAATTAAACTATTATTTTTAAAATTTACAATATTAGTAAATTTATATGAATTAATAAAACTAACTTTACAGTTATAAAGATGAATACATTATTATTTTATATTCGTAAAAATTTAGAGTGTATAAATTTATTATCAATAAAATTAATATTTGAATATTTTATTACTTAAAGGTTATTTTTTATAGATATAAAGCTGAATTTATTTATTTATTTGGTGACTTGATTTTATTTATTTATTTATTTATTAATAGAATTGTCTTTGAAAGGTAAAATTTGTTGTTTATTCGATTGTGTTGTAATATTTGAGGGGCGTTGTGGTTGAAGGAAAGTCTTTGATTCGTCCGTTTGTTTTTTGTTCTGTTCTGTGGGAAACCAAAAACTGTTGTTTTTCTCGTTAGAGAGGAATCAGAGGATATAGAAAAAAAAAGTAACATAAGGACTCTTAATTCTTTCAGTTTCTTTCAACGCTCCGAGAATTGTTTTTGGAGTTTGAACCGGCCGTGTCCTTTGTACTACTATTTGAGTGTTAAGGTAAAGGATTGAAGTTACTTTTGTGTTTGTACTTTGTAGTGTGTAGTTTAGAGAGAGAATAACTTGCTACTCCCCACGTGCGTTCATGAGATCAAAATGGTTTTGGTAATCGCGGCACAAAGTTGACGGTTTGTGCTTTGTTTCCCACGAGTGTGGCTCCAAAAACTAGTTATGCCTTGTGCTATGGGATGGAATTGGATTTACCCCTTTGAAAAAAATAAATAAATATATATAATTTATTTTTAATAGACGGTAAGTATAAAATAATTTTACAAATATATCTAATTATATAATTTTACATTAATAAAAATAATTAATTATTTTTATATTAATTATATGAATAAAAATTAAAAAAATAAATGTAATAATATATATGGTAAATTACATAGATAAATAGATCGAGAATCAATATTACACAGATCTCTTACACTGAATTATTACACTGAATTATGTTGCATGTTTGTCTCTTGTTTGTATTTCTACATAAATCGAATCAATTAATTTCGATTTACACTTTTTCAATATAAATTGAATCAATTGGATTCGATTTAGCAAATGCAGTACTAAATCGAAATAGCTAGATTCGATTTAGTATCATAGGCCTTTTCTCCATGCAACCCATAGTAATTCGAAATAACTGAATTCGATTTACAGCCCATAGTAAATCAAAACAATTGAAATCGATCGATATGAAAATTAGAGCCTAAGTAAATCGAATCAAGTAGATTCAAACTACACTTGAATCGAAACAACATAAATCAATTCTAATTGATTCGATTTACCATTCGTATACTCTATATAAGAGATTCGAATCAGCTTGCTTCAAATTACAGTCACAATATCCTCCTCCCCCAACAACTTACGCGAGAGAGAAAACTAAGGTCACAGCACGACAAGATTCAAAATTGTAGTCATGAAAGACGATCCGAATAGTATCTATCAATTGGATGGAGTTACCCATATTACTAATAGCATCAATGAGAAAGTTAGTAAACAAAATTGCTTTTCTTTAAACTAGATTAAAAATGTTAACAATATTAAGTCACTTAGAGTATTTGATTATAGTCATTAGTTAGATTAATGATTAGAAGTTTGTTAGAATTTTTAAAATAAAAAATTTAGTTAGAGAAGTAATTTAGAAGTTTGTTAGAACTTTTAAATATAAATGTTAAAATGAGTAGTGATTTGAAGTTTTGGTTAGAATTTATTTGAAGTTAGAAATGTTAGTAATAATAGTGATTTAGTATTGTTTCATATTTTATATTAAAGTTTTTTATTAGAATTATTTATGTTAGGTGAAATTAGATTTAGCGGGGATTTGATTTTTAAAAATAAGGTTAATAAGATTATAATTTTGGTTATTGGTATTTTTTCAAAAGGACATGCATAATTTAAAATTTGTTTAATGTATTTTTTGTTAATTATATAAAGTTTATCATTATGCAACCCACCCGATGTATTACTAGAGGGCAGCATGGTATGTCCCTGGACGACTGGATTGTACCGTACTTGTAGATGGTCGGGTTATGCCATCTTATAAGATTCAACGACCACTGGTTTAGGTTGGATGAGCTTCTAGTTAGTGCCTTCATGGAGAGATGGCGTCCAGAAACGCATACTTTTCATATGCCATTTGGAGAGTGCACGATTACGTTACAAGATGTAGTATACCAATTAGGCCTCCTGATTGATGGTGACTATGTTAGTAGATGTTTGACGGACTTTGAGAGGTATATCGAAGGCGGTCGATCTACAAGGACTTGGTTCGAGGAACTACTAGGTGTATTACCTCCTTCAGGCTGTATTGACAAGTTCATTGCGAATTGCACTTGGATCCAGGATACATTCAGTGAGCTTCCTCAAGAAGTAGACGAGGATACAGTGAGGAGGTATGTGAGGGCATACATCATGATGTTATTATCGACTCAGTTTTTTTGGGATAAGTCTGGTACAAGTCTTCACATCCGGTGGTTACCGTACATAGCTAGATTAGAGGATACAGGCAGATACATCTGGGGTACATCACTCTTGCATGGCTATATCGATGCAAGTGCTGTGTGGCTAACAGAAACGTTGTTAAGTTGGCTGGTCTATTGTAGCTCCTTCAGTCATGGATCTTCTGGCATTTTTTGAATTTCAGACGTGATGGATTTGACGTATTTCATTGGCCGTTGGCATCGAGGTACCTATGTTTCTTAAGCATGTTATATTGATTAAATTGTTCTCCGTACATTGCCGTTGTTGACCTAATATATTGGATGTCAGGTGCTCAGGATATCAGTCAACTCTGAGCGAGAAAGGGCCTAGAGTGGCGCATTAGAGGCTGAGGATAGACTTACTTTAGGTCATGGATGTGAGTGTTATTATAGTTTCGCTAATGTTAACTTATTACCATTATCATTATTTCTCTTTAACAGTTCACATGGATACTTTATAGCTAACAGAGGTTGTTCAGATAGTGCATCCTCAGATACTTAAGCCTCGACATACGATATTATGGAGGGCAATTACGACATTGATATATTTTACAGTGATAGAATGGCATCAGGAGAATATGGTGCTATTACAGATAGATGGAGTACAACATCGACCTCGTGCAGCACTCGACATAGATTTCTTGATGTCGAAGAATGACAGGGTGGTGATTATTGGTTTCCTAGTACATTAGAGTCTTGGCACCTCCATTGGACTCACAAGACCCAGCATGTACCTTAATCGAGACATTCGCATCAGCTCTGACCAAAGGAAAGATGAATGCAGATATAACATGATAGTCAAACATCATGTGATCACTAGAAATTTATGTGGCTAGACATGTATGAGGTCTATTATACCTTCTTAACTCCCAAATATCCTTTCGCTGGTGAAGAGTGATCTAAATCAACCAAGTGCAACCATTCCCAAATTTCTTACACTTTCCATGGTACTTGGTGTGATCTGCCTCCAACACTCTATATTCAACCCCTGCGATGGATGATATAAGTCTTCAAACTTAGGATGTATTCCTCTTTACTTTGAAACTATTGACCAACTTAAAACTCAGATGGACCTATTGTATCCTATGCATCTCTGTCCCTAAATCTGGACTCTAATATGGAAAACCTTGATGTGTCATGGCCTCCAAATGTAAAGTTAAAAAGTGTGGGGGATATTGCTGAGTTCCCGAACTCAATGCCCTACCCCGACCAACTGGACTATTCCTTACTATATCATCATCGTTGTTCTCATCTATTATGGTGGGCTCCACATCATCGTCATCCCGTAGTACATCCTCCACGGGATGGTTCTCTACCCTCCCTTGAAACCAGGACCATAACAGGAGCATCTGCCATTGCAATCACAAGCTCACCAAAAGATCGATTATCACCAATTTCTCCATCATTAACGCAGTTTAGGTCAACTACAAATGATAGAGATGCTACCAAAACTACTTCGGGTGCAATTAAAGGCACAGATGAAGAGGCAACAACAAGTATTGAACTAGAGGTTCCTGGCATTGCTACATATTGAGGAATCCAATTCGATCCTCCTATACTAGACACCACATCTCCAAGATTAGCCAATAGCTCATGAGTTCTGACCTCGGAAAATTGACGACAATAGTAAAACAAAACTTGTATATCTTCATCACTATCTATTACAAAGGAGTCATACTTCACACCATCTCGGATAGCAGAAATCATAATCCTATAAAATAATTTCCACCCGTTTCTTGCCATTAACTCCCAATTTTTGGATTATAGTATTTTGAAACTGAGCAAAATTGGTAGAAGGATTGATAAATACACTCAACGGATCCTTATCAGTAAATTTTATTCTCTATCGTGTTTTTTTCTCCATCATCCCTCTGTAATACACAAGAACTAAAAAACTATCATCACTAGCCATTGTAAGTGTCACTCTTATGACAAGCAAACTTTCTAGTTGTATTTATATAGGACATAGTCGTAGCTAAATTGAATTAAATAAATTCGGAATATTGATTTCAAAATACTGGCTAGTAATTTGAATAAATTAGATTCGATTTACCTTAAGACAACATTCTTAGTAAATCGAAACAACTAAGCTCGATTTACTACTAGCAACCTTTCTCTATAAATCGAAATCACTTGATTTGCGTGATTTCAGAAGCTTATGTATAGTAAATCGAATCTAGCTGTTTCGATTTACTATATATGAAGTTGGAGTCATACTAAATCGAATCCAATTGATTCGATTTATATGAAAAAGTATAAATCAAATTTAATTGATTTGATTTACATAGAAACACAAACGAGACAAACATGTAATACAATTTAGTTTCGGACATCTATTAATATTGGTTCTCAATCTATTTATCTATGTAATTTACCCTATATATATAACATCACTTTGATACGCGAAAGATTCTAATATTGACAAACTGGACCCTAATATTTTCTTTTAACAAAATGAATTTCAAATATACGTTATGTTTTATAAAAAGATCCAAATGTTAAGTCAACAATTAATTTATCCAGTCAATTGTTAAATTTTTATAAAATTACTAAATTACTCTCATTTTTTTTCTGAAATTACAAATATATTTTCATTTCCTCTCTCCTTTCTCCAATAATTTCGTTAGTTCTTCTCTATTATCATCAACGCTTCCACCTCTACCACGTCGTCACATCCACCATTATCCGACCGCATCTTTATCAATAATAACCACAACCCAAAAATCAATCATCACCTCAAAGCGACATTAACCCATGGAATTGCATCAGAGGGACTATCTTGTCTGACAAATAACCGTTAGGGTTCTACCACACGGTCCTGCCGGAGATGATGGTGCCTTGTAGCTTCGAATTGTAGAACATGAAGTAGAGGAAGTACATTCTTGTGGCATTGATGGTCATGGTTTGGGTCTCCATGGTAGTAACCTCATCGGTGCCTTAGAAGAAGGTCTTGATGCACCTCAAGAAATCCGGGTTGTGAATTCCGATGATGACCTTGCTAAAGTTGCAGAGGTGGCTGTTGCACAGCTCCTTGGTGCAGCAGATAAATTCCGATTTGAGGTGGGAGTCGCTGATGCGGAGGCAATCCTTTACTTTTAGGACAATGACTTCCACCAGGCTCGTGTTTTGTTGCATATCTTTGTGCTTCGTTGCAGAGAATTTGGGATGCGCGAAGACCATGCTCTCAAACTTTTTGAAGGATTGTGTAATAACTCAAAAAAACAAAAAACAAAAACAAAAACAAAATTGTGGGCCACTCTTCCTTTTCTTTTTCCGTAACTCTAATCACACACAAACACTCTCTCTCAACCTTCAGTCCCTCACTAGCCGTCACCCTCCCCAAACTCCCTTCCTCACTCACAACACACACACAAATCACATGAACAAAGAAGAGAAGAATGGAAGGAGAGCTGCGCTGCGAGGGAAAAGAGAGGACCGCCACTGCGTGTCCTACCACTGCCCTCCCCATTGAGCCGCCGAACCCGCCACACCTCGCTGCCAGTTGCCGCCGTCATCAACAACGATGGAGGAGAGAGAAAGAGGCAAACGCGAGGAGAGAGAGGGAAGCCTTTGTGTTGTTGTTGTCGTGTTGGAGGGCTGGCTGTCGGGGGAGCTATTGCGACGAGCTCACCGCCGCCGAAGGCCCGCCGCCGTCCGTGGAGATTCGTCGCCGTCTGGGTCGCTGCCGAAGGAACAGAGCTTGTACAAGGGGTTGCTGGAGTGGCTCGCCGCTGCTGCAAGCGCCACTGCACCTCTGGCTGCCAGGAAGTCGCATTGAGGTCGCCGTTCTTCTGCCACCGCCGCTGCCGGGATTTCTGGTCAATGGGTATGGCGCTGTTGTTGCCGGAGCCACCACCGGTGCTGCCGCTACTTGTTTCTCTTAAGTCTGAGTCGTTGTGGTTACTGAGAAAGTGATTTGGAGCTGAGTTTGTGGCTGCCGCAGTTTCAGGTTGAGAGGAAAGGTTTCGTCGACGCGTTTGGATTATAGTTTCAACAATCGAGAACTATAGCAAGCTCTATCTTGTCGCTACTCCGATCCAAATTCTACGCTCATTCGTTCCATTCTACTTCAATCCTCCTTACCTTGAATTTGGCACTCTGGGTTTGGTATCTTCAGTCCCTTGGGACTACGTTGTGAGTAGGCTTTATATTTATAATTGTTTGATTGTGCATCTATAATTATTTTGATATATATCTATTATGATCTTTGAATTATAGCTATATTTGCTTTGAATGATTTTAAATTTATTAAAATAATTAATTTATTAGAATTAAATAACTCATTTTTAGAAGTCTATACTTTTGGAACTATACATTAGACTATATATATATATATATATTTTAAAGTTTTGCATTATTCTAAAATGTTTGAGTTTACTTGAATATCCGTTTTGAAGCATTGAAGTATTTGTTGGTACTCACTTATTTTAAAAATTGTGAAATATATTTGAAATCTCTCATGATTGAAAAAGTATGATTGAAAAAGATTTATGATGAGAGAGTATTATCTGATTTGATTTGATTCGATACCTTATATATTTGAAAGATCAAATATGTGTTGTATTTGAAATTATATATTTGAAATTGGTTTGGGAGGCTCGTATTAGAAAACCGTAGTTAACGTCGGTTATGACGTTAACTTAGATGCATCTAACTCAGACTCCAGCTAGCAGGGGTGTTACTAGCCTAACGTGTAGGCCACACGTTAGATCTGTTATTCTGTTAGGACACACAAGAGGAAAGGGCTACCCATAGAGGTGAAGCCGCCCATGTGTGGACTTTTGATTTGATTTCTGTATGAGAACTCCCTTATTGATTCACTTATTATTATCAACTATTACTTTCTAATTAAAATTACTTTGATGATAATGTTTGTATAGTCTCATGTCGATTATAGATGTATTGTCAGGTCACTGAGTTGCAAAACTCACCCCGTTTTTCTAAAAATATTTTTCAGGAACAAATATTTGACTGTGTAAGACTTTCTATTCAAGAGTAACGGTATGCAATGAGTACCTATTCTTTGTCGAATTCCTAGAAGTATATGCTCCATATGTCACAGGCAGGACCAACCATTCTTAGTTATTTTAATTATTTTGTTAAAAATATATAACTATTTATTTTAGAACTTGTAAAATATTTGTACTTGCTTATTGAACTTATATTTGATTATGTTAGGCTTGCTATAGGATTATTTTCATGAGCGCCGGTCATGACTCATTTTGGGTCGTGACAAAGTGGTATCAGAGCTTAGGTTTAATCTGTGTAATATGGAGCAAGTGTCCTATGGTAGGATCACAATTGTATAAATAGAAGCGCGCCTATTTGTACGAATTGTGGCACTATCAGAGGCCTATAGGATTGTCATTCTTGTCCTTTATGTTTTTGTTGTCATCTGGTTGTTATCATATGACCTCTACCGCTTCTTGCCACTCTTTTCCTTTCCAGCTGCTTCTTGCTACTCTTTTCCTTTCCTGCCGCTTCTTGCGACTCTTTTCCTTCCCTTTGTACCCAATCTCGACTTATTCTCTAATAGATTTAAAGTTTGTGAAATTTTTTCATGGAAATAGAATGTTTTGAGTAATGGTACATAATATGAATTGATATTTAGCCCCACTTTTATCTACTTTAAAACATTAAATCATTATATTGTTTTAGGTTCTGTTCGATCTTTAATTGATATGATCCGTTTGAAATGTGTGTTTATTTAGTTTCTAGTTAAACAAATGTTAAATAAGTTTGCTAATTATAATACGGATGATAGATAATTGATTTTAAAGAAACTAAATCCACAGCATGAGTTTCTTTGAGAAAGTTTTGTCTTTGTCCAAGATCATTGAAACTTCCATAGTTGATATTAATATTTGGATGTTAACCAGATTGAGTGCTAAAGTTCTATACTTAGTATAACTGGTTGTATGATAAACACATTTGAGTTTCACTCAGGTAGAATCTTCTTGTTTATATGTTATTAAGTGAATACGTCTCTTAGATTATATGTGATTTCTAATTTTATAGACTTGTTTTCTGAGCTTGTAGACCGATCATGGTGATTATGAAGCATTTGATGATTATTTAAATGTGATAAATTGTAGCTTGCCTATGAGTGTTAGCCACTGATTAGATACTTGTTTGCTGATTCATGTCATTTGATTAGTAATTATTACAGTAATTAACAAGTAAATGATTTTGGTTAATTATTTTTGAGAGATCCATAAGGTTATTGGTTGTTGCTGCTGTATAGGAGTTAATCTTATTATTTGTTGCTGAATTGGTGACTGGTGTGACTGTAACTAGGTGAATCTTGGTTGTTATCTTGTAAAAAAATTTCTATTGAAAGGTGGTAATAAACACTCTTAATTTCTTGTGTTGTTGTTGGAGATTATATGCCTGATTTGTAGTTATATATGGCGGATTAATAAATATTTTGATTTCTTTGATTCGATGAGGGCTTGATAATTTCGAATTGAAGTTTGTCATGATAAACTTGTGATCTGTACAATACTTTTGTGACACACTTGAGCATCTGAATTTTTTCCCTTCAAAATTAATTATTTTATTGACTAGAAAAGTTGTTCCAACTCTTTCAGTATGTTGTTCTAACTTTTACTCAATGTTATTTCATTGGTGGTCCATTATATGATGCTTAACGTAAAAGTTAGTTACTCTAGTCAGCACTATAAGATTTATGTAAAAATGTTTAGTATTGCATTCACATTCTCAATAAAAATATTTAATGACCTTGCCTTGTTTATTTTTCTTTTTTTCTATATTGTTTTTTTAAACCTAATTAATTTTTAACATGTCAAAACTATCAAGTATTGTGCTTATCATATAATTTGTGTTATGTGACTGTTTCTTTTATATATAGGATTATCGTGTTTCTATTTTTAGAGTGGCACATTTTTTTTACAATTTTCTCATGAATGTTCATTTTGCTTTGCTTTATTTGCGGGTTTAGCTTATCTGTTCACATGCCGTGTCTAATTATGTTTTTTTCTCTCCTTTTCTCTAGTTTAAATTGTTGTTGTACATGCAAAATCTTTTTATGTCTATTATTCATACTCATGAATTTTTATTTTGCTCTGCCCAAATTGTTTGTGGATTTGGCTTGTTTCTTCATTTTTCCCCTTAAAATGCTCCTAGCCTGTAGTTTTAGTTGTGGTGGTACATCTTTTTATTTACCTCTATGGCCTTTGCCCTTACAAAGTTACAATTATGTTTTTGTACGTATTTCAAAAGCTGTGTTGTGTTACTTTGTAGTGACACACCGACGATTTCTTTGGTTTTTAAGTAATGCCAAGCCTCATAAATGTTTTTGTCAATAAACTATTTTTGTTACTATATAATTTTCTCAAATGATGGTTGTGAAATGAATTGAGTTGCGAATGGATGCTTGATTCAGGTCTATCATCGCTTATTGGGTGCAGATGCTTTATATGCTTCTGGTGATTGTGTGATTGCAGACTATGTACTTTAGTGTAATAAATTTATCAGCTTGTCCTTTTATAGCATGTTGAGCTTTTATTCATTTGTTTTAATAGTAAAAGGCAGTGAGATAAATTAGTTTGTACTTTTGGCCGGATTATCTTGGCTGATAGGATTGTTGTTTTTGTTATGTAGTTTTGAATTCTTGTGATATTTAGTAGCTGGCTTTGTATTAAGTTACTCCTTCTTACCGATGGTTTCAAAAAAAAAGGGGGTTTTCTTTTTCTGATTTTGTTTCATTTGCAGAATCAATATTTTATATTACCCCATTGGTTTTGTTGGTTATCTAACTATGTCGCGAATTCTACTTTGTTTGCCCAATAAGGATTTTAATTTGATTAGAGTCTCTGCATTGAGGGTTTTGTGTTAAGTTGTTCCTTTTTGGCCAAATTTTTCCGTGGTAACAATCACAGTGTATTTTGAATATTGTCTATTAGAAATTCTGAAAATCGACTGTTTTACTACTAGTACTTTGCCTTGGTTCATAGCCCACATCTTTGGTTGACATTTCTTCATACGTTAAGGGTTTGATATCAGTTGTACTATTATTCTTTAAATTTGCACATCATGATCTAAGTACAATTTATTTTAAATTGTTGTATCAACCATTTTTCTTCCAAAGATATATAGGCTTTGCAAAGTTCTTAACATGATCGAATTTTTTAGGCAGTCTCATTGATTCATTAGTCTGTTGCTTAACTGATTCTATGTTATATGACCTTTTTGAGACATCACTTTGCTGGTTTCAAGTTGCTCAGAAGTGCAACTAATTGGAATATGTTGTCGCCTGTCGATATTCTTGAGCTTCACTAAATCTGTGGTTCTATTACTCCTTGAGTGCGCTGCATTGTAATGGTGGTTGAGTAATGAAATTCGAAACTTTGCTAGATTGGTGGTATTGTTTCCCAACTAATGGCATTTTGTTTGTTTATCAATTGGTGTATATGTAGCACATTTGTTAGTTTATTATTTGGGATTGTCGATTGCTAACCTGAAGGATGGCTAGGGCCAATACTATGTTTGAGTAAGCGGAACTATTCATACTAATATGCTGTTTTCACAATGCCCTTAAAGAGCCTTATAGATCGATTAAATTTCTTTCTTTTGTTTAACCTTCCTATCTCTTATCACTTGACATTTAAGGTTAATATGCATAATATGATTTGAAAATGTTTTGCTGGCTATATCTTGCATGCTTGGTTTGATGTGTTGGTTATGTTTGTCTCTAAGTCTGGAATCTAGCCATGTATATTCTGCTTAATTATTCACCTTGCCTCTCTCATTTCTCATCCTTATCCACCACATAATTGTACTCGAACTCTTGGAATCTCATATGACTGTGCTTTTTAATTATTGTTTTATGTTTTGGGTGCATTGTTGAAATTTGTGTTACTCTATATGTTTTACACTCTTGGCTATGTTATTTGGACTCCAATTAGAGTTTGTAGTGTGCTTTTGAAATTTTTCATATCAATCTAATTATGCCATCTGTTCTTTGTGATTGATGGTGCTTCATATCGAATTCTTTTGCTACATGGTATATGTGAATATTAAGAAAATGTACAGCATTTGATCGTTGCATAATATCTGCAAAATATTTTTCTTTATGCATTGGGTTCAATTTGTATTTGGATATAATATTGTATAGTTAAAGTGCTTAAGTTCTTTCCTGACACTTTGCTCAGATAGCTTGATTTTTAGCCTTGTTCTTGCTATCTATTTGTGCAAATTATTAAACTTATGGTGTCATGATGTGGTTATACTTCTTTCGGATAAGGTTGTTTCAATGTTGTTTTCTTTCCTTATTCCTAAGTGCATCATTTCTTGCATCAGGGTCTAGTTGTATGAAATAGATCTGACTTGTACTGCCGAAGAGACAATATAAATAGTAAGTTGGTTTGAAATTCAGGGACCGAATTTCTAAAGGAGGGAAGAATGTAATAACTCAAAAAAACAAAAAGAAAAAAACAAAAACAAAATTGTGGGCCACTCTTTCTTTTCTTTTTCCGTAACCTTAATCACACACAAACACTCTCTCTCAACCTTCAGTCCCTCACTAGCCGTCACCCTCTCCATACCCCCTTCCTCACTCACAACACACACACAAATCACATGAACAAAGAAGAGAAGAATGGAAGGAGAGCTGCGCTGCGAGGGAAAAGAGAGGACCGCCGCTGCGTGTCCTGCCGCTGCCCTCCCCACTGAGCCGCCGAACCCGCCACACCTTTCTACCAGTTGCCGCCGTCATCAACAACGATGGAGGAGAGAGAAAGATGCGAACACGAGGAGAGAGAGGGAAGCCTTTGTGTTGTTGTTGTCGTGTTGGAGGGCTAGCTGTCGGGAGAGCTACTGTGACGAGCTCACCACCACCGAAGGCCCGCCGCCGTCCGTGGAGAGTCGTCGCCGTCTGGGTCGCTGCCGGAGGAAGAGAGCTTGCACAAGGGGTTGCTGGAGTGGCTCGCCGCTGCCGCAAGCGCCACTGCACCTCTGGCCACCGGGAAGTCACATTGAGGTCGCCGTTCTTCCGCCGGGTTTCTGGTCAATGGGTATGGCGCTGTTGTTGCCGGAACCACCACCGGTGGTGCCGCTACTTGTTTCTCTTAAGTCCGAGTCGTTGTGGTTACTGAGAAAGTGATTTAGAGCTAAGGTTGTGGCTGCCGCAGTTTCGGGTTGAGAGGAAAGGTTCCGTCGACGCGTTTGGATTATAGTTTCAACAATCGAGAACTATAGCCAGCTCTATCTTGTCGCTACTCCGATCCAAATTGTACGCTCATTCGTTCCATTCTACTTCAATCCTCCTTACCTTGAATTTGGCACTCTGGGTTTGGTATCTTCAGTCCCTTGGGACTACGTTGTGAGTAGGCTTTACATTTATAATTGTTTGATTGTGCATCTATAATTATTTTGATATATATCTATTATGATCTTTGAATTATAGCTATATTTGCTTTGAATGATTTTAAATTGATTAAAATAATTAATTTATTAGAATTAAATAACTCATTTTTATGAAGTCTATACTTTTGGAACTATACATGAGACTATATATATATATATATTTTTTAAAGTTTTGCATTATTCCAAAATGTTTGAGTTTACTTGAATATCCGTTTTGAAGCATTGAAGTATTTGTTGGTACTCACTTATTTTAAAAATTGTGAAATATATTTGAAATCTCTCATGATTGAAAAAGATTTATGATGAGAGAGTATTATCTGATTTGATTTGATTCGATACCTTATATATTTGAAAGATCAAATATTTGTTGTATTTAAAATTATATATTTGGAATTGGTTTGGGAGGCTCGTATTAGAAATCCGTAGTTAACGGCGGTTATGACGTTAACTTAGATGCATCTAACTCAGATTCCAGCTAGCAGGGGTGTTGCTAGCCTAACGTGTAGGCCACACGTTAGATCTGTTATTTTGTTAGGACACACAAGAGGAAAGGGCTACCCATAGATGTGGAGCTGCCCAGGTGTGGACTTTTGATTTGATTTCTGTATGAGAACTCCCTTATTGATTCACTTATTATTATCAACTATTACTTTCTAATTAAAATTACTTTGATGATAATGTTTGTATAGTCTCATGTCGATTATAGATGTATTGTCTGGTCACTGGGTTGCAAAACTCACCCCGTTTTTCTAAAAATATTTTTCAGGAACAAATGTTTGATTATGTGAGACTTTCTATTCAAGAGTAACAGTATGCAATGAGTACCTATTCTTTGTCAAATTCCTAGAAGTATATGCTCCATATGTCACAGGCAGGACCAACCATTCTTAGTTATTTTAATTTTTTTGTTAAAAATATATAGCTATTTATTTTAGAACTTGTAAAATATTTGTACTTGCTTATTGAACTTATATTTGATTATGTTAGACTTGCTATAGGATTATTTTCCTGAACGCCGGTCATGACTCATTTTGGGTCGTGACAGATTGAAAGGTGGAAGAGGAGGCGAATAGGTCCTCGCTGCCATAGTGGAAGAAGAAAACATTGGAGTGGAGTGGTGGTTGAAGGACTCCTTCGAATACTCGTGGATGAAGTCATTTATATTGGCTTAGCTTGTGGATAATCAAAAACAGAATTAGAAGGAAGAGGAAATAGAAAGGAGTAAGGGAAGTTGATGATCAATTGATAGGATGATGACAATGTGATAAAGTAAGAGAGGGGAATGAAAATGGAGATGGAGCAGGGGTGATGCAGATAAGATGGATTGAGACAGGAAAGATGATGTGATGAGATGATGATAGTGAAGAGTAAATTAGTATCAATATAAAAAAGAAAAAAAGAAAAGTATAGGTAGACAATGAAAATATTAAATAATGTGAATAATAGATATATCGGATGTTTATTTTACTAGGTGTATGAATAGTTATTTTAATATTAAAATTTAGATGGTTAATTTGGAGATATAATATATTTTTATTTGATTGGTAGTTGTTCATATTGTTCAAAATGATTATTGTTTACCTAACACTTTCTTAAAAAAAATTAAATGTTGACTTCACATTAGTATCATTTTGTCAAACGAATTACATAATCGGAGTTCATTTTGTCTTAAAAAAAATAAAATTCATTTTTATCAAAATTAAAATCTTTCAAATGTCAAAATAACTATTTATTCTCTATAAATATCCATAACACACACGAAAAATCAATTTACATTGATTGTTGAAAATTTTTTTTAATACGTTCATTGAATTTTTTATCTAGATGGACTTAAAATGTTTTTTAAGGGAGCCAAATTAAAATATTTTGGTCTTGCATATTTTAAATACATACATAAAACATATATAAATATTATTCATAACAAAATATGCAAGACCAAAATATTTGAGTATTATTTTTTATAAAAATATTATTCATAACATATTTTTTTTGTTTTTTTTTTAATTTTTATTTAATAAAATTTATTATGTTAGATATTTAGTTATTTTTATATAAATATTGATAGAGTGTTAGGATGTTTATCTTTTTGTATATAAATTATATTAAATTAGTGAATTTTATGTATAATTTTTAAAAGCCTACTATCTTATTATGTTTGATGTGTTAAAGAATAATATTAAATTTGTGAGTAAATCGTGATCAAAGACTACGCTTTTATATACTTTTGTAAAATAATATTGCTTGCTACGATATATATGTGTTAAAAATTAATACAACATTCTTAGTAAATCTTGATAAAGTACTAAAGTAACATGATTTATGAACAAATAGTAACATTTATTATTCTATAACTGATTTCTATAATTATAGTTTTGTTATACTTAATTTTTTGATAATTAAATTTAATTAAATTGGTCAAAAGTTAATAAAAATTAGTTTTATTAGTGAGAGCAGTGGCGGAGCTTAGTTCAGATAAAGGGGGGCCATGGCCCCCCAAACTTTTTATAAAAAATTTAGTAGTACTTTTTCAAAAGATAAAAAATAGTTCAATTGACTTAAATACTTTACTATGACTTAAAGTATCTAATAAGTTCAATAAACAACAATCTCTCTATCTTTAAGTTCAAATATAAAAAATTAGATATTTTTTATTTATTTAATTTAATATTATTTTATATTTTACTATTTATTTAATTTAATTTTTTATATGATAAAAAATAATAAAATATTCAATGAGTATTAATATTATTGTATTGGTATAAATTGAAAAAAAATTTAATAAATATTATAAATTTTAATATTTGTCTTTCTAACTTCTTCTTTACATATTTTACAGGATATATATTCAAATTTTTATATAAAATAATAATGAAAAATCAAAGAATTGATACATTTTTTAAGAGGAAGGCTAATATTTAATAAGGAGAACATATAACTTTTACAATATCAACACCTGTAGATAGTTCTTCTACTTTAATGAATCACGAAAAAGTGATATATAACCTTCAAAAGTTCAAAAAGTTACATCTGATGACTTTAATCTTAACTTTTTAGAACGAGATTTTGAAAAACGGCTTTAAATTTGGCAATATCACCCAAACCAGAGAGATGAGATTAGACGAGCTTATCTTAAATGGGATATATCAAAAACATTTTGACAATTATTTTCTATTTAGCCCCCCAAAATTTTATTTCAAGTTCCGCCACTGAGTGAGAGCATGTTTATACGTTCTAACTGCTCTCTTTATATTCTTTTTCTTCATCTTTTCAATTTCATTAGTTAGAGCGTATTTACATACTCCAACTATTTTCATGGCGTTTCTCCTCATCTTTATTCTTTGTGTTTCTTTTTTTTTTGCGTGTTTATTCTTAATTGTTGTTTTTTTTATTGCTATTGTTGTTGCTGTATTTTTTTCTTTTTCTCATCCTCTTTCTAGTGATTTTGCAGCATTATATATATATATATATATATATATATATATATATATATATATATTTTTTTTTATTTTTTTCGTGTTTTTATTTTTATTAAAAAGGTAAAGAAGAAGAATTATGAAAAAAAAAAATAAGAAGAAGAAGATTAACAAGAAAAGAAAAAGATGATAATGATGATGAGAAAGAAAAAGATGAGTAGTTTTGAGTTATACAAAATTTATTAGAAAATAATACCAATTTTTTTAATGTGACGTAGAAGTTTCTCAATTTGACACCGAAATTTTTTAACTTTGACATAGAGTTTTTACTGTAACACATAAGTTTCTCAATTTTGACACTAAAATTTTTTAACCGTGACACAAGTTCTTGTTAGGAGGGTGAAACAAGAATTATGAGAAGAAAAAAGAGAAGAAAAAGAGGAGAAGAAGGAAGGAGAATTTTGAATTGTGTAAAAAAATAATATCAAATTTTTTTAATTGTCACATAAAAATTTCTTAACTTTAATCCTGAAATTCTGCTACAAACACATATAAATGTCTTATCTAGTATTGTATTTTTTTTTCTTCTTATTCTTCTTTCTTTCTTTTTTTTTCTTTTACTCGTATTTATTCTTTTAGAAGCATTGTTTCTCATATTAGACTTGAATGAATATGTTTGTCCTGTATTGCAATCTTATTTAGTTGAATGAATATAGATTTACACTTATTGTATTAAATTTTTATCCAAAACAAAAATAGTACCGAAATTTGTTTAAATTTGATGATGATGATGGAGAAGAAAGAGAAAGAAAAGAAAGAAAGAGAAAAAATTCAATTGAAAAAAGAAGGAGAAGAAGAAAGAGTCGGAAGAAGAGGAGGTAATGGTAGTGGTGGTGGTGGTGACGACAACGATAACAAAAGAGAAGAGAAGAAGAGCATGTAATATGAAAAATAATTATCACAACATAGTTGAACTTTGTTGGGAATAATACACCATTCCCCCTTGAGAAAATACCTTTCGCTCCACCGGAGAGATTTCGGAGAGGAATCAAGTGAGATAACATAAGATAAGAAGACATCACATCCAACTCAAAACCTTAAAGTGTCAAGTTAACGGGTCTCTCATCTTATAAACTCCTCACTATTTCTTGCTTTCTTTGATGTGGGACTAACTTTAACACTCCTCACACTTGCAACACTAACAAACTTAATTAAATATATTGTTTGGTTATAAAACTTTATTGTATAAAATTAAAAAAAGACATATATATAATAAAAGAGTAAAGTATCATTTTTGTCCCCAACGTTTGGGGTAAATCCTATTTGTATCCCTAACGTTTAAATCGTCCTATTTGTATCCCTAACGTTTGTAAAAGTGATTCAATGTTATCCTGCCGTCAATTACACATCATGAGCCCTCTAGTTTGAGTTTTAAAAATCTTTTCTTGAAGTTAGAATACAAATGTCTGGGCTAGAATCGATGATCTACTCTGAAAAATATCTCATCAAATGTTGAAACTAATTCCTACAACATTTACATAATTCACTTTTCTAGGGACATAATTGAATCTAAACACAAATAGTGGGTATAATATTAAAATTAAATACATCCAAGTGAGACCTAATTGAGAATGAATACATCCAAGTGAGAATAATTGAAAAATATAATCTGATTTGTTAGTATAATTGATAGTAGGATAACATTGAATCACTTTTATAAACGTTAAGGATACAAATAGGACGATTTAAACGTTAGGGACACAAATAGGACTTATCCCAAACATTGGGAACAAAAATGATACTTTACTCTATAATAAAATTTAGTACATATAATCTGATAAATGTGATTTTTTTTATTTTGATGAAAAAAAATCTTTATTTAATCACAAAATTATAATAATATTCAAATGTAACAATCTTATCAAGTGCCACTTTAAGAAGATTATAAATGTTTGTAGGAAGTGAGTTTTCACTTATTAACTCGTCTAATTCAAAGTGGGTCGTCTAATTCAAAGTGGGTCCTCTAAGAATTTGTTAATTTCTTTTAATTGTACGTAGTGTTTTTTAACCTAATAGATTAAAGATTAATTCATTATAAATATAAATTTTATTTAAAAATTTTTTGTTAGTTAATAAATTATTACATATATAAAATAAATATTTAATTATTCTGTTAATTTCTATAATTTTATAAAATTTTTAATTAGATTTTTATATATTTTTTTAATTAGATTTTTATACTATTTTTTTTTTCAATTACGTCCCTCTTAACAGTAATTAGCTTAATTTTATAGGGATTTAACTAAAAAAAAATGGTGCAAAAATTCAAAACCAAAGAAAAAAATATAAAGACTTAATTAAAAAATATTTTAATACAATGACTCAATTAAAAATAAATACAAAAATTTAATTAAAAATTTTTCGAAACTATAAGAATTAATAAAATAATTAAATCTAAAATAAAATTTAAATTTTTTAATATTTATTTAAACAGACGAATCAATTGAGAGTCTCGATGAAGTAAATTGGTTGCAAGAACTTAACTAATTAACTCAAAGGCATAAACTAAACTTTAGGCATTTAAATACTAAATAGGCTCTTCCAAATGAATGAATTAATCTGTTCCGTCAAAGTCACGACCTTGGACCCATCATAAAGATGGTGATGACTTGCTCAATAAATCCTTTTGTTTATTTTTTTTTCTTTTTTCTTTTTTTCCCCTAGACTTGCACAGTTTACATAAATTCAGTGTCCCCATTATTCTGGACTCAGAAAGTACTTATTAAAATACTTATAAATTGCAAAAAAAACAAAAAAAACTTATGAATTAGCTACCAGAAACCCTCACGAGTCACAACTAGATAATGCACTTAAATTTTACATTTTTATGACGTACATTTTGAAGTTTGACCTTGTATATGTAGTCTTCATGAAAAATCTTTATGCTTCTGGTTATAATAATAAAAGAATAAATTGTTAAAAATATTTTCAAAAAATTTAAGTGCTGATAAATTATCTTTTAAGAAATTAAAACGATAAAAATATTTCAGAAATTAAAAAATGTGATACAAATAATAATTATTTTGTTATTATAAGTAATAAATAATTTTTATATTTAACAAATAATATATTTACTTAATTAAAAATTTTGTAAAAATATTTAAATAACTATTCAGAATGTACATGTAAAGAATTATAAAAAAAATTCAATCTTTATACTTTTTTTAATTTTTCGACTATTAACAAAAAATGACAAAAAGATTCACTTAATATAAAATTATGAAATTTATAAATAAAAAGGTCTCAATATTCTAATTCTAACCATACTTAAAATTTGTCTTTTATCAAAATTTAATTTTTAAAATCTTTTTTGAAAATATATATAAATGATGCACAGAGATCGAGTTGGTTCGAATTTAGAAAAAAAAAATCAAACCAATAAAATTTAATCAGTTTGGTTATGATTGAATAAGAGGTTTTTTTTAGTGAATCTAAATTAATATCAATTAAATTATAGTTGAATTGGTTCAGATAATTAGATACTCAATTGAAAATTAAATTTAAAAAAATTAAAAAAATAGGAAAAATTTTCTATAAATCTATAATAGTGAAAAAAAAAAGAATAAATAAGAAAGAAGAAATGAATTACAAACTACAATACATCATCAAATTCATACTTAAATAAATATAATCTAATATTCATAATTTGGAAGATTTTAATGTATATTATATTATTATATTTTTTAATGTATTATACAAATTAATCAGGATATTAAATCTGTTCGATTTTTATAACCATGTCCAATATGTCTAATTAAATTTTATTGGATTTGATCCAATTACCTACGATACGGCTGTGAAACACGGACACTTCGTTGAGTTATTGTGTCTGCGTATCGGACACATTTCGAACACGATACTTATTGACACTCGTCCGACATGCGTGTCTACTGTGTTTAATCGTATCTTAATAAAAAATTTCTCCGAACACGCTTGGATATGCCTAAATACAATCACGTATTAACATGTCAAATCTTATTCTTAATATGTATTTTTTGAAATAAATTTAAAAATAGTATATATTATTATTATTTATTAAAATAAAAATTTTTAAATACTTTATATAATTAAAATAAGACATTAAAATAATTAAAAAATTAATTTATGTTTTAATATTAATAAAATATCAAAATATGATTACGATTTATCTAAATAATATTTTATATTTTATGGTTAAAATTTTTTAAATATTTTATTTTAATAAATACATAATAAATAAATTAAGATTTAATTATTCTGCAGGTCCCTATAGTTTCACCGAATTTTCAATTAGGTCCCTATACTTTTTTTCTTTTCAATTGGGTCCTTATACGTGAATTTTTTTACAATTAAGTCCTTATTAACGTTTAACGTTAAAAAAACGTTAGTGAGTTGTGAAATGACTTATTTACCCCTTTCTTCTCCCTATAAACAGATCTGTGTCTGAGTTATCTGAGGTTTCTCTTCTTCTCCATTTTTCATTTTCAATTTTCATCTTCCCCAAATTTATGGCTCAAAGTCAAGGAACCTCATTCATTCTCTCTTCGGGAAGCTGTGTTTCCAGGAGCTCCAACCCGAAGGAAAGAAGACACCTATGTTTCTGTGGAGAGGCAGTAAACATCCGCTATTCCTCAGCTGTTTCTGACCATGGTAGGAGGTATGTTACTTGTGGGAAGATACCAAAATGCAACTTTTTTAGTGGATTGATGATTTTGAGTGGACTGAGATTGATGACGGTGCAAAGAATGGGTGGCCAAAGGAAAAGGAAAGGCGGATTCACTGTTTTTGTGGTGACACTCTGAGTCTTCAAATTTCAGGAACAACAAAAAATCCTAATAGAAGATTTATTTTTGCCCTAACAGATGATGCAAATTTTTTTAGTAGGTTGATGAAGTTGGTGCAAGAAGTAACGTGTCTGTTGCTGCTGTTGGAGTTGTTGGAACACAAAATTCTGCTAAGTTGGAGGGTGAAATGTGAAAATTGGATGCACAAGAAAGAAAGATAGAGAGACTAAACGTGGAGATGGAGAGATTAATTGTTGAAGCCAGAGAAATAGATGCTTGTGTGGGTAGATTATGTGATGAGTTCAATATTCTCCAAGAACAAGTTGAGAGATTGGATGACAATATAAAAATTCAATGTAAAATGTAATATGCTATTTATGTTTTTGCTAGTCTTAATAATTGGAATGTGGTTTGCAAGATTTTAGAGTTATCTATGCTATGAAATTCTATGTAAGAGGTTCTACGGCTTCAATCAAATTAAAGCTAATTATGTTTAGTTTGAATGAATTTTGCATTTTGATGTATTTTGTGTATGTATAACAATAAATTGATAGTTGGGAAGAAACTTTATCAATGTGAATATTTAAAGTTTCACAATTGACAACAACTTGCAGAAAAAAGTGGCTAGATAATATGCCACATATATTTTTATTAAATAAGTGTTCATGTACCCCTTACTTACACAAAATATCACAGCATAAGTGGTCATATAATATGCCACATACCTAGTCCAAAATAAAGGTTCAAGAAGTGCAACAATTAAAAGTGGTCCAACCTAATTCCAAAATATCAAAATAGTGGTCCTATCCACATAATAAACAGTGGCCACAGAGACACAATTGAAAACAAAATATACTATATAATAGCAACCCCAATAACCCTAATTATAAATTTAATCATACTTCAGTCATCACTTAGGTCTATATGTAGAGTAGGTACCCCTTTTTGCTTCCTCACTCCTAACTTTAGCCGCCCACTTCTCCTCATACCAAACATCTTTGTCTTGGATAAAGGTTGAGAAGATGCTCTAGGTGGTTGCTGAGAATTTGCACTTGTCACAGCTAGGGGAGGCTGGAAGGCTGGCCCTTCAAGAGGTAAGGCTTGTTGTGAGGTGGCTGTGGTTGGAGCCACTGCACCAGTGGCTGTGGTTGGAGCCTGAGAAGCTGAAGTTGCAAGTATGGGAGGTGGTTGAGTAGAGGCAGCAATAGCAGGTGTAGTGGGTAGCTGTTGTGAAGTTACAGGTATGGTGGGGAGTGGTTGTGAAAATGCAGCTCTACCCCTTCCTCTACCCCTTCCCTTGCCCCTTCCTCTGCCCTTGCCTACCCCTGTTTGCCTTATTCTCTCAGACCTACGGATATTCACACCAAATCTATTGTCGGCAGCAGGATCAACAGCAGCCGCAGCAGTAGCCACAGTGTCAGCACTAGCCGGATCTTCTCCGTTTGCGGCAACAGCAACATTAGGCTCTGGAATCAGGTAAAACACAACCAGTTGCAACATGAATATTCAATTCTTTTTCAATCAATTTATAATCCATTTATAATTTATTTATAACACAGCATAATCAATTTATAATCCTGTTATAATCTATTTATAAGGCAGCATAATCTGTTTGCAATCCACATTGATAAAATAGCAATTTGTAACACAGCATAATTTATAATCTATTTTCACACACCATATGTTATACTATCACAACCTAATCCACTAAACACATCAAACACCCTATAATTTTGAAAAAAAAAACAGTAAAACAGCAGTTTGTATATTCAAATTTGCAAAATGCCTGATACAATTGGATTAGAACAATGCCTTCTATTATGTCCATATTGTCCGTAGTTGCTACATGTAACAAATGTACCCGTCCTCTTAAACTTTGTCTAAAAACGGTTCTCATCAGGTTCTCTGATAATCCTCACCATCCGTGGTCTTCCTTGCTTCACTCTAAAGATGGGAGGTATGATGGTATCACACTCAACTTTCGGCCACATATTTTTTCCGTTGATTGGAGAAACTAACTTACCATAAGTTGCCACATAGGCTGCTAGGCTATAGAAGTTGCTGCAATAGTCTTCTGGATTGTCCCCTTTCTTGAATATGGCACAACAAGCATGCGGGCAGGGCATTCCACACAACCCCCAAACTCTGCAGCTACACGTTCCAGCCAACAAGTCAACCACAAACCTCTCTACAATCATCCGGTTCTTATGAGAAACTTCGTATGTTAGTCCTCCAGCCCATCTTGCTTGCCACTCCATAGCTCGCGTAGCAATGACATCAAGCCTCTTTTTGGGTTTAGGCATGATTGTACCCTCATATTTTTCGGCCTTCTTCTTTTTTTCAGCAAACCGAGACATCCAATAACATCGAATCCACTCAAACATAGTAAGTATAGGCTTGTCTCTTGCCTCCAAGATCCTACCATTGAAAGCTTCAAAAATGTTATTCATCAACATGTCGCTCTTAGCAAGAAACGTGAAGTGGCTCTTGCACCAGAGCTTTGGATCCAATGATGCTAACTTCTCATAGCATTGATGGTTGATGTGCATCAACTAAGTCATCCTCCTCTTCTATTCCTCCACATATGTAGCTTTAGTTATTGATAGAATTAGGTCCCTCAAAACAGTTCCACCACCATATGCTTTCTTGCAATTGGCATACAGATGTCTCAAGCATAGTCTATGCTCTAAAGCCGGCATCATCTCTTGAAAAACTTGCATCAAACCCTGCAACATATGATATATAATTCAGATTTAAAGAGCCGCAACCTATGATATATAAATCAGAATTAAAGAGCTGCAATAGTAACAGCAAGTTTAAGAGTTTAAAAGTTTAAGTGTGAATTTTATAACCAAAACAGCAACAGCAAGTTGAAGAGTTTAAACTAGAACGGATAAACATAATAACAAAGTATGTGAAGTCTTAATTTAATAACAAATTAAATATACACACAGCAGGTTCATAAATATTTAAATAGCAAATGCTAATCTTTTGTTGGTCGGACATGAATACCCACTTCCTTCTACTGACATGTCCAATATCATCCAATAACAGGTTAATAAACCAACCCCAACTGTCTCTAGTCTCAGTCTCTACAGCAGCAACAGTAATTGGAAAATAGTTATCGTTTGGATCTCTTCCAACAGCCACCAAAAGTTGTTGACCATGATCACCCTTCAAGTGGCAGCCATCTACTCCTATGATAGGCCTGCAACCAGCCAAGAAGCCTTGCTTAACAGAATCTAGACACATGTACATCCTCATAAACCTTGGCTGGTGTGTAATTGAAGGCCTGTCAACCAAAATTTAAGTAGTAAACCCGGGATTTGTTCTCATAATCTCTGCACAATAATCTCTCAGCTTGCCATATTGCAGAATAGCCTTGCCATGTACTTCTTTCCTCGCCTTTCTCCTCGCACAATAAGCCTTTGTGACTGAAATATTAGCCATGTATTTATCCTGAATAGTCTGAATTACTGTTGCAATCTTCATCTCCTCTCCTCTACTAATATTGGTAACAATCTTCTGAGACACCCAACTACTTGATGCAAGCCTACCGCTGTAATTTCGTCCACAAGTGTAATTTCCATTAAGGGTCTTCAGCCGAAAGCAATCGGAACCACCAACTTTGGATGCAAATGCCATCCACCTACACTTCCCTTTCTTTCCTCTGCAGCCTACTCTACATCTAACTTTATCATTCTTGATATACCTAATGTCCCTTCCATTCAACAAAGCATGCTCTCTAATAGCATCCTTAAACTGACCAAGTGACTTGAACTCCAACCCCACCTTAAACTCATATTTCCTACTCATCTCAGCCTCATTGTATTTAGGATATCTTCTCTTCTTAATCATATCATCCGAATCTCCCTCATAGCTATCAATATCTTCGGTTTCATAACCCTCAGAAATTTCTCCAACTTCAACATCATCCCTAACAGCGGCATCATTCACAGCAGCATCAACACCAGCAGCTTGAGCATTGTCATGTTCATTTAACGGGCCATCAAACCCCCCAAAAGCATTTGCAAATCCACCATCATTTCCATCTTCAACATCAAACCCAAAATGATCATCGTGATCTCCATCGTCAGCACTATCATCAAATCTATCCTCCTCACTAGACGCCTCTGATTCACCATTAACTTCTACTTCTACGAAACCACTACCACTGTACTCAGCTTCAGTTGGCACATAATTCTTATCATTCGAACATATCTCAACACCATTACCTTCCCTGCAGCCATCAACAACATACACCGAGCAATGCTTAACAGTCTGCGACACTAATAACCTACCCATTCTCATGGCATCTCCATCACTCAACAACTCTCTGAGACCCGAGCTCAATTGACAGCCTGGTTCACAGTACTAGATCCTAGCATACCTTTTGTACCCTAACTTCCTAGTCATCCCAATTCAGCATACATCCAGAACATGGAAAAGAAGCAAGACAATGATTGTGAAACCATCAATACAATTTATTATTTGAACATGGAAACTATCATAACATAAATTCCTAGCTCAAATCTTGCGATACATCTTCCTATCTTGCTTAATTCCATAACCCAAAACATGAAAAAAGAACCATCGAATTATGCATCTTCCAGAGCAATTTGCAAACTTTAGAGTAACGCTCCAAATCAATTCAGGTTGTTCAGAGAAACAAAACTAAACTATTGCAAACCATTAAATCAAAACAATCCCTATACATAAATATCGATATTGTAAACCCTAAATAAACCATTAAATCAAAACAATCCAGAAATCAATTCAACAAATACATAATCAACCAATTCCATAATTTAAAAAAATAAAATAAAATTAGCATAAACATCAAATTTTAAAACTGAAAAAAAAAGGCTTTTTTTTGTTACCTGTTTGCAGACAGTTTGAGTGTAGGGAGATGGAGCAGAGGCACAACGCGGGGACGGGAGGCCAGGCGCTACGAGGCTCGGCACGGTGCGACGAGGCAATGCCAGGCGAGGGTCTTCACCGCAAGGGACGGCGACGCCTTGGACGGACAAGCAGCGGAGAAGACCTCCGAACAGAACAACGCAAAGCAGACCGGCGCAGAGGGAAGGAGGCGACAGACAGCACACCTCCAAGCGTCCATTGCAGTTGATGCCAGACACGGACGCCGCCGATGGACCGACGCAGGAGACGCAGGAGATGAGAGCAACTTAGGGTTTTCTTTTTCCTTTAGGATGAAATGTGAGGGGTGCTTTTGGTATTTGAGAAAAATTCATATTAGTTCAGCTAGCCACTCCAACTAAATGAGAGGAATATTCTGTTATGTTAAACGTTATACTGACGGCAGGGACTTAATTGAAAAAAAAAATTAAGGTACCGGGACCCAATTGAAAAGAAAAAAAAAGTATAGAGACCTAATTGAAAACTCGGTGAAACTATAGAGACGACCTGCAGAGTAATTAAACCATAAATTAAAATCTTAGGCTGCATTTATTTATTTATAGGCACAAGACATTGAAATAGAGACATAGAAATATAAAATTGTGTTTGACAAATGAGATATGCACAGAAATATTGTGTCTAGAAACACTGAATTAGTATATTTTGTGTCTATCATGACACAATGACACTAATAAGAGACACGATGTATTTTTTATTTTATTATTCTTGTTAATTTTTATAATTATATTTTATTATTATATATATTTTTTAAAATTTTTAAATAAAAAAATAAAAATAAATTAAACTTTTATAATTTATTTTAATTTATCACTAAATAAAATATAAAAATATTAATTTCTGTATTTTTATCTTTAATATATTATCTTATTTTGTCCTGTGGATGAAACGCAACCTTATTTCCTACTGTTTTTTAAGACACATATAGCTAAACTCTTTCATAGTTTGCTATCAATAATAGAAGCAAAACGATAAAACGAACAATAAAACAAAGATCGAAAATTGAAGCTTTATAAAAGCGGATTCCTAGTGTACCTAGTAGTACTAGTATGGTCCAAAAATTGAATTTTCTCATAAATAATTCATATATATGTGTTATAAACTTATAATTCTCCATATGGATCTCTAACTTTGGTGGCACTACGCCATCCAGCTGCAAAGAGACGAAAGACAACATAGAATATCACCAAATGGCGGCAGTTTCTTAACATCATTCTCCCCAAAATAAAGGATGGCCATTTCCCTTTCGAATGGCAAGGTGGGCTACTTAACTCCCCACTTCAGAGACACATTTCTTGGTATTCCTGTTTTCATGCTTCATATCCAAAAGCAATGTAACCCCAATTTCAGTTTATTTCCCCCAATTTTCAGGTTAACTTGTTCTCTTCAAATGGAACGGATCATAGTTTTACGAGAGTCAAGTGAATCTATGATGCGAGGATAATTTAAAATAGGAAAAGTATATAGAATCAAGAGGTGATTAGTCAAAAAGTAAACAACTTAACTAATTTATAATTATATTTAATTAATTTTATTTATTTTTAATTTATAATATTTGATATTAATTACTTCTCGTTCCAAATTAAAATTCTAAATGATACGTTGAAGAAATAGGGGCGAAAATTACGGAACTTTCAACAATCCCGATTCTTAATATATAAAAAAATTATAAAATATATAAAAGAACATCTATTTAGTATGAAAAAGAAACATTCTGCTTAGTAGAAGAAACATCCTAATACTTAGTATAAGTACTATTTATGTAGAGATTTTGAATTCAAAATCAGAGATATTTGGCTGGTTTTTAGTTGGTACCCTCTTGATTCCTAGCATTGTTGTTTAAAATATTCTACATATATGTTGTCCTATACCATTTTGTATGAGAAATTGAAAATGCTTATTCTGGTTGGATTTTTATGGATATTTTCGAAGTTTCTTTGAAAAATTATATGATGTGGATAAAAAAAATATTGATATATGAAGAAATGACGTGGACTCTACAGGGCTTTGCTGACCAAGGGAACTCGATAGATATACTGTTCGACTGTGAGATATTCCTATCTGACCGCTTGGAGTAAGTCCAATGTATAAGACCCAATTTTATTTTTTCTGGCACTAAGAGGTCCTAGCCATTGGAGTAAGAGAAGAGAAGCTCTCCACACATATTTTTAGAAGAACTCAGCCCTCTGAATAGGGATTTTGAGAAGCCAATAATAACTTGCCATTTAAATAAATAATTATATAAAATTTAAATTAATTATATTAAATAATTAAATAATAATTAATTTAATAATAATTATAATAATTAATTATATTAAATATTGATATTTTTATTTAATTAATAATTTATATTAATTATTTAACTAATAATTAATTAAATAATTAAATTATAATTAATTTATTAATAATTATAATAATTAATTAAATTAAATAATTAAAATCTTTTATTTAATTAATAATTTATATTAATTATTTATATCATAATTAATATTAAATATTATTTATATTTATATTATTATATTAAACTAGCTGTAAAATTAGCCGTTAGAAACTAGTTGTTATTATGTTACCGTTATTAGGGGTGTGCATGGGCCGGGTGAAACTGGGTTTGATGTGACCCAGACCCGGCCCGAAATATATACCGGGTCTATTTGTTAGACCCGAACCCGACCCTAGACCCGATGAAATCTATACACTTTCGAGCCACGATTATACCGGGTAAAATCGGGTGAAAACCGGGCCGTTAACATTATATTACCTTGATACCTTCTTGTAAGTTAGCATGTAAAAGTATCCAAATTTTCAAGACTCCAACCATTATTTGACATGGTAAAATTCACTTAGAAAAATATAATAAGAACTAACTCTTCTCTAAAATTAAAGTATAACCATAATCAATACTAATATTGCCTAATAACACCAAATATTTAAATCAATACAAATAACACAAGATTATGCATTAGTCTAAAGTCTTATGCATTTTAAACATAAAACATTAACTTATAGTCTTATATATAATGACTAATAACACAAAATATTAAGGTTTACAATACTTAAATTTCACATAATAATAGCCATCATCCATCACTAATAACACAAAATATTAATTGTGTATGATGACCGGGCCACCGGGCCGATTTCGGGTGACCCGAGCTATGGCCCGGACCCGACCCGAAATAATGACGAGTCTACTTTTGAGACCCATACCCGACCCTAGACCCGATAAAATCACATCAAATTAGCCCCTAAGGTGTTCGGGACCGGGCCGGGTCTTCGGACCGGGCCGGGCCATGCACACCCCTAACCGTTATTATTAATAAATTAATATTTTGTTACTCTATATATACCACTTAGATACACTTCTATTCTCACACTCTCTACTACTTTTCTTCATCTTCCAAGTTTACGAAATCAAAGTTCTGCTACTATTATTTTTTGTTCGAAAAAATGGATCCAAACCAACTCAACTCTTTCTTCAATTACTTACAAAACTTTCCTTAAATTCCAAATACCCAACAATCTCAAACCTCAAACTCTCAAGTTCCAAATCAAAACTTCACACTACCAAATACATTTCAAAATCCAAATCCACAAAATTTTTCTAATTTCAATTTTCAAGCTCCTTATAATAATCAATTTCCTATATTCCAACCGCAAAATCAAAATTCACAAACACCCCATTTTCCATTTTCATCCATATTTAACCCCTCTATCGAAAATGTTACTCCAACTTCCTTGCCGTTTCCAACTCAATTCAGTACATCAAGACATAACTCATTTGGTGTTGGTGGCTCTTCTAACCCATCCTCTCAGACTCCTATACAATCTAGTCCAAATTCGCAATATTCAGATTTTGCCAACCCTCGTGGATTAGATGCTATCGACCTCAATGATGATGATATTGAAGATCAGAGGCAAGATAGTATTCAACACTGGCATTGGAAAGAGGATGAGATGCTGATCAGTGCATGGTTAAATGTTTCAACTGACTCTGTAGTTGGTACTGATCAAAAGGGGAAAACATTTTGGAGTCGAATTCATAGCTACTGTGTAGAATTTTGCTCCGACATGACAAGGGGGTAGTTGCATGTAAGAAACGATGGTATAAGATCAACAAGGCTGTTGCACAATTTGTTGGTTGCTACGATCAAGCTAGTCGAAACATAAGGAGTGGTTCGAACGCTGATGATATAAAGGAGTTGGCTTATAAACTTTATTACACACATTATGGTCAAAAATTCACTTTTGAGAGGAAGAAGATTTTGCACCATACCATCAATTTCTCCAAAAAAATGCCCAACTTCAAAATAGGCAGCAGCATAGACAATTGAAAGAGGACTTGATTGAACACATATAGCAATTTCACAATGCTTGTCGTCAACTATAGAGTTTAATTATGTTTTTCTTTGTATTAAGTAATTTTATAAATTAGTGTAACCCCGAATTATATATTGTGTATTATTGTTATATATGAATTTATTTAATATTAATATCTTTTAATAGTGAATTATTTTTAAATTTAAATATTTAAATTACATTATTAAAAAAAATAATTACATTAATTTCAAGTATTTTAATTAATTAATTAAGTGGGACCATAACAGGGACTAAAGTTAGTTCTTCCTAATGGAAAAAAGAGAGATATTTTGAGTTCTTATTTACTGTTTATAACGTAAAATCTTATGTGAAGTTACTTTTTATAACAGATAGGCCATAAACAAAAATTGGGATGAGTTTCTTAGTGAAAATGGCCTTAAATATATTAGCTTACACGGAACTTTAAGCAAAACCCTTGTGTACTGACCTATAAAGATAGACTACATTATCACGGACACTCTTGATACATAATATTTTGATAGATCGGATTATTCTAAATGGACTTTGAGTGACAGTATCAAATCTACACCTTTGCATGAAATTCTCATTACAAAATGCGGATTCACGATTTTTTAGTGAAATCATTAAGTATTAAAATAATTAAATATAGCTCGTGTGTATTGCAAAGAAGTTATTAAATGTTGTAGAATAAATAGTCACCAAAAAAAAAATGTTATAGAACAAATAAATAAAAAAAATAAATAAATATCAAATAAAAAAGTATAAATAAAACATTTTACTATTAATATTCATCAATATTATAATTTCAATGTAATAGAGACTATTCATATATTAATATTATATATGTTTTGGCATAAAAAAAAGAAATATAAAAGTATTTTTGTATTTATATATTGTTGTGTGTTCTTATCTTAGAACTTGCTCCCCTATTTATACATGTATAAGGTTATTTTTTTTAAATTTCATTAAATATAATTTTTTTTAAAAATCTGAGCCTCCCACCTAAATAATAAACCAGATCATATTACCTCCAATTTATCTTAGTTCATATCTTTTTCTAAAATTAATTTAGTTACTGTTTATATACCTAATGGTTCTAAAGTTACTTCTTTTTACAAAGATGTTAAATTTTCAACTTTATTAACTCTTTATGATTTTTTTACTTATCCACTTTAATTTTGATATTATTTCTATTTCAAAAATAACTTCAATATCAATTACAAACTCACTTTTTCACACTCTTGTTGTTTCTTACAAGACAACAATTTAAAAATAATTGGTTTGGGTAGCATGAGAGAAGAGTTGTATGTCTTTAAAATTTTTGTCACAACAAATAATCCATTTCCTACTTATACAATAAACTCCATTCATTTAACACCATTACACCTTTCAATTTATGGCATTTTCGTTTAGAACATCTTTCTAGATAAAGATTAAAATTTTTACCTAGACAATTTTCTTTTATTTTTATGCCCCATAATGAATCTTGTGATGTTTGCTATTTTTCTAAACAAAAGAAATTTTCATTCTCTCTAAATTTTAATAAAGCTAATGTAGTTTTTGAATGATTGTATTTTGATATATAGGGGCTGTTTCGACAAAATTCAATTTATAATTATAAATATTTTTTAATTATTGTTGATGATTTTAGTCATTTCACTTGGGTAGTTTTATCGCAATAAAAAAGCTAAGTACAAAATCATGTCAAGAATTTTATTGCATTGGTCGAAACGCAATTTACCAAAGTTAAGTATATATGTTCCAATAATGGACCAGAATTTCTCTTACATGATTTTTTTGTTCAAAGGACATAATTCATCGACGTAGTTGTGTTGAAATACCCGGACAAAATCGGAGAGGGAAACGTAAGCACCAACATATTTTAAATGTGTTTGGTGCTCTCATGTTTCAATTTAACTTACCTCTATCATTTTGGTCTTACGCTATCAATCATGCAGTTTATCTAATTAACCGAGTCTCTTCTTCTATAAATAATTTTAAAATTTTTTTTTGAAATTTTATTTAATAAATCTCCTAATTACATTAATATAAAGGTTTTTTGTTGCTTATGTTATGTATCAATTCTTATGGCTAATAGTTCTAAATTTGATCCAAAACAAAATGTTTTTCTTGGTAAATAAATATTTATGAGATTAGTTTAAAATATCCTTATAAATAATATAATTCTTTATCATATAAATAACAACTTCAATACATATTTTCTATTTTCTTATCTTTATTTTCTTGTTAAAAGTTTCTATTTGTTCTTCCCTTAACAAGGGTCTTTGGTGTTATAGTCCTCGAACGGCTTAATCAATTGAAATGAAAAACTTAAAAGTTTTTTGCCCTATTCAAAAATTGATTTTATTAATTATCAACAAAAAAGAATGCAAAATTTTTTAACATATTCTACTTCTTTTTCTTTTTTAGTGTTACATAAATTATTTTTTTATCAATAGTAGATGTAAGTTTACTTGTTGTAATTTTTTTAGTAAAAATACCTAAAGAGTATATATTATATAAAATGTAATAACTCAACAAATATTTTTAAAGTGATATTTAATAAATCTCCTAACTACAATGATATAAAGATTTTTGGTTGCTTATTCTATGTATCAACTCTTATGGCTAATCGTTCTAAATTTGATCAAAGAATAATGAAAGCTATTTTTCTTGGTAAATAAATATGTATGAGATTAATTTAAAATATCCTTATAAATAGCATGATTCTTTATTATATAAATAACAATTTCAATACATATTTTCTATTTTGTTATTTTTATTTTCTTGTTAAAAGCTTCTATTTGTTATTCCTTAACAAGTGCCTTTGATGTTATAGTCTTGGAAAGACTTAATCAATTAAAATTAAGAGGGATCAAGTTTTTTGCCCTATTCGAAAATTGATTTTACTAATAATCAACAAAAAGAATGCAGAATTTTTTTAACATATTCTACTTTTTTTTCAATACTTAAATTATTTTTTTATTAAATAATAGATGTAGGTTTATTTGTTATAATTTTTTTAGTGAGAGTACATAAAAAATACATAGTATATAAAGCGTAATAACTCAATAAATATTTTTAAAAATTTTTTTTATTTTTTTCATTTCAAAAATATTTGTTGAGTTATGACATTTTATATATTATGTACTATGTACTCTCATTAAAAAATTATAACAAGTAAGCTTATATCTACTAATTAATAGAAGTCACTCTGAAGTTTAATCTCTTCCATTTTGCCTTAGCTTCTATCAATAGCATCCAAACAAATATTCAACAGATTCTTTCCAAAAGAATTCATCAGATTGTGCATGTCTACTTGCGCCAAACGAATGGTTCCTTATCGTACCAAACACTGCATACGCATTGCGCGCATGTTTTAACAGTCAAAGTGTTGATTAATATGTTGATGGTCATTCAAGAGCAAGAGATAGCCCATCTCTGCCAGTTTCGGGCAACATTGCTAGTCAGTACTGGTTATATAACTAAATTTTTTTATGAAAAAGAATAATACATGAAAATTCTGATTCTTTGAGTAAGATGCCTTCTTTTTTTTCAGTATTATTTAGATTATTTTTTTATTAATAGCAGATATAGGTTTATTTGTTATAATTTTTTTTGTGATAGTACATAAAAAATACATAGTATATAAAGTGTAATAACTCAACAAATATTTTTAAAGAAATCTTTCATTCTTTTCACTTCAAAAATATTTGTTGAATTATGACATTTTATATACTACGTACTCTTTATGTACTCTTTATGTACTCTCATTAAAAAATTATAGCAAGTAAGCCTATATCTACTAATTAATAGAAGTCACTCTGTATCCTTCACATTCTTGAGCATTTCTTGACAAAATTTTGTTTAAAAATAAATAACATGAAATTACAGCAAGAACATAACGAACAAATGAACACCTAGATTCATAAAAAATTCATAAAAACTCGCTGACGAGATATATAATTGAACATTTTGTCATCGCCGAAATACTGAAGTTTAATCTCTTCCATTTTGTTATAATTTTTTAAGTGAGAGTACCTAAATAGTACATAATATATAAGTGTAATAATTCAACAAATATTTTTGAAGAAATTTTTTATTCTTTTCACTTTAAAAATATTTATTGAATTATTATACTTTATATATTATATATTCCTTATTTACTCCTATTAAAAAAATTACAACAAATAAGTTTATACCTATTATTGATAAAAAAATAATTTAAGTAAAATTCCATTTTTTCTTGGTGTAAAAGATAAAAGACAAATTCCGAAGTGAATCTAAATCCTTAATACTCTTGAGCATTTTTTGGAAAAATTTTGTTTAAAAATAAATAACATGTTTAGCAAGAATAAAACGAACAAATACATGAAAAAATTCATAGAAATTCACTGACGAGAGATATAATCGAGGACTTCAAACGTTCCCAAAATACTAAAGTTTAATCTCTTTCAATTTGTCTGGCTTCTATCAATAGCATCAAAACAAATGCTCAACAGATTCTTTCTAAAAAATTCCTTAGAATTGCTCATGTCTTTCTTGGGCCAAATGAATTGTTCTTTGTAGATATCATACCAAACATCACATATGCCTTGCTCACATTTTGCTCACATGTTAAGACAGTCAAAGTGTCGAACTTGATTAATATATTGATGGTCATTTCGAGAGGAAGAGATAGCCAATTGCAATATTGCTATGGTTAATTTTGGAAGTGAAAGGAGAGATATTAAAATAGAATGATTTCTATCTTCAATTTTAGTCAGTTCGGATTATATAATTAAATTTTTTTATATAAAAAATAATACATAAAAATACTAATTTTTTAAATAAGATGCCTTCTACTTTTGGTTTTTTCTACTAATTTTATTTTTATTAAAAATATCTAAGCCATTTGTGCTTCAATAAATGAATAGTAACAAACGAATGACTCATTGTATTGGCATGTTGGGTCATAAAACACTAAATATTCTTGAAAAAGCGAACAATATTTAAGTTACTTTTTAGTTAAATTTTTTTTTAATAACTTAACTGCAGTCAAACGATGTTAGTACTGTTTTCCGCCCAAGAAAAAAAATAATAAAAGAAAAAAAAGTTAAGCAACACAATTTTATTTTCACGTTCAAATGCTAGAATATATAATAAAAGCTTAACGATACTTCTCGCCATTTTCACAATCATTAACTTCAAGGGTTTTCGTTTTCATTTAGCCTACGAAAGAAAGGAGAAGCACAGAGAACTTGAAAAATCATCATCCATCAATGGCTGTCAAAATTTACATCGTGTATGGACTTTTTTATTCCTTTTTGTTTGTCTTCTGCGTTACATTATGATACGTGTTTCAAATATTCATGATATGAAGGGTTCAAGTGTTATTTAGAAGATATTAGTTTATATTTTTATAATGTTTTAATTTAATTTAATATATTTTGATTTTGTTTATTTAATTACTAAGTTGGGCCTTATATTTATGGGCTTTAAGGTTTTCTTTGTTTTAACCTAATAAGAGGTTATAAATACTTCATAAATTAAGAGTCGTAGTATAGAATGATTTAGAGGTGTGAAAATTTCTTTTTGGTTTCGTGGTGAAACCATAGTATGGACAATTGAGGTTGAGAAGTCCCTCTCTTGTTGCATCAGGGAATTTGGTAGAAACTTGAGGAATCCCTTCGATTCAATTCTTAAACTATGGCGAACAAGTTTGGTTGAGTTAAGAAACTAGATAGAAAGTATAGTGATTCTCTTTGTACTCAATTTCAATTTCAATGTATCTTTTTTTATTCGGTTTGAATCCTTATCTTTTTGTTTATCTTTTATTTCTTTATCACGTTATCTCTGTTATTGTTAATCCTATTTCTTGCACACTCTTCCTTTCTTTTGTCATGCATTGTGCTGTTTCTTGTGTGCCTCATCAAATGGATTAGTTCTAATTTCAATGTTCTTTGAGCTTCTTGAGTGTAATTGAATTGGGATTTTCATTTCTCTCTTTAATGGATTTCTTAGTGTGCTTTTATTCTGATATATGTATTACTTAAATTTTTCCCAGATACTACACGCGGAATTCGTGCTTATACAGACTAGCCGAAGAAATAAGAACAGGTGCTGAATCTGTAGAAGGTGTTAAAGCCACACTGTGAAAGGTATGTGTATTCATATATGTTTTCATACGTGCCACATTTTTCCTAAAATTTGAAAAAGAGAAGATAAGAAAACTAACTTCTAGATGATCAACATTAGCTAATTGTTTTTTTGAATTTTGAAAATTATTTTTTTTGAATTTAAAATTTAAAATTTATGATTTAAAACTTAAAGATAAATAAAATAATTTTTAAGAAACGAGATCTACATATAAACGGTCTCTCTATAGATATGATACATGACAAAGTACAATGGTGTTGTTTGATTCATGTAGTCGACTCCACCTAATAGGACAAAGCTTTGTTGTTGTTATTGTTGTTAAGAAATGAGTTACTATCATGGTTCTAAAAACCGGACCGGACCGGCTGGTTCGACTGGGTTAACTGAGAATCGGTCTTATGGCCGGTCCGGTTGACGTGCAAAACTGCCTTGTAAAAAAATGGTTAAAAAATTGGCCGAACCGGTGGTTAACCAGTGAACCGGCTGAACCGGTCGGGTCAAAAGACCGGTTCTCTCAAAAAAAAAAAAAAAGCGTAAAAACCCCACCCCCAAAACACCCGACCCTCTCCCTTCTGTCTCACTCTCACATCCCAACTAAATCCCTAATTTGCCTAACCTTTGAGAGAAAACACCGCCGCCACCATCAGCTCCCAGCCACCGCCCCACTAGCCACCGTCAGTCCCCCCAGCCACCGTCAGCCCCCCCAGCCGCCGCCACTCTTCTCTTCCTCACCGTCTCTGCTCGTCGCGAAGCCCCACCAGCCATCGTCACCCCCAGCCACCGCCACTCTTGTGTTCACCGTCTCTGTGCTCGTCGTAAAGCCCGCCTCTGTGATCGTTGTCGTTGGCAGTGACAGAGGGTGCCGTCGTTGTCCTCGTCGTCGATCCTCTTCTCCTCTATGAAACGGTTACTCAATCCTCTTCAAGCGCATCTCTCCTCCGTGAATCTCTGTCTAGAGCCTCGTGGTGCGGTATTTGTAACCCATTAACTTACCGGCAAGTGCACCGGGTCGTACTAAGTAATACCTTATGTGAGTAAGGGTCGATCCCACGAGGATTGATGGATTAAGCAACAATAGCGTTTGATAGAATTAGTTAGACAAATAGAAAATAGTGTTGAGAGTTCAAAGACATTAAATAATAGCAAAAATATTAAAGATAGACAGATAAATAAGTTGGGAATAAAATATGGAGAAAACAGTTAAGGCTTCAGAGTTATCTATTTTCTGGATTGACTTTTCTTATTAACTAATTTTAATCATGTAAGATTTAATTCATGGCAAACTATTTGTGACTAGACCCTAATTCCTTAGACCTTTCTAGTCTCCTCTAAAATTCATCAACTGCCAATTCCTTGGTCAATCAATTCCAATTAGAGGGTAATGATCAAATTCTAGTTTATATGCCACAAGAATCCTAATTATCCAAAATAAAGGGATTATATGTCACGTATCCCGTTAAATACAAACAATTAGAAATTCAGGATAATATGTTTTCAAGCTATTGTTCAAGTAAAGAGCTTTTTCAAGTTATACAAGAACTCAATTAGAACATGGGCATACTTCCGTTCCACCCAAATTCATAAAATGAAGAACGAAAACAATTATTGAAATATAAATCAAAACATGAATTAAAATAGAAAAATAATATTATCAATCCATATAATAGACAGAGCTCCTAACCTTAACAATAGAGGATTAGTTGCTCATGAAATATGGAATGTAAATTTGTATGGAATAATGTTGTGGAATGTTGTTCTGGAACCACCCTATTGGAATCCCTTTTATAACTAATCCTAATAATTTAAATATCAAATTTCTAAAATTAAAATTAAAATAATATCTTTTTCTCTATTAAGATTTGAATTTAAATTCGAATTAATTAACAAGCCTTCAGCTGATGGGTTGGGGACCACTTGATTTGTCCCTTCTGCAGCTTTTAATCTGTGATTTCTGGGCTAAGAACTGGGTCAAAACAGCCCAGAAATCGCCCCCAGCGTCTTTCTGCGTTTTCTGCACGTGGCGCATGTCACGCGTACGCGTCGGTCACGCGCACGCGTCGATGGTCCTTTTTCGCGAGTCACGCGGACGCGTCGGTCACGCGTTCGCGTCATTTGTGCAGATTCCAGTCCACGCGTTCACGTCAGGCACGTGATCGCGTCATTGCGATTTCCTCCATTCCGTGCGGTCGCGTGAGCCATGCGTTCGCGTCGGTATTCGCTGGTCATCTCCTTGGTTTCTTCTCTTTCTTTGTAGAAACTTCATCAAATCCATCCGAATGCTACCTAAAATGAATAAAATTGCACAAAACTCAAAATAGCATCCATAGTGGCTAAAATATAATTAATTCTTAATTAAACTCAACAAGTTAGATGCAAATTCACTAGGAAAAGATAGGAAAGATGCTCACGCATTACAACACCAAACTTAAACTGTTGCTTGTCCTCAAGCAACCAAAAACTAATATAAGCTTAGGATGTGAATTTGCATGAGAATGAGAATTCGATTAAGCTCATGTCTCTTCTTATAGTGGGGTTTACAACTGCAATCCTGAATAGTTTTGGCATCTCACTTTATTCTTTGAAGTTCAGAATGATTGGCATCCATAGGAACTCACAATCCAGATAGTGCTATTGATTCTCCTAGTTCAGTATGTTGATTCTTGAACACAGCTACTTTATGAGTCTTGGTCATGACCCTAAGCATTTTGTTTTCCAATATTACCACCGGATACATAAATGCCACAGACACATAACTGGGTGAACCTTTTCAGATTGTGACTCAGGTTTGCTGGAGTCCCCAGTTAGAGGTGCCCAGAGTTCTTAAGCACACTCTTTTTGCTTTGGATCACGACTTTAACCGCTCAGTCTCAAGCTTTTCACTTGACACCTTCACGCCACAAGCACATGGTTAGGGACAACTTGATTTAGCCGTTTATGCCAGGATTTTATTCCTTAGGGCCCTCCTATCCATTAATGCTCAAAGCCTTGGATCCTTTTTACCCTTGCCTTTTAGTTTAAAGGGTTATTGGCTTTTTCTGCTTGCTTTTTATTTTATTTTATTTTATTTTATTTTTTTTCACAAGCTTTGTGTTTTTCACTGCTTTTTCTTGCTTCAAGAATCAATTTTATGGTTTTTCAGATTATCAATAACATTTCTCTTTTTCATCATTCTTTCAAGAGCCAACAATTTTAACATTCATAAACTTCACTATAAAAAATATGCATTGTTCAAGCATTCATTCAGAATTACAGAAAATACCACCACATCTAAGTAAGTGAGACTACTCTAAAAATTAAATTCAAATTCTCATGCACTACATCTGTTCTTCTTTTTTTTTTTCAAGCTTAGTGGGCAATACATGAAACATCTTTCAGAATTAAAGCACTTAACAGAAAAATTAAACTATAACCTATGAATCTACTAATAAAGGATCATGCAGCAAACAAAGCAAACTAGCAGAAAACCGGAACATACATAATAAAAGCAGGAAGAAAAAAGATGAAAGGAACTCAACCACCTTAGTTATCTGAGCGGTCATTTTATTCTTCAGGTTGTGCTCCTTTGTGAAGATGATTCGCCTCCCTTTTGGTGCCATAGGAATAAACAGAAAACCCTTAAGCGAAGCGTCAACACCAAACTTAAAGGTTTGCTTGTCCTCAAGCAAAGAAGAACTGAAAATAGAAAGAGACAAATATTATTATGAAAGAAAAAGGAAAGGATAAAAGAACAAGAGAGAATAGGGATTGGGAGAGAGAGAGAGAGAGAAAGAAAACTGGGCGGCGCAAACGACGCGTTCGCGTATAGCACGCGATCGCGTACGTCGCGTCATTCTTCATAATTACGCGTTAGCGTCAGGCACGCGTCCGCGTGCCCTGGATTTTGTGCGATTCGTGTGAAGCCAGCCGCGTGCCCGCGTGACTTTCTGTTCGCATGGCTTGGGAGCCAAATTTTCATACGACGCATTCGCGTCATGCACGCGCACGCGTGGATGGCTATTTATGCGAATGACGCGAACGCGTCGGTCACGCGTTTGCGTGGGCAATTTTGTGCTTTTAGCATACTGCCAGCCCCAAGCCAGCATAACTCTCTGTCCAGACACCTTTTACGTCGATTTTTCGGGTCACGCGTCTGCGTCGGTGACGCGCCCGCGTGAATGGCGAAAATCACAAACAATGCAAACGCGTGGAGTCATTTGTGTGAAAAGCATGAGTCCAGCGCCACTCCCGCGCAACTCTCTGTCAATTTTTATCTTTTTACGCACACATGATTGACGTGTTCGCGTCAATGACGCTTGCACGTCGTGTGCCTCCCCCGTTTTTTTTTAAAATTTTTTTTTTTGAAATATAGCTTGAGGTGTTCGGTTCCTGGAAGAACATAGCTGCATGATCAGAAAATTAGTAAGAACTCAATAAAAATAAAATAAAATAACTAAGAAAACTACTACTACGAAAAATAGCTAAGGATACAAAATTATCGGGTTGCCTCCCGACAAGCGCTTCTTTATCGTCACTAGCTTGACGGTCAGCTCCTCTAAGGAGGAGGATCATAGGGGCTCAACTCTTCACCCCTTACTTTGTACTTCTTTCCTGTGTCTCTATAATGTAGCTCAATATGCTCCAGAGAGAGGATTCTGATTACTGTATAAACCCATGCTGGATTGCTGGTCAACACCACCTTCATTCCTGGGGAGAAACCTTCAGTGGGGATCTTTTTGTTTCTCCATCCTCTGGGTATTTTTTTCTTTTTGGGGACCTCCTCCTTGGTGGATGATGCAGTTCCAACACCAAACTTAGGTTTGATGTCAGGCGGAATTTTATCGGTTGTCACCACAGGAGGTTTGAGTTGCAAATTCTGCTGCGCATCATCAGGGGGTTCTTGAAGGTTTGGATCAATAAGCTTAGCCTGCATGCACCTCTCTTCTTCACCTGTTGAATGTACACCTTTGAAGACATGAAAGACCAGTTGTTCATTATGCACTCTAAGCACTAATTCACCCACTTCTACATCAATCAGAGCTCTTCCAGTGGCTAGGAATGGTCTTCCTAGAATTATAGAGGCATTCTCATCCTCCCCTGTATCAAGAATCACAAAATCTAATGGGAGGAAGAACTTACCCACTTTGACCAAGATATTCTCCACTAATCCGTATGCAGGCTTCATAGATTTGTCCGCCATCTGTAATGCTATCTTTGTGGGTTGTGCCTCTTGGATCTGTAGCTTCTTCGTCACAGACAAGGGCATTAAATTGATGCTTGCTCCCAGATCACATAACGCCTTCTCAAAGGTTGTACTCCCGATGGTGCATGGAATTTGAAAGCTCCCTGGATCTGGCATCTTCTTTGGTAAGTTATTCTGAATGATGGCACTGCATTCTTTACTCAGGACCACTGTCTCATTTCCCTTTAAAGGCTTCTTCTTTGACAACAGCTCCTTCATGAACTTGGCATAGAGGGGCATTTGTTCCAAAACCTCAGCAGAAGAAATATTGATTTGCAACTTTCTAAAGACTTCCAAGAACTTTGAAAACTGTTTGTCCTTGGTCTCCTTTTGAAGTCTCTGAGGATATGGCATTTTAGGCTTGTACTCAGGAGCCTTTGGCAATGTAGGATAAGTGTCAAGAGAGTCTGGGAATGGGTTGTCTGCACGCTTTGGAGGGGTGTGCTCCACTTCTCCCTTCTTCTCCTCTGGAGTTTCCTTTTCAACTAGCTCTTCATTGGCCTTGGTCTCAGAGCCAGCTACTTTACCACTTCTCAATTGAATAGCCTTGCAATCTTCTCCTGGGTTCACCACTGTATCCTCTTGAAATGTACTTGCCGACCTCTCAAGTATTTGCTTGCTCAGTTGGCCCACCAGCACCTCTAAGTTTCTAATAGAGGCTCTGGTTTCCTGTATAACTTGTGCTTCCGTACTTGCCACTTGTTCACTTATTACGGTGATAGCCTTGCATTCCTCTCTTGGATTTGGAATTGTGTTACCAGGAAGGCTATTAGTGGTCCTCTGATCAATTTCATTAACCTTTGTGGCTAATTGACCCATTTGAATCTCCAGGTTCTTGATGGATGCTCTGGTTTCCTGTCTAAAACCTGTCAATATTGCTTACAAATCATTGTTCTGCTGGAAACCGCCCTGAGAACTATTGTTGAAGTTCTGAGGTCTCTGAGGTTGGTCCCTCCACCCAAAGTTTGGGTGATTTCTCCATCCCTGGTTGTATGTCTTAGAATATGGATCATTGTTGGAATTCCTAGGGCCACTCGCCATGTAACTCACCTGTTCAGAAGAGGGTTGAGCAGAATCATAATTATCATTTTGCATAAAGTTACCTATCATGTCATAGGAGACTTCCTGTGGTAGATTTTGGGTGTTGATAGCTGAGACTTGCATGCCACCCATCTGTTGAGTAAGTAGATTTATTTGCTGAGACATCAACTTGTTCTGAGCAAGAAGAGCATTAACAGCTTCTACTTCCAACATGCCTCTCTTCTGAGGGGTCTCAGAGTTCACAGGATTCCTGTTAGATGAGTATAAATATTGGTTGCTTGCAACCAATTCAATCAACTCAATAGTTTCCTCTGGTGTCTTCTTCTTGTGCAATGAGCCGCCTGCAGAGGTATCTAAGCTCATCTTGGACATTTCACCCAAGCCTTCATAAAAGATATCTAGTTGAGTCCACTTGGAGAACATGTCCGGAGGGCATTGCCTAGTCAGTAGCTTGTACCTCTCCCAAGCTTCATAAAGAGTTTCACCCTCCTTCTGCCTGAAGGTCTGAACTTCCAACCTAAGCTTAGTCAGCTTCTTTGGTGGGAAAAATTTTGTGAGAAACTCAGTAACAACCTTGTCCCAAGTATCCAAACTCTCCTTTGGTTGGGAATCTAGCCATAGCTTTGCTTTATCCCTCAGAGCAAACGGGAAGAGCATGAGTTTGTACACCTCTGGGTTCACTCCATTTGTCTTCACAGTATCACATATCTGCAGAAAATCAGAAATAAACTGATTTGGATCTTCATGAGGAAGTCCATGATACTGGCAGTTCTATTGCACCAGGGTGACCAATTGTGGCTTCAACTCAAAGTTGTTTGCAGCTATAGGAGGCACCACAATGCTTTTTCCATAAAGATCCACAGTAGGGGCAGAATAAGAGTCAAGCACTCTCCTTTGTTGATCATCCCCATTCGGATTTGCCACATTGACATTAGCATTATTATTAGGATCCATAGTGAATTCTGTAACCTTGTAAAGTCTTGCTTGTTGCAAACGCCGCCTGAAAGTTCTTTCAGGTTCAGGATCAAAGTCTAAGAGATGTTCTTTGTCTCTATTCCTGCGCATACACAAGCAGAAAATAAGAAAAAAATGGGACTCTCTACGTCAGAGTGCAGAGAAGTCCCTGTGAGGTAACCTGTGTAAAATAATAAAATAAAAATACTAAATAAATAAATAAATAATTCGAAAATTTAAAAGGAAAAATAAACAGAAAGATTAAAATAAAATTAATTGGATAACACCAAACTTAATTTCAGAAATTAAGGAAAAATATTAATACTAAAATATTTTTTTTTATTTTTTTTTAAAAACTAAATATTAAAAGAAAAGAAAAAGAAAACGAAACAGGGGAGGAGTACCCACGAAAAAGAAAGAAACGTAAACAATTAAAACAAAAATAAATGAAAAAAATAAAAGACGTAAACAAAAGAAAAAAAAAATAAAAAATAAAACAAAAACAAACAAAGAAAATGAAACGGGAAGGGATTATGAACGAAGAAAAACAAAAAAAAGAAACGAGGGAATTTTTTTTTTTCGAAAAATAATAAAATAAATTTTTTTATATAAAATTAAAATTAAAACGCCTAATCTAAACAATCAAACAACTAATAGTTGTTAATCACAGTCAATTCCCGGCAACGGCGCCAAAAACTTGGTGCGGTATTTGTAACCCACTAATTTACCGGCAAGTGCACCGAGTCGTACTAAGTAATACCTTACGTGAATAAGGGTCGATCCCACGAGAATTGATGGATTAAGCAACAATAGCGTTTGATAGGATTAGTTAGACAAATAGAAAATAGTGTTGAGAGTTCAAAGACATTAAATAATAGCAAAAATATTAAAGATAGACAGATAAGTAAGTTGGGAATAAAATATGGAAAAAACAGTTAAGGTTTCAGAGTTATCTATTTTTTGGATTGACTTTTCTTATTAACTAATTTTAATCATGTAAGATTTAATTCATGACAAACTATTTGTGACTAGACTCTAATTCCTTAGACCTTCCTAGTCTCCTCTAAAATTCATCAACTGCTAATTCTTTGGTCAATCAATTCCAATTAGAGGGTAATGATCAAATTCTAGTTTATATGTCACAAGAATCCTAATTATCCAAAATAAAGGGATTATATGTCACGTATCCCGTTAAATACAAACAATTAGAAATTCAGGATAATATGTTTTCAAGCTATTGTTCAAGTAAAGAGCTTTTCCAAGTTATACAAGAACTCAATTAGAACATGGGTCATACTTCCGTTCCACCCAAATTCATAAAATGAAGAACGAAAACAATTATTGAAATATAAATCAAAACATGAATTAAAATAGAAAAATAATATTATCAATCCATACAATAGACAGAGCTCCTAACCTTAACAATGGAGGATTAGTTGCTCATGGAATATGGAATGTAAATTTGTATGGAATAATGTTGTGGAATGTTGTTCTGGAACCACCCTATTGAGATCCCTTTTATAACTAATCCTAATAATTTAAACATCAAATTTCTAAAATTAAAATTAAAATAATATCTTTTCCTCTAATAAGATTTGAATTTAAATTCGAATTAATTAACAAGTCTTCAGCTGATGGGTTGGGGACCACTTGATTTGTCCCTTCTGCAGCTTTTAATATGTGATTTCTGGGCTAAGAACTGGGTCAAAACAGCCTAGAAATCGCCCACAGCGTCTTTTTGCGTTTTCTGCACGTGGCGCATGTCACGCGGACGCGTCGGTCACGCGTTCGCGTCAGGCACGCGATCGCGTCATTGCGATTTCCTCCATTCCGTGCGGTCGCGTGAGCCATGCGTCTGCGTCGGTATTCGCTGGTCATCTCCTTGGTTTCTTCTCTTTCTCTGCAGAAACTTCATCAAATCCATCCGAATGCTACCTAAAATGAATAAAATTGCAGAAAACTCAAAATAGCATCCATAGTGGCTAAATATAATTAATTCTTAATTAAACTCAACAAGTTAGATGCAAATTCACTAGGAAAAGATAGGAAAGATGCTCACGCATCACCTCGCCGTGAAATCACTGCTCGGGGACTCGCCGTCGCAAAATGATCCTCTTTCGAGCTTACTCTGTCACCGTCGTTCCTCCTTCGCCCTGTCTCTGGTAATAATTAAGCCACTGCTTCTTCAGTTTCAATTTCTAAGATTCTGGCTTCTAAATTGGGATTGTGTTCTGAGTTGGATTGCTGCTCATGTGGTTTTGAATTTAGTTTGGAGGTTAAGTTTGGATTGTTTTGGTTAGGTTTTCTGTTTCTAGATTCTCTGGATTTGGATTTAGATTTTGAATTTAGTCGTTTATTGAATGTCTGAGTTGTGAGTTGCTGAATGATTCTGTTCAATATTTTTTCCTGAGTTAATTTTGTTCATATTTTTTTAGAAAAAACAACCATTTGTACCCATGAACTTTACGAACGCTGACAAAAGTACCCATTAAAGAAGAAAACTAACGTTGTATCCATCAAAGATGGATTCCGTACGACAAAAGTAGCCAAATCCTAAATTTATGTTGACTTTTTAATAAAATTTCAGAATTAACCCCACCATTATCTTCAACCCCTCATCTCTTCTTTCCCAAATCTCAAATACCTCCATTGCTTAAAAACCCTAATCTCAATACCTAAAAACCCCAAATTATCATTTTCCTAACCCTAATCTCAATACCCCTTTCAACAAATTTCAACCCTCTCTTTATTCTTTTTATCAATTTTACCACCTCCTTCACCAACACGTGTTGATGGTGTATTGAGTTTGTGCTTCCACCACTGCCACCGGCGGAGCCTTCTCCTCCTCCTGCTGTAACTTCCGGCTGGGAGCAATTTTGGAAAAGGTAGTCTCCCGATGAGTTGGCACCGTAATCATGTATGATGATCGGCGAAGGAGTGTCCACCGAGGAAGTTCTCGAGCTTGGGTTGTTGGTGATGGTGGTGGTGGTTGTTGTCGACATTGTTATTGTTGTTGCATGAAGTTTCCAATAGCAGGTTTTGGTTGATGTAGTTATTCTCCTTCCAATCTATGATGATAAAGAAAAATTAAAAAAAAAAGAGTCATTTGTAATAATAATAGAGAAATTAAAAGAGAAAAGAAATTATTATACCTTGATGAGTAGAAAGGTGAAGATGATTGTTGAAGGGTTCTTGATAGATGAAAAAAGGAGTGAGGTTGAGAGTAGTAGCGGCATGAGTGGAAGGAGTGAGATCAAAACAGTTTCCATCATCAGCATCAGTTACATCATCTTGTGCTGTGGGATTGAATAGCCCAAAATGAGTTTGATGATGATGAGTAGTAGTAGTATGTTGTTCTTGAGGGGAGAGAGAGAAACCCAGCAAGTTCATTGAAGCCATAGAAGAAGAAGAAGAAAGGTTAAATTGCTGAATAAAGAGAGGGTTGAAATTTGTTGAAAGGGGTATTGATATTAGAGTTAGGAAAATGATAATTTGGAGTTTTTAGGTATTGAGATTAGGGTTTTTAGGCAATGGAGGTATTTGAGATTTGAGAAAGAAGAGAGGAGGGATTGAAGATAATGGTGGGGGTAATTCTGAAATTTTATTAAAAAGTCAACATAAATTTAGGATTTGGCTACTTTTGTCGTACGGAATCCATCTTTGATGGATACAACGTTAGTTTCCTTCTTTAATGGGTACTTTTGTCAGCGTTCGTAAAGTTCATGGGTACAAATGGTTATTTTTTCTATTTTTTTTTTGTTGTATGTTAAAGATGGAACAATCACAAAGTGGTCAACAGCCACCAGATGATTATTGATAATTGATAACTTACACTTACATAATGCACTGAAGCTGTTTGAACCTTTGCTCATTTGAATGATACATATCTTTTGTGCACTTGATTATGCCATTGATTCTTGTTAGTGAAAAAAATCTTTTCTCCTCCTAGTAGGAAAATACAGCCTGTTGCCCACCAGAATAAGAGGCCAGTTTTTCATTTTGTCGAAATCTAAGGAAGAATCAACTTGGTGGTGTCATATTTGGTTGCAAGAACAGTACATTGAAAGAATGCTAATCTAAACAATTTTTTGGTTAGTCTTTTTTGCAACTGTTTGATTTTTATTATATTCTTTGTAATAGATACTAATAACAATTGAGATGTGATATTTATACTTACCCTTGTATACTAATAATCTGTTGTTTGTGAACTTCTAATATTAAATTATGAATAATTTATCATCTAAAATTGTGAAATTTTTAATTTTATTAAGTTAGAAATTATTGAATTTATATATTTAAAATTATATATAAAATTTTTAATAATTTTATTTAATATTTAATTAAACCGGTTGAATTTCGGTTGAACCCCGATCGAACCAATAAACCATTAAACCAGTAACCTTACCGATTTATTGACCGGTCCAGTTCTTGCAACCTTGGTTAATATTGACCAAAAAAAATTGACTCCTTACTATTAGTCAATTAGTAATAGTAATTTGACTTTCAACCCCGCTAGAGAGACAATAGAAAATCTAAACAATTAGGGATGAACCTAGGTTTAAGGGGAAGGGGCACTTGCCCCACTAAGTTTAAAAAAAAAGTAATAATTCTATATAAATCAATATATTTGTCTATTTTTATTCCACAAAAGTTTATAAAATTTTATTTTGAGATTCAAGTTGCAAATAATTTTTTTTCTTAATTTTAATGTGTAACAATATTTATTTTGTCAAATTTGGTTCAATATCAATTAAAATAAGTAAATAAGTTAACTCAATAAAAATAATAATAAACAGTGATAATATAATTTTTTAAATCTAATCAACTAGTTAATTATCAAACTAAATCTCAATTTTCTAAATATAAGTAAAATTATCAGTATTTTTTTCTTAAAAAATTAGTTAAAATAAGAAAAAATAGTATTTATCTATTAATTAATATTCTTTATTTTAAAATTATATAATACTTTTTAATGTTATTTCTTAAATAATTTTGTTTGTAATAACTATTTTGGATTAAAAAGTATTTTATGTCATAAATATTATAACAAACAAACTTTCTAATTGAATGTGAGATAAATAGATAATTAATATTTAAAAATTGTAATGAGTAGTAGAACAATTGTTTAAAAATATAAAGATTAATTTTGATATATTAAAATATGTATATTTTTTTTACATAATCATTTTATTATATTTATTTTTTCAGATAATTATTTATGTAATGAATGTAAAAAGGTATTTTTTAATTACAGTACATAATTAAATAAATGCACAAAATTTTTAATCTAACAGTATATTAAAATTAAATTAAAAATATATGTAAAGAAAATTAATTATTTAAAAAAAAAAGAGAAAAATAATTGTAAATTAAATTTTTATTATTTGATATAAACATATTTTTCATATATCGATTTATTTTTTTATGGTATTTATATACCATTATAGTTTTAAATTATAAATCTTAGTGTATTAATAGGCACTAACGTACCAATTGATTCAGTCTTTTATTATTAACTGTATATAAAAATAAATAAAAATAAAATTGGTTAGGACGACAAATTATCTATAATTTAATTAAAATATTTTAAGTTCACATTTTAAAAATAAAAAATATTTTTTTATAAATTATATATAATGAATATTATTTTAAGAATGAAAATATTCACTAACTCTTTTTAATTCTTATATCTCTATTATATTTTTAATATAATTAGCAATATTCAACAAAATTTATTTTAATATATATATATATATATATATTTGTCTCCATTCTTAAAATTTTTTTGGTCTATAAATAATATGAACAATGGACTGTAAATTTAGCCCAATACATATAAAAAATAAAAAACACTTCACATATTATTTAATTAAAAAATCCACTTTGTTATTTAAAAAAATAACTATCCCAAATTCTAATTTATCAAAGTATTTCACTCCAATATCCTCTTCTTTTTCAATCGGCTGCCACCCCACTTTCATCAATAATCATCTCATTTCACCGTTGCTGCTTGGCTTGCCACACGTCATCACTGGCGTCGCTCACCCCTAATAAAAATAACCATCTACTTAAGGATAAAAATAATCATCTGCATACCTAATGAATTGAACATCCAATATATTTTAATTATACATAACTAAACTCAATCTAATTAAAATAATCATCCACATAAAAATTAAACTAATTATTTGCATATCTATTAAAATGATCCTCCTAAATTGACTATTGAAGTAGAAGAAGAAAGAGATGAATGAATAAGCAAAACAGGTGGAAGAGACGGGGAGTTAGTGACCTCGTGGATGGACATTGCAGGAAAATGAAATCCTCTTCTCTATTTTTATTTTTTATTATAAGAAACTCGATGATAATAACTATTAAAAATTTTTTTGAATGATTTAAATACCGACAAAAATATACTCGAATTTATTAACGACAAAAATGCCTTCAAATAATTTAAAAATATAATAAAAATATCCAATTCAAAAAATACTTTAGAGATTGAATTTTGATGCAATTTTTTACAAGCACTATTATAAAAATAAGATAGTATTACACCTAAAATTTGATGATTTTTTGTTAAGTATATATTTTTTTATAATTTTTTCTTAACAACCCATAAAACTTTAAAAAATACAAAACAATATATATTTAACAAAAAATCACCAAATTTTAACAACAACAATAATAATAATATCTTATTTTTCTAATCATACTTGCAAAAAATCGCATCAAAATTCAATCTCTAATGTATTTTTTGAGAAATACATATTTAATATAAGTTTTTTTACAAGATTATCTAACATTAAATATGTATTTCTCAAAAAATACATCAGGCATTAAATTTTGATACAATTTTTTGTAATTATGATAAAAAATGAGATATTATTATCCTTAAAATTTGGTAATTTTTCGTTAAGTATATATTATTTTTTGTAATTTTTTGTTAACAACTAATAATATTTTTAAAAAATCACAAAAAATATATATATTTAAAAAAAATTATCAAATTTTAAGAATAATAATATCTCATTTTTTTAATTATACTTGCAAAAAATCACATCAAAATTCAATCTCTAAGGTATTTTTTGAAATATATATTTACTGTTAGACATTTTTGTTACATTTTTAAATTATTTAAAGACATTTTTGTTGATAGTAAAATTCGAGTGCATTTTTATTTGCGTTTAAATAATTTGGGAACGTTTTTGGTTGTTAACTCTAATTAATAATTCGATGAGTAATTTGTAAAATAATTTCAGTATCATTTGCGTGAACAATTCGAGGAACTATGCCAAACCTTGCGTGCGTGTTTGAAGAGATTTACAGTAACGCATGTGCATGGGGAATGAGTTAGTTGAGTATGAATTAATTAAAGAAGAAAGATACATATGCATGCATAGACTATAGAGAATGCACCGGTAAGGTTGCTATGGGATTTGCCTATTTGCCATGGAGGGATAGCGACGCGAGGTAAGACTTCAGTGGTGTCGATGGGAGGCTGTGACGATGTCGGTACGGCTAGGTGTAGCGCGCGAGGTGAGGCTGCGGCGACGTACACAGTTACAGTGAGATTAAGAATAATCATACATAATATAAATGTATTTAATTGTTAATTCTAATTTTTTAAATTTTAAAATTTAAAATTAAATAATTAATTAATAATTTAATTTTTAATTTTTTTTTTACTTCGTTGTTCACATTGTTCACAATTATCCTTGTTTTCCTATACTTTCTCTTTTGCTTTATATTACCAACAATTATTGCAGAGTTATCATTATTAGAGTTATCATTATTGTTGATGCCATGATTGTTAACATGTATTGGATTCATACTTTGTTTTTGCAAAGTTCACTTCATTCTTGCATTATTAACAAAGTTACTTTTTGTGACTTTGGTATTTCGTTAAATAAAAATACTATGTGCATATTAAAATTTAAGTATTAAATTTGTTATTATGTATTATGTATAAATGCATGTGTTGTTTAAATTATTTTGATGTGTAATTTATATTTTAACATATATTTTATACCTATATCTAATTTGGTGATTAATTTTTGTGTGTACACATTTTGTATTCATCTATATAATTCTGCCACACCAACATACAAAAGGAAATAAATAAGCAAAATGTTTCTCTTCTTGAAATCTAGCAATGCTCTATGACTAAGTTTTCTTCAGCAGGGGGAACCAATTGCCTTTGATTTCTCCAATAATTTTTCTGTTGATTTTTTCAACAAGCTTAAGCACCTTAATGTTGATTTCAATGAGAAAATAAACTCCACAATTAATTGCTGAATATTGTATGAGCAGGTACTTGAAAAACAGATGATAGAGTGGCCAAAAAGTTCATTCAAGACTGAGATGGACATGGACATACCAGTCACTAAGCCCGATGAGCTCCCTGAAGCCCACGATTCATCTTCGGCTTCCCATCAAGATTCGAAATGACGGTGCCTCAGTTTAAGGCTTTTTTGGACGCGACCGGATGCCTTTGGAAAACATAGGAGTTAGCAGGCAAACCAGCTGGAATATTCTGCAATGCGCACCACCAAGGATGTGGCCAAGAGACTTCACAGCATACGAAGCAAAAAGTCTTACCTAGAAATAATGCTGTTTCTTTGGAAATTTTGAATGTGGCTGATACAATACTTCTTTTGACAAGCTTAGTGCTATCACTCATCTTGTTCGTCATAGAATGTTGTTTGTTCCTATTGGATACACTTTTAGGCCAATAATGTTTGTTCCTATTGGATACACTGTGTCTCCTCTTCTTTTTCTTTTTTTTTTCTCTTCTTTTGCGAATCATAAATTGATGCACAATTCACTATTCCTATCCATATCGTGATTCATAAATTGAATCGTTCGATGCTGAAAGTCATCTGATTTTTGTCATTGATTCGAATCACCAGGTACTGACTCGTATCGAATCTTGTGATTCATGATTTAGAATCACATGATTCGACTACCATGGTGCTTACTTCTATTATTCTGTTACATCGTAAAGGAGAAATTTTTTTTTACATCAACTCATACTTATGTTATAATCATTAGTAATTTCTACTGGAAACTCTTTAAGTCAGGTATTGTTTCTCAACTAATATGATTCTGTTTGTTTAGCTGGTTGATGATGAACCACTTTGTGTTTTTAGTTTATCAATTGGTGTATATGTAGCACATTTGTTAGTTTATTATTTTGGGATTTTCAATTGCTAACCTGAAGGATGGCGAGGGCTAATGCTATGTTTGAGTAAGCGGAACATTTCATCCTAATATACTGTTCCCACAATGCCTTTAAAGAGCCTTGTAGATCGATTAATTCCCTTCCTTCTGTTTATCCTTCCTATCCCTTATCACTTGACATTTAAGGTTACATGCATAATATGATTTGAAAATGTTTTACTGGCTGTATCTTGCATGTTTGGTTCGATATGTTTGTTATGTTTGTCCCTAAGTCTGAAATCTGGCTATGTATATTCTGTCTAATTCTTCACCCTGCCTCCCTTCTTTCTCATCCTTATCCACCAAATAATTGCACTTGAACTCTTGGAATCTTAGATGACCGCGCTTTTTAATTATTGTTTTATGTTTTGGGTGCATTGTTGGAATTAGTATTACTCTATATGTTTTACACTTTTGGTTATGTTATTTGGTCTCCAATTTAAGTTTGTAGCATGCTTTTGAGATTTTCCATATCAACCTAATTATGCCTTCTGTTCTGAGATTGATGGTGCTTCTTGCTACATTGTATATGTGAATATTAAGAAAATGTCCAGTATTTGATCGTTGCATAATATCCACAATTTTTTTCTCATCTTTATGCATTGGTTCAATTTGTATCTAGATGCAATATTGTATAGTTGAAGTGCTTAAGTTCTTTCCTGCAACTTTGCTCAAATAGCTTGATCTGTAGCCTTGTTCTTATTAAATATTTGTGCAAATTATTAAACTTGTGGTGTTATGATGTGATTATATTTCTTTCAGTTAAGGTTGTCTCAATGTTATTTTTATCTTATTCCTAAATTTGTCATTCATTGCATCAATGCCTAATTGTATAAAATATGTGTAACTTGTACTGCTGATGCGATATTATAAAGTATATTGGATTGAAATTCGGGGACCGAATTTCTAAAGGAGGGAAGAATGTAATAACTAGAAAAAAATTATAATAACAATAAATAAATAAATAAGTAAATAAAATGGTGGGACCCATTCCATGATACTTTTCTCCCTTCTCATAACCCTATCCATACACGCATAAACCTCTCTCCCTCTCACCACACACTGGAAAAAGAAACGAAAAGAGAAGAGAATGAGACGAAGAATAGAGGAGGAGAAAGCAAGAAAAAAGAAAAAAGAAAGAGAGGAGGAAGTGGGGATTGGCACCGGAGGGTTGAGTGTTGCCATTGCCATCTGCATAGAGAGAGAGAAAAAGAGAGAGAGAGAGAGAGAGCTACGAAGGGAGAGAAGGGGTGAGCTCGATGCCTAGTCTCACTAGATCTCAAGGAGGAGAAAGCAATGTCCACCACTGTTGACACCTCTGCTGCCGTCGCCGTGGAAGGAGGATGCCGCTGGTGCCAACTGGAGCTGTGTTGCCGTTGGGTTGAAGAAAGGAGGCTTGTTGGAGCTGCTGGTGGAGTTGCTCTTACTTTACTCCATCACTGTCACGCTCTAGTCTTCCTTGTTTTCCGGAGCTGGAGCTCGCCGCTGAACTGCACACCGCTGGTGGAGCCATTAATGTCCAACACTACCGTGCTGCTATCGTCGCCTTCTATCATGATCATTGTTTTCTTTGTTTAGTGTTGTCGCCATAAAACTTCTACAACAGCCATGAAATTTCAACCTTTAATTTGGCACTCAGGGCTCGATCTCTTCGGTCCCTTGGGACCAAATTGTGAGTAAACTTTGTATCTGTAGTTAGATTTTAATATCGTATAATTCTTATTGATTATAAAAAGTTAATTCAAAAACTAATTACTTGAATAATTAATGATTAGAACAATATTTATAATAATTATTTTTATAGAATAAACTTCCCACATGAGACATAATATTTTGCTTTGAAATTAATCAAATTTGACAATGAAATGTTTAGTTACAAGTAAATACTTTATGTTGTAATTATATTTTGGATGAAATTATAGTTTGGACAAGATCATTACATATAGAGAGAGAGAGAGAGAGAGAGAGAGAGAGAGAGAGAGAGAGAGAGAGAGAGAGAGAGAGAGAGAGAGAGAGAGAGAGAGAGAGAGAGAGAGAGAGAGAGAGAGAGAGAGAGAGAGAGAGAGAGAGAGAGAGATTTTGAATTGATGCCACATTTTTGAATTGATTGACAATCCTTAGCCTAATTATATTTTTATGTATAAGAGAGATTTTAGAGGGTTTTATGATAAAAACTGCAGCTAGTAGCAGTAGGCACAAGACATGGTGCACCTTGATAAAATATAATTACATTTTCAGAGCCACATGAGATGAAATGGTACCTGTCTGCTTCATGTCCACAAAACCAGTGGAACATGTCTATTTCAGAATTCCGCAAAGGAAAAGTCTCCTAAGGGTGATTTCTGTCTATTGTTCTGAGAATTTTTTTCTGGATTAGATAACCTTCCGCTTATTTTTGCATAAAAGAATAATGAAAGCTTGAATGTTTGACATCTAAAGTTAATCATCTATGTGTGGGAATTTATTTCTATCCCTATTATTGTAGTAAATTTGCTTATGCGTTTGAATGTATTTTATTCACTATTACTATAATAGATTTACTTTAGCCAAGTGCATTATATTGTACAATTGTCTCGTGTGGCATATGGATACTTTGTTTACCACTGAGTTGTAAAACTCACTCTGTTGTTCTTTCTTTTTTTTTTTCAAATAAAAGCCTTGATCCTAACTTTGTTCCATTAGTTTCACTTTAGTTTTCTTTTGAATTTGTGGGCTTTTAATGTCTAAGGGCATGATGTATTGTGTATTTATCTTAATAAATCTTTACATTTGTTAAAGTGCTCCATACATCACAGAAAGGTCTGACCAAAGTAATTTTAGATGATTTGCTTTGTAAACATTTATTTATATAGTTCTATCAACTTGAAAATTATATAGAATTATTAGATTATATGTTGTTCTAAATATTAAACTAGAATTTCTTATATTTATGTTGAATTTAAGTTAAATCTAATATCTGAGTATGTGCAGATAGTATTTAAGAAATTGTATTTGATTCTTCTTTTGTGAAATATGTTTTTGAGGCTTGCTGGGAATGACTTTCCTAAGCACCAGTCATGGCTGGGTCGGGCATTGACAAATTGGTATCAGAGCCAGGTTAACCTATGTAGTATGGAGTATGGAGCAAGTGTACTTTGGTAGGATCACAATTGTATAAATAGAAGCGCGCCTATTTGTACAAATTGTGGCTATATCAGAGGCCTATAGGATTGTCATCCTTGTCCTTTATGTCATGATTGTCTTCTAGTTGTTGATATCATGCGACCTCAGCCACTTCTTGCACTCTTTTCCTTTTCTTTGTACTCAATCTCGACTTATTCTCTAAAAGATTTTAAGTTTGTGGAATTTTTTCACAAAAATGGAATGTTTTGAGTAACGGTACATATTATGAATTGATATTTAACCCCACTTTTATCTACCTTAAGACATTAAATTATTATGTTGCTTTAGATTCTGTTTGGTCTTTAATTATTGTGATCCGTTTGAAATGTGTGTTTATTTGGTTTTTGGTTAAACAAATGTTAAATCAGTTTGTTAATTATAATACGAACAAGGATAATTGATTTTAAAGAAACTAAGTTCATAGCTTGAGTTTCTTTGAGAAAGTTTTGTCTTTGTCCAAAGTCATTGAAATTTCCATAATTGAAATTGACATTTGATGTTAACCAGATTGAACACTAAAATTTTATGCTTAATATAACTGGTTGTATAGAAAATAAGTTTGAGCCTCACTGAGGGTAGGATCTTCTTGTCTATATGTCATTAAGTGAATGCATCTCTTAGATTATATGTGATTCCTAATTTTATAGACTTGTTTACTGAGCTCGTGGACTAATCATGGTGATTATGAAATATTTGATGATTATTTTAAATTTGTATTAAATTGTAGCTTGCCTGTAAGGGTTAGCCACTGATTAGATACTTATTTGCTGATTCATGTTACTTGATTAGTGATGATTACAGTAACTAACAAATAAGTAATTTTGGTTAATTGTTTTTTGAGGGATGCTTAAGGTTATTGATTGTTGTTGCTATAAAGTAGTTAATAATATTATTTTGTTGTTGAATTGGTGACTGATATGACTTTAACTGGGTTAATCTTGGTTGTTATCTTGCAAAATTTCTATTAAGAGGAGGTAATGAACACTCTTGATTGCTTGTGTTGTTGGAGATCATATGCCTGATTTGTAGTATATATGGCTGATTAATAAATGTTTTGATTTCTCTGATACGAGAGGCTTGATAATTTTAAATTGAAGTTTGTCATGGTGAACTTGTGATTTGCACAATACTTCTGTCCTTGCATTATGGAGCAAACTTGAGCTTCTAAATTTTTTCCCTTTAAAATTAATTATTTTATTAACCAAGAAAATTGTTCCAACTCTTTCAGCATGTGTAACAACCACCCTTCTAGAAACAAAATTAAATTCGAAATTTGAAAATCTGTTAGGAGATAGGCTTAGAATTTTAAATTTATGGATAGGAATCTAGTAACCATCCTCGGTTTGAAATTAAAATTATCCCAACCACTCTATCCCCAAATGTATATAAATAGGGGGCACCTATAGGTAGAAAATCACTTCTCTCAAATACCAAAACCTCTCCCTTCTCTCTCTACAAAATATATTCTGTGTGCAAATACAAGAGGCAAGCTCAAAGAAGCGTTAGAAAAAAAAAAGAGTAGGGAATTATGTTTTTTTTTAATGCTTGGCATGTGTTATGTTCCATTTTTATTTTCTTCCATTCACGAATGTTATCAGGGCATTAATTATTTTTCACTCATCCTTTATCCATGTTGATCATGTCTGTCCATCATGTTATTCATGTCTTCTTAAATCATTAGTACATGTCTCCTTATGATGTTCATTCAATTATTTACTATACCCATCTTTGTGCTCTTTCATATGATTATATTGTTAATATTCCCTTAGGATCGAGAGTACATGCCTTCTTATAATACTTATTCAGCTATTTAATATACGCCATTTTATTATGTGCTCTCCTATATTATTATATTATTAATATTCCTTTGGGGCCGAGAGTACATGCCTTCTTATAATGTCTTGTTCAACATACCATATTCTATTATATCCATATATGTGATCTCTTATATCATTATGTTATTATTACTCCTTTAAAATCAAGAGTACATGCTTTTTCAATATTTTATTCAAATATTTAATATACCCTATTTTATTATATGCATCTATGTGACCTCTTATATCATTACGTTATTATTACTCCCTTAAAATCAAGAGTACATGCTTTTTCAATATTTTATTCAAATATTTAATATACCCTATTCTATTATATGCATCTATGTGACCTCTTATATCATTATGTTATTATTACTCCTTTAAAATCAAGAGTACATGCTTTTTCAATATTTTATTCAAATATTTAATATATTCTATTCTATTATGTGCATCTATGTGACCTCTTATATCATTATGTTATTAATACTCCTTTAAAGTCAAGAGTACATGCTTTCTCAATATGTTATTCAAATATTTAATATACCCTATTCTTATTATGTATATGATCGTTTGCACCATTATATTATTCCCTTAGGATCGATAATACATAATTTTTTTAATATTTTGTGCAATTATTTAAAATACCCTATTTCCTGTACTTTGATATGACATCTTTCAATCCATGCTATTATACTACCAAGATCTTTTGATTAGAAAATTCATACATATGCCAGAGTCTCATGTTTTTCATATATCCCTTTATCATCGTAAATGTCCCTTTTCTTGCATGATCTCTTCTTATATGATTTGCCTCTCGTGTATGGTTAAACAAAACCTATTTGTAAATTAAACTGAGGGAATGATCCTTCGGTAAGGGAAGGTGACCCCCAAAGACAAGATATCGATATGATCCTTCGGTAAGGGAAGGTGATCGCCAAAACGTTTGGGATAAGAACCTTCGGTAAGGGAAGGGGACTCCCACCTTTTATACCGGTTTGAGCTCAATACCTTCCATAAAAGTTACAAGTTAAGAAAGGAGAAAGCATGAATGAAAAGTTTGATTATGTTTTTTTTTAAGATATATTTATGATTATGTTGATGTTACTTAAGATGTTATCCTTCTATTCTCTTTCTATGTTCTTTCCTTTTTACCTATATGTTTTACGCTTTACAAGAGGTTCATATTACATGCCATATCGTACGACTTTCTTTTAAAATCCCGTACGTGGACTGGAGATAGATATGGAGGTGTTGCATAGCACTCCTACTGAGACGTTAGTTTCTCATCCCTTTTTCTTTTCCCATACTGTCTCCAGAGGAACAAGGCATAGCAGATAGAGACGACACAGTGCCCCCCGAAGGTAACTTCTGAGTATGACCCCTCGAAGCACGCGTGGGTAGTTACGACCACTACTACCGTGCTCCAAACTATCTACTTAGGTCGAGAGTTCGTGGAAAGAGAATCCCAGTTGCCCATCGAGTCCTAGTTCATCCCACACAACGGAACCAGATCTTCACTGCGCGAAAAGGTGTTGGAGGAAAACCACTGATACCTCGATACGTGAATAACTTAAGGGTCCTGACCAAGGATAGGATAGGACACAAGTATGGGAACCTCTCCAACGAAATTAGTTAGGACGTATTAGTTTCTTTTCTTTGTTTAATTACCTCTAAGTATTTTATTTTGAACCGTACTCATGGATAAGTTTATTATTTCATATTTATCATCGTTTTAGTACTACTTGTTTTCCTCTTTACACGTACTTCCTCCCTTCCTTGCGTAACGATTAAGTTCAGTCTCTTTCTCTATCGAGTGTGCCATCTTATTTAAAGACCCTCAAAGATAGGATATAACTTAGGGTGTTACAGCATGTTGTTCTAACTTTTACTTAATATTATCTCATTGGTGCATTACATGATGCTTAACATAAAAGTTAGTTACTCTTTTTAGCACTATAAGATTTATATAAAAATGTTTAGTACTGCATTCACATTCTCAGTAAAAATGCTTAATGACTTTGCCTTTTTTTTCATTGTTTTTTTGAAACCTAATTAAATTCTAACATGTCAAAACTATCAAGTGTTGTGCTTATCATGCAATCTGCATCTGTGCTATGCAACTATTTCTTTTATATATAGGATTACTGTGTTTCTGTTTTTAGAGTGGCACTTTTCGACAATTTTCTGATGAAGGTTCATTGTGCTTTGCTTTGTTTGTGGGTTCAGCTTGTCTTTTCACATACTGTGCCTATTTATGTTTTTTTTCTCTGTAACAATCACAGTGTATTCTGAATGTTGTCTGATAGTAATTTTGAAAATTGATTGTTTCACTACTAATGCTTTGCCTTGGTTCATAGCCCACATCTTAGCTTGACATTTCTTCATACGTTAAGCGTTTGATATCAACTGTACTATTATTCTTTAAATTCGCACATCATAATTTAAGTACAATCTATTTTAAATTGTGGTATTGACCACTTTTCTTCCAAAGATATATAGATTTTGCAAAGTTCTTAACATGATCGAATTTTGAGGCAGTTACATTGATAAATTATTCTGTTGCTTAACTGATCATATATTGTATTACCTTTTTGAGACATCACCTTGCTGGTTTCAAATTGCTCAGGATTGCAACTCATTGGAATATGTTGTCACCTTGTTGATATTCTCGAGCTTCACTAAATTTGTGGTTCTATTGCTCCTTGAGTGCTCTGCATGGTAATGGTGGTTGAGTTGTGAAATTTGAAATTTCACTAAATTGGTGGTATTGTTTCTCAACTAATAGGATTCTATTTGTTTAGCTGGTTGATGATGAACCACTTTGTGTCTTTAGTTTATCAATTGGTGTATATGTAGCACATTTGTTAGTTTATTGTTTAGGGATTGTCAATTGCTAACCTAAAGGATCGCGAGGGCTAATGCAATGTTTGAGTAAGCGGAACTATTCATCCTAATATGCTGTTCCCACAATGCTCTTAAAGAGCCTTGTAGATCGATTAATTCCCTTCCTTTTGTTTATCCTTTCTATCCCTTATCACTTGACATTATAATTATTTAAGGTTACATGCATAATATGATTTAAAAATATTTTACTGGCTATATCTTGCATGCTTGGTTCAATGTGTTGGTTATATTTGTCCCTAAGTCTAGAATTTGGCTAAGTATATTCTATTTAATTCTTCACCCTGCCTCCTTTCTCATCCTTATCCACCAAATAATTGCACCCGAACTCTTGGAATCTTAGATGACTGCGCTTTTTAATTATTGTTTTATGTTTTGGGTGCAATATTGAAATTAGTGTTACTCTATATGTTTTACACTTTTGGTTATGTTATTTGGTCTCTAATTTGAGTTTGTAGTATGCTTTTGAGATTTTTCATATCAATCTAATTATGCCTTATGTTCTTTGAGATTGATGGTGCTTCATATCGATTTTTTTTTCTACATTGTATATGTGAATATTAAGAAAATGTTCAGTATTTGATCGTTGCATAATATCCACAATTTTTTTCTTTTCTTTATGAATTGGGTTCAATTTGTTTCTAGATACAATATTGTATAGTTGAAGTGCTTAAGTTCTTTCATGCAACTTTGCTCATATAGCTTGATCTTTAGTCTTGTTCTTGCTAAATATTTGTACAAATGATTAAACTTGTGGTGTTATGATGTGATTATATTTCTTTTGGTTAAGGTTGTCTCAATGTTGTTTTTATCTTATTCCTAAATTTGTCATTCGTTGCATCAATGCCTAATTGTATAAAATATGTGTAACTTGTACTGCTGATGTGATATTACAAAGTATATTGGGTTGAAATTCGGGGACCAAATTTCTAAAGGAGGGAAGAATGTAATAACTAGAAAAAAATTATAATAACAATAAATAAATAAATAAGTAAATAAAATGATGGGACCCATTCCATGATATTTTTCTCCCTTCTCTTAACCTTATTCACACACGCACAAACCTCTCTCCCTTTCACCACACACTGGGAAAAGAAACAAAAAGAGAAGAGAATGAGACGGAGAACAGAGGAGGATAAAGAAAGAAAAAAGGAAAAAGAAAGAGAGGAGGAAGTGGGGATGGCACCGGAGGGTTGAGTGTTGCCATTGCCGTTTGCATATATATATATATATATATATATATATATATAGAGAGAGAGAGAGAGAGAGAGAGAGAGAGAGAGAGAGAGAGAGAGAGAGAGAGAGAGAGAGAGAGAGAAGGGGTGACTTCGATGCCTAGTCTCACTGGAGCTCAAGGAAGAGGAAGCAGCGGCCACCACTGTTGACACCTTTGCTGCCGTCGTCGTGGAAGGAGGATGCCGCTGGTGCCAACTGGAGTTGTGTTGCCGTTGGGTTGAAGAAAGGAGGCTTGTCGGAGCTACTCCTACTTTGCTCTATCACTGTCACGTTCTGGTCTCCCTTGTTTCCCAAAGCTGGAGCTCACCGTCGAACTGCACACTGCTAGTGGAGCCATTAATGTCCAACACTACCGTGTTGCTATCGTCGCCTTCTATCATGATCATTGTTTTCTTTGTTTAGTGTTGTCGCCATAAAATCCCGACAACAGCCACGAAATTTCAACCTTTAATTTGACACTTTGGGCTCGATCTCTTCAACCCCTTGGGACCAAATTACGAGTAAACTCTGTATCTGTAGTTATATTTTAATATCGTATAATTCTTATTGATTATAAAAAGTTAATTCGAAACTAATTACTTGAATAATTAATAATTAGAACAATATTTATAATAGTTATTTTTATAGAATAAACTTCCCACATGAGACATAATATTTTCCTTTGAAATTAATCAAATTTGACAATGAAATGTTTAGTTACAAGTAAATACTTTATGTTGTAATTGCATTTTGGATGAAGTTCTAGTTTAAATTTGGACAAGACTGTGATATATATATATATATATATATATATATATATATATATATATATATATAAATGTACTTGATTGATGCCGCATTTTTGAATTGATTGACAATCCTTAGCCTAATTATTATTTGTATGTATAAGAGAGGTTTTGGAGGGTTTTATGATAAAAATTGCAGCTAGCGGTAGTAGGCGCAAGACTTGGTGCATCTTGATAAAATATAATCACATTTTCAGGGCCATATTAGATGAAAGGGTACCTGTTTGTTTCATGTCCACAAAACCAATGGAACATGTCTGTTTCAGAATTCACAAAAAAGAAAAGTCTCCTAAGGGTTATTTTTGTCTGTTATTCTAAAATTTTTTTCTGGATTAGATAACATTCTGCTTATTTTTACATAAAAGAATATTGAAAGCTTGAATGCTTGACATATAAAGTTAATCATATATGTGTGGGAATATGTTTCTATCCCTATTATTATAGTGAATTTGCTTATGTGTTTGAGTGTATTTTACTCCTATTACTATAATAGATTTACTTTAGTCAAGCGCATTATATTGTACAATTATCTCGTGTGGGCTATGGATGCTTTGTTTACCACTGAGTTGTAAAACTCACTCTGTTGTTCTTTCTTCCTTTTTTTTTTTTCAGATAAGAGCCTTGATCCTAACTTTGTTTCATCAATTTCACTCAAGTTTTCTCTTGAATTGGTGGGTTTTTAATGTCCAAGAACATGATGTATTGTGTATTTATCTTGATAAATCTTTAGATTTGTTAAAGTGCTACATACATCACAGAAAGGTCTGACCATAGTAATTTGAGATGGTTTGCTTTGTAAACATTTATATATATAGTTCTACCAACTTAGAAGTTATATAGAATTATTAGATTATACGTTGTTCTAAATCTTAAACTAAAATTTCTTGTATTTAAGTTGAATTTGAGTTAAGTCTAATATCTGAGTATGTGCTGATAGTATTTAAGAAATTGTATTTGATTCTTTTTTTTGTGAAATCTGTTTTTTAAACTTGTTGGGAATGACTTTTCTAAGCGCCAGTCATGTCCGGGTCGAGCCATGACATAAAGTGTATACCAAAGTTAGAAATTTATTTGACGAAGAGTTGAATTGGGTGAAATTTTTTTTTACCAAATTTATAAAAAAAATGTGATAAATTTTTTGAGTTTCTTTTTACTAAAAAAATGTAATGTTTACTCTTCACCAGAACACTATTCTTTACTAGTATTATCCACTAAAGTTATGCTGAAAAGTCATTAATTAACTATATGTATTTCTAGAACATAAAGTGTTGCGCATACAACGATGATATAATTTTTTCTCAAAAAAAAAAAAAAATTACAAATAATTTGTATTGAATTATATTCTTTTGCTATAGAGTGTAGTTATTAGTAATACATTCAATGGAACGAAAAAAGTTTGTTTTACTTAGTCATTTTTTTTAGACATAGAAGATACTTGTTGCCTTTTTTTATATCTTACTCTTAACAGGTATCTTAGTCTAAAAAGTTGTCATGTCTGATTTATGTAATATATCAAATACATAATGTATGGATATTTTTAAATACATTAAGTCATAATATATCGAATACAAACTGTATGTCAATGTATGTATGTAAAATATAAAAACTTGAACTATAATTATCAAAATAAGATACATGCATCCTATATTCTTACAATAAATTAAAAAAACTAGGGGAATGAATGAGACAGAACGAGTCGCAAAGAGAAGTGTAATCATTATATCTTTACCATCCACATAACACATACCACATAGGAAAGCGTAGCGGGACAAAAATCTTGTCTCAATTAAAATCCGTATTATTCCGGATCTGGCGTCTGGAGTCCCAAACGCCCCAACGATGACTCAGTCTTCAAACCCGCGACATTTTTACGACCCAAACTGAATTTTGTGCATTATACATTCTAGTATTTTTTTTTTGGCAAACTTTTGGTGTTTAGGTGGTGATCTACTGTGTTATGTTATTTTGTTAGAATTGTAATCCTTTAAATTTATCATATCTTATGTTTGAATATTTAATGAAGTTTACATAGTTAGACCATTGACAAGATATTATATATAGTCATTTAAACACATGATATAACATCAACAAAATATTATTATTCATCAAAGGATAAAACATAACTACATTCTATCAACTCTAGCCATAATTCATCACAACAATAATGCACAGCTTCTCTTATTGTTTATTTTTCAAGACTTAATTACAACAATAACAACATAAGTTACTAATAAACACACAATAATCACCAACATATTAGCTTTTTTTTCTTCCTCTCTAGATAAACAAGTTTCATCTCCAACTTAACCAATCCCTATTCTACTTTATTCTTGCACAAGTACTCTTCCACGTCGTCAATGTCATTGTTGCAAATTGACTTTTTTGTGCCCCCAATTTTCGCAACATGATCATCAAGCCAGACAAAGAACTTGCAGTGAGATGAATTTTTCAACTGCAAGTTTAAAAAGGAAATTAAAATTCAATTAAATACATGAACTTGCTTCAAGCTTCACAGAACCACCTTATCTTGAAGAAGGGGCACAAAAAAACAACCAGTTGAGGTTAGTTCTAAACTTGTACAATATAGCATACACTCCACATTTGCACACCGGAGCAATGCGATCTTTCTCGTTCCCACCTTCCACGCAACGAATGTTGAACGTCAATCGGACTCGTTGCGTGATCGAGGAACCTCTTTCACTGGTCATGGAACAGAGCCCGAAAAACAAAAATCTCCTAACTATACGCTGCAATGGCGTCTGACACCAATTTGAAGAGTTAGGGTAGCTCCAAGAACGTCGTCGTTTTGGGAGCACAAGGACCTAGTTGTCCTCCAACTTTCTGTGTACGACACATAGACACCGTAACGGGCACATCATTTAGGCTGCGTTTGTTTTCAGAGACAGGTGAGACAGGGACATGGAGACACAAAATCGTGTTTGACAGATGAAACATGGACAGAGATATTGTGTCCAAAGATACTAAATTAGTGTATTTTGTGTCCATCCTGATAGGAAGAACATAGAGACACTAACAAGAGACACAATTTATCTTTTATTTTTCGTTTTATTATTCTTGTTAATTTTTTATAATTATATTTTTTTATTATTATATTTTTATTTTCCAACTTTTTGAATAAAAAAAATGAGAATAAATTAATTTTTATAAATTGTTCTAGTTTATTTCCAAACAGAATACAAGAACATAAAATTTTGTGTTTCTTTCCTTTGTGTCTTGTTCTCAATATATTCTCTTGTCCTATTCTCAAAAACAAATGCAGCCTAATGGACATATGGACGTCACATTAGTCTTCGTTTTACATTAGAGAACAGATTAAACAAAAAGACCCATATATAAGCAATTCAAATTGTTATCAGGAATATTTTTGTATTTTTCAATTTTAAAAGAGTAAAATGTCCATTAATAAAAACTTCAAACCCTATTTATCTTCATCCTGAACAAAAAAAATAGCTATATAATGTTTTGATCTTTTGAAAAAAAAAGAAAAATCTTAAATCCCTAATTACCCAAACCCAGAGGTCTTCAGTCAGAACTCAGAACCCATCCCAACCAGCAGCCACAGACGGTGCTCTCTGCAGTCTCCATCTGCCTCTCTCAGTCTCGGCTCTCACCTCCCTACCTCGCTCACCGGCAGCCAACGGAGGTCAGCCCTCTGCCTCGTCCGTACCGCCTGTCTCAGTTTGCCTCCTCTTCCTCCGTCTTGGCTCCTCTGCTCGTGCTTCCTCCACGTTCCTCCCTCGTGGTCTTCTTGCTCCTGCTTCTGCAGTGTGGGTGAGTTCACTGACTTCACTCTTCACTGAGTTGTTTTATATTTTTTCAGTTTTTGTTTTATAATTTCTTTTATACTGAATTTTTCAATTTTCAGTTTTAAATTTTAATGTCGGTTTTGATAATTTGTTTAATTTGATGTAATTAGTTATTATTGATTAGATAATTGGTTCATTGCTTGCAGGCTCAGTTTCAGTTCATTGTCATGAATCAATGAAATACAGGTTTCTTTTCTTTTCTTTTCTTTTTTAATTGAATCCATTTTGTTGTGCTTTTAGTCTCAAGATTAACTGCTAAATGCTTATTAATGTTCAATGCTTATTTCATTTGGATTGTAGTGTGCTTCTTGTAATTGGGCAGGATGTTTAACCCTCTAAATCTGGTCTAAAGGATACTTTATTTAATTGGGCAGGATGTTAGTGAAAGCATGTATATTTCACATTTTAATTTTTTTGATAATTTTATATCTTTATTTAAGTGAGACTGGGTCAATCGGTTCAACCATTGATCCGCCAGTTGAACCATAACCGGTAGACTGATCGGTTCGATAACCGGTTCAGTTCTAATAACTATGCATTCAATTCCTCACTGCAACCCCATTTCCCCTGAACCCTCTCTTCTGCGTCTTCCTTCACTTACTATTATTACTATTATTAATTAATTAGTTCTCACAAAAGTTCATGTCTGGTTGTTGATTAGGGGTTGGTATTCTCTGTGTTAGCCTTTTATCTTGTCCAGAGAAACTTCTAGATTGTTCTAGAAGGAAGCTGTGGTTCTTGTTGTATGAGCGTGTGGGCATGGATATAGTTGAATCAGTGAGAAAGATTCCTTTGCAAGACCCACCCGAGGAAGATTTCTGTGCTGCTGATTTGACTTGGACCAAGTTTGGCAATGCTGAGCACCATGACGAGGTTGCCCTTATTCCCTATGACCGAGTTGATGCTTTTATAATTGGTGAGTGCTCTAATGTTGAGTGGCCTACTCGCTTCCATATTGAGCGCGGAAGGAAGCGAGCTATTGGTAGCTTGAAGGAGTATAAGGATGATGAGTATCTTGAGTACAGGCTGTAAGTTTCTGAATTAATTTGATTCATGTTTTGATTTTGTTCCTTTTTTTAATTATTATACTGTTTCAGTTACTATGTCTCTCTTAGTCTTTGTCCAAAAATGCTATGTGCACGTTAAAAATAAGCCACCATGTATTGTGTTGTTTAACTCATTTACAATGTGTATTTTGTATTTTAATATACATTTTATACTAATGGTTGATTTGGTGGCTGATATAGGACACATAGATTGTTGTTCTTTGTCTCAGTGCAATCATACATATTTGTGTTCTACTAAATCCCATTTTTTTAACCTCTGAAAGACACTAACCAAACATAGCGAAAGGTTAGATGATATTATACACAGCACTTCTTGATTTGCCATGTGATTCCTCTGGCCGGGGAAATTAGTGTCACATTTTTGTAAAATATAGGACTACTAAGTGTCATATAACTTAATACTTCAATCCAAGGGAAGTTTATGGCATGCATTTTATAAAAGCAGAGGTGCTGTGTGTAATCGTGTAGCCTCAGTGGAGGTTGATGTAATTTTACCCTTTATGATTTATTGCTTTCTTCTGGTTGGTCATGTTATGCGTTCGATGTCAAGAAAATAAATAAGGTCAATATGATACTGAAGCTTATCCCGCTTCCAATCTAGAAAAGCTTGATTTTTGCTAAGTTGCAAAATGTTGTTAAAAATGTTGGGAAGATCATTTTCCTGTCGCTGTGTACGTTTGGAATCAACAGTTGATTTGAAAATGAATAGTTCCAAACTTAAGTAGTCATTCCACAAACTGGATTCACATACTGATGATGCCAAGTTGAACCTTCTTCCTTGTGAAGGTACTGGTGCTCGTTCGGACCAGAAAATTATGGGGAGGGTGGAGGTATATTACCCAGTCGAAGGTATCGGCTTAATACCAGAAATCGTGCTGCTAGACCTCAATCAATGCGGGGTTGTACTTGTCATTTTGTTGTCAAACGTCTTTATGCACGTCCATACCTAGCACTTATCATATACAATGAAAGGCGCCATATTAACAAGTCTGGTTTTGTTTGCCATGGACCACTTGATAGAGATGCCATTGGTCCTGGTGCCAAAAATGTTCCATATATATGTAATGAAATTCAGCAGCAAACTATGTCTATGATTTATTTGGGCATTCCTGAAGAGAATATCCTGGAGAAACACATTGAGGGAATTCAGCGATATTGTGGTTCGGATGCAAAAGTTAATAGTCTTGCCTCTCAATATGTTCACAAGCTAGGGATGATTATCAAAAGGTCTACCCATGAGCTGGATCTAGATGATCAAGCCAGCATTCGGATGTGGGTTGAACGGAACAAAAAGTCTGTATTCTTTTATCAAGATACTTCGGAGTCAGACCCTTTTGTTTTGGGGATCCAAACAGAATGGCAGTTGCAACAGATGATTCGTTTCGGTCATTGCAGTGTTGTTGTGGCAGACTCAACCTTTGGTATAAAGAGACTCAAAGTAATTAGTTTTCAATCTTTATTTTGAATTTGCTATATACGAAGGGAAAATAACTATATGTATGGCCTAACTTTGTTATCTTTTCATGCTTGTAGTATCCTTTGTTCACGCTTCTTGTTTTTGATTCAAGGCAACATGCACTTCCTGTTGCATGGGTCATTACACGTAGCTTTTCAAAGCCTGACATGTCAAAGTGGCTGAATGCTTTAATTGATAGAGCTCATAGTGTTGAACCTGGATGGAGAGTTAGCGGCTTTGTGATTGATGATGCTGCGGCTGAAATTGATCTTTTAAGGCAAGAATTATTACTTTGAAAAACCAGTTTAGTTTAAAATTGTTAACTAAAATTTTTTTCTTATATGTGTTGTCTGCTTTGACAGAGACATATTTTGCTGTCCAGTTCTATTTTCACTGTGGCGCATTCGTAGATCATGGCTAAGGAATATTGTTAAGAAATGCTGTAACATTGAGGTTCAACGGGAGATTTTTAAGCGTCTTGGGGCAATAGTGTATAGTATCTGGGGTGGTGTTAATACATCGCTTGCGTTGGAACAATTTTTGCAGGACTTTGTTGACCAAACTGATTTCATGGAATATTTCAGAGCTTCTTGGTTACCAAAGATTGGTTAGATCTTTCTCTACTCTTGCTTTAAATAAAATTACACATTGCAGATGAAAATTTCTTAAAAGATTTTACTTTCGTTACTGTCTCAATCAGTCATTGAGTGATTTACTCTAGATTTTTCCTTACGCTTCTTTCTTTTCCGCAGAAATGTGGCTTTCAACAATGAGAAATTTTCCACTAGCCAGCCAGGAAGCTTCTGGAGCATTAGAAGCATATCATGTTAAACTGAAAGCTAAACTTTTTGATGATTCACATCTTGGAGCACTGCAAAGAGTAGATTGGTTAGTCCACAAGCTAACAACTGAGTTGCATTCGAGCTACTGGCTCGATCGCTTTGCTGATGAGAGTGATTCGTTCCAGAGTGTGAAGGAGGAATACATTGCTTCTACGTCGTGGCACCGAGCACTTCGAATCCCCAACGATGCCGTTACTTTCAATGATAAAGACAGCTTCTTTGCCAAAGTTGTTAGCCAGAAAGAGAGCAAATCGACACGTATAGTGTGGAATCCAGGATCTGAATTTGCATTCTGTGACTGTTCTTGGTCAATGCAAGGTAACCTTTGCAAGCACGTCATAAAAGTAAACATGGTCTTTGAAAACATCAAAGGTTGTCAACCATCCATGTCATTGAAATCATTTGAAGACATTTTGATAGATCTATGGAGAAAACCAGTGGATGGTTCCGTTGCATTGGATCTGTCTCTGGCTTGGACGCAGCAGATCCTAGATCAAATCGAAAAACTCGTCGAACTGAATAACTCGCCGGATATTGGCACTGTTGTTAACAAAATGCCTTTGAATTGGGTTTCCAAGAAAGGTCGAACCTACAACGGCAAACCAACGTTGCGTTACACTCTTCCACCGGCTAACAGCAACCCCAAAAGTTTGATTGTATACAAGAGGAGTCGCAAAAGGAAAAGATTATCACAATTAAGATGATCCTGAATTAGCACAAATTGAGTTTATTCTGGAAGTTGCTGAATCGGCTCATGTACCTGCAAATATCTAGGTTTCTGCTCTGTTGCCTCTTGTTATAGAACAGTTATTGTTAGTTATATGCACATCTTTTGCAGAAACAAAACCGAAGAATGAAAGCAATTTCAGTGCATATTTTGTTGAGTCTACAGAGCTGGGAACAACTTTAATGTGATAGTTAGGATAGAGTAGCGGTTAATTTTCCCTCAAAATTTGGAAGCTATTGCTTAACTTTTGATTAATTATTTTTGCCCTCATTCTCATACATTCATTTAAATAAAAAAATTTCTTTTACCATTTTAAATTGAAATAAGAAGATTTACATATTTAAGTATTACATTACATTTTCATTGTCACTTAGTGCAAAAACGGATTTAAAACAGTTTATGTAGGCATAACCAGCAAAAATAAAGCAAATTCAGTATTCGATTTTTGGGCATATTGCCACCAGAAATTGATCATTTTTTTTTTCCATTTTTGCAGTTGTTGGCAACGAAAATGGAGCAGAAGAGAGAAGGTAAGTCGGTAGACTAAAGAGAGCAGAATGCAATGTTTCAGGGTTTGAGAGAGTGACAATGAAAGAGGTTACATAAAGACGTTTGCAATCATTTGTGTAGATTTGATGCTGAAGAAGAGTGGCGGTGAAGCAAAAAGGGTTTTAATGTTCTTGGGGCAAATTTCTAAATCATTTTAAGTGAAACACCCAAAAAGCAAATAAATATATAATAAAGTCAATTTCGTAGTTAACTTATTTTGGAACTAAAATCCGATACCAACTAGATGAATGATGAATGAAAACACACAAGCATAGTAGGTGGACTGTTTATATAAAATTTGCGGTATGTTTTTCCCTTGAAGTTGAAGGCATAATAACAGAGAATCCAAAGAAATGCAAATGTGGTGACACCAAAACAGAGGAACAAAGAAAAGTTTTTGAGGCATCCGGAGAGAACTAGAAAACAAGTGAGACAAGATTGGGCTAGGCAAAGTAGAATAAAAGGAATCGGGTCTATCACAACGTCTGGCTTGGTCGGTAGAATATGCAGAGTTGGAGAAGAAAAATACAGGGTCGTATGTTTGTTTAAGCGGAACATCTTTGTCGTAAATATTTTATGAAATAAATGGATAAGATTTACTGTAACTCTTTTACAGTTATATTAGTGCAATGGAACCGAACTCGTCTATCTATATAGAAAGAATTTTAAATGTATCAGGTATATGAGTGTTCTAATAGTTTTAATTGTTGATCTTAATTATAAAATATATATAAATATAATATATTAATTAAAATTAACGGGTAATATTATTGAAATACCAATATTCCTATAAGATATTGTTATTATTGAAATAAAGGAACTTAACTAGGGGTGTACACGAGTCCGGACTTGAACATTTTGGGAGATTAAGTTAGTGTGATTTTATTGGGTCTAGAGTTGGATAAGGGTCTCAAAAATAGATTTGATCATTATTTAGGGTTGGATTCGAGTTAAATCGAACTCGGCTTTACCCACTTCATGTACACTCTAAAAAGATTAAAAAAGGTATATATATTTTAAATTAATTTCAATGTTATGTTATATTAATTATAAGTTTATTGTTTTATTTTTAATCACACTTCTTGAATTAAAAAATAGGTCAAAGAAGTATGAAATTAAAATTTATGGACAAATTTAAGTTTAAATATGGATATCAACTTCTCAATAACAAGTACATTTTTCTTCTTTATAAATAAAGACATCATAATTTTTTGACATGAAGTTTATCAATACCTGAACTTCACCAGTCTAGACTTTGTTTTAGTGTGACTCAAAAGTAGTATGATTTCACTGGGTCTAAGATCGTATAAGAATCTAAAAAATAGACTCGGTTATTATTTAGAGTCAGGTCTAGGTTAAACCGAACTTGACTTCATCCGATCCTATGTACACCCTTCTCAACCCAAGAAAATATAGCATAAGGTAAAAAAAAAAAAAAACACACACACACACATATTTCCAATTCTTTCGTTATTTTCGACATTACCATCAACTATTGAAATTAATACAAGTATGCTCCTTGTAGCTTTTAATCAATCTACCAACAATTCCTGCAACACTTGAAATTTTGTGGAGTTAATACTCAAAATGACCCCCGAAATTTGGCTATCGACTCAATTTGATCCTCCAATTTTTAATTGACCCAATTTATACCCTAAAATTTTAAGGCGCGGTTCAGATTGGACCTTCCGTCCAACTTCGTTACCGAAGTGATGACGTGGCACCCAAATCTCATTACATGCCTCTCCCTTTTTCTCTTACCATCGCCATCACCGTCTCTCCTCTACCAACACCCTCCCTCCCCCAACAAACAACATTCACAACCCACCAACACCTACACATTTTCACCGCTAATTATGAAGGAACTTTCTATTATTTGATCCTTCTCTTTCTCACAATTACCATCACCATTTTTCTTCTACCAACATCCTCCCTTCCTAACAAACAACATTAACAATCACTAACATTAACAAATTAAATAGAAATAAAAAAAAGAAAAGGAATCACAACACTCCACTTTAGATCTCTCTAAATAGAAACACAAAGATGGATACAATGGGTGAGGGTGCTTCTGAGGGTGCTTTGAATTTAGGGCAATGGGTGGTGTGACCTTGTAATTAATGGTAACATTGGGAATGCATTGCTCAACATGTATACTAAGTGTGGTTATATGAAAATGGGGTTAAAGATTCTCAACATAATTGTGCATAAGGATGTTATTTCTTAGGGTGCCGTTATTTGTGGTATGGCAATGAACGGTCACGGTAAGCAAGCATTGCAGCTCTTTTCACAAATGGTAGTTTATGGTGTTGTCCTTAATGATGTCACATTCATTGGTCTGGTGTCTGCTTGCAGTCATGAAAGAATAGTGAGTGTATATGTTGTGCTCTTCAAAGCTATGGCGCTAGAGATGTGTGAGTGTTGGTGGGTTGTAAATATTTTTGTTGGGGAGAGAGAGTGTTGGTAGAGGGGAGATGGTGATGACGATGGTAAGAGGAAAAAAGAGAGACATATGGTGAGGTTTGAATGTCACATCATTACTCTGGTGACAGAGTTAGATGAAAAGGTCAATTTGAGCCACGTCTTAAAATTTCAGGGTATAAATTAAGTCAATTGAAAATTAGAAGATTAAATTAAATTGATAGTCAAATTTCAAAAGTCATTTTAAATTTTAAGTCAAACTTTGTGTTAAAAGACTTTTGATGTCAAATCAAAATACTCTAACTGAGGAGAAAAAACTCATCCACCACTTTTTAGGGCCTTCCTTTCTCGTTATCACATGTATCCAACTTTTAAAATGTTATTTTTAAAATGTTATTTAATAGTTATGGTCCAAAAATGACCTGCATCATGAATCCAAGTACACCACAACAAGAAAACTAATGAACAATAAATTGATGGTATATATTTTTAAGAGTAAATTGACAATTAAATTTTTAAAAATATTGATTTGAGAGTTGAGACTATTTTGTTTTTAAAGTAAAAAAAGTATCACTTAGATTCTTTAAGATAGTAAACAGTGGATATGTATATTTTTCTGCCAATAAATAGTGTGGAATAAAATAGAATTGTTTACATATTTTATTATTTACAGTGATGCATGTCTCGTTACTATCACATGAGCAGAAAAACGATATAATTTTAGACAGTGAAATATTTATTATTTTTTGAGTTTTCATATATCCTTTATCAACTGCTCTCTATTTATCACAAATCCTATCAAAATAAGAGAAGTTTCGCTGCAAAAGTTGTTATCTACATGATTATCTTTTATAGATAGACACGTTAGAGTAATTAACAGTACATATAAGCATGACCATTAGATTTTAGTTGATGAATTGATAGAAGGACATCATGTGTTTACCATTTACTATCTTAAAGGACCAAATTAGTAATTTTTTTAGAGACTAATTTGTTCGAAATCAAAATCTTCATCAACTTAATTATTACTTTACTCTATTTTTAATATCTTTCCTACACAACAAACAAATATTATCATTGTGTTTAATAATACTTAATCTACTTAGCTATTGTTGGTATTAACTCTACTTACCAAAACAAATCAAGAAAAAAGTTCAATTCGTGAGAACTAATCCGCTCTAAATAGCTCTAGTGAAGCAGTAGCTAGTTATATTTACAGCTGTTTAAAAAGGGGAAAAAAAAAACACATTGTCATTAATAGACACAATTTAGGAAGTAAAATTCCTTTCACACTTTAGTCATCAATTGTAAACTACATGTTATTCTTGGCAAGTTCTTGTCTTCAAAATATTAATTGGAAGGATATATAAGTTACATTTGAACCTAGCTATAACAATCTCATTCCCCGGAATAGTACACACAGCATGCTTTCATGAATTAATAGAAAAATTGAAACAAATAAATTGAACTAGACAGTATTTAGTAGGTCATGAAACATCACAGCAGCTTGGAGTAGCTAGCTGTAAATCCTTTCTAGTTCCGGCGAGGAGTCAGGAACTTCCAACTTAGAAAGCGAAACAATTCTCCTCTTTAGCTTCTCTATTGATTCCAAAGTGTGATCAAAATAAGTAGGGTTAAGGGAAACAAGCCCTGGATTCTGACTATTGAACACAGAGAAAAAAGTAGCATCCTCAAAACCATGACTTAGGGAGAAATGGAACAATCCCTTGGGGAACACGAAAACATCTCCAACTCTTAGATACTTCTGGAAGATCTGGTTTTTCGTGTCGATGAATCCGGCAATCAAAGCACCTTTGGAGACGAAGATCATCTCGGTTGCTCTAGGATGGTAATGGAAGTTATCCAGGCCGTCCCTGTCGATGCCAGTTCTGCCAATTGAGAGGCCAAGAGTGTTCAGGCCGGAAAACTCGGCCGCCCCGACAATTTTTATTGATGCTCCGAAAATGTCGGCCGTGCCGGGGTTGCTTAGTTCATCGGTCTTGAAATCTTGAGCAGTTACATTGGCTGGGTTTTTGCAGGGTAAGCCGTTGATGAAAATGGTCTGAGTTTTGGGTGGAACTGCTGGACATGTGTCCTGTAAATTATCACAATCTGAACTGCCAATTTGGAGATTGGTAAGGGCAACAAACATGAACAAAAAGAAAAGGTAATAATAATAAGCAAAAGATTTCATCTTGTATTATTGTATATATTTCTCTCCAATTGTTTACTGTATATTTTTTTTTTCTTGAGTTCATATTTATACATTTGTTAAGGCATAATAACTATATATGGGTGTTGCATGTTGATGTTTAATTAGCCACTTGCTAATGTGTGTTTCTTGAGGATTTTGCAAAAAGTGCAAGTAATGAGAGTCTTGGAGTTTACTTCTGGGTTTGGACTGAAGTGTAATGTAAGAAGTGCTTTGCTTGAAACTGAAAGCAAATCTAATTCAACATCACGTCCTATAACCAAATTCCAACCGTTATTTTTGAAACTTCAAGGTTGTGTCATGTGAACTTCCATTGATTAGTTACCGATAGCGTTGGTAACTAGAACCACAGTAGAAGCTATTTAAAGAATGACCTTGTTTCGACCCCAGAAATCTAAGTGTAACGGTGACTATGATTTCTGGATTCTGGAGTTCAGCGGTTCGAGACTTTAGGAGAGACTGACTGGTGAGGAAGAATTGTTGAGTGACATTGAGAGAGAACGACGAAAAAGAATTTAGAATTAGAGTCACCGTTAATAGAAATCAAAGACCTTAGGCCAATTAGTATGGTGGGTTGTGTGTATAAGGTTATCTCTAAGGTGTTAGTGAGGCGAATGCGAAATGTGATGCCAGGCTTAGTAGGTGAGACCCAAAGTGCGTTTGTGCAAGGCAGAAAAATTCATGATGGGGCTTTGATAGCCTGTGAAACTGTACAGTGGATTAAGGCTAGAAGAAGAAGCTCAGCGATAATTAAACTGGACTTTCAGAAGGCATATGACAGGGTCAAATGGAGTTTTTTGGATATAGTTCTGCAGAAGATGGGTTTTGGCCAGAAGTGGCGGGGCTGGATTAAGGAATGTGTTAGCTCTGCGTCCATGTCGGTGCTTATAAATGGATCCCCTTCTAAGCCTTTCAAAATGGAAAGGGGTCTACGACAAGGAGATCCGTTATCGCCCTTTCTGTTTGTACTAGTTGTTGATGTCCTTCATCGGATGATCGGAGAGGCGGTAACAAATGGGCGCATTTCCCCACTGTTGGTTGGACGAGATCACATTGAGCTGTTGCACTTGCAGTTTGCGGATGATACTATACTGTTCTGCCCTCCAGAGGAAGAGACTATAAGGAATTATAAGCGATTATTGCGTTGCTTTGAACTGATGTCCGGGTTGAGTATCAATTTTGAGAAGTCCAGTTTCATTCCAGTTAATTGTGAACAGCATTGGACGGGACAGATGTGTCAGCTATTGGGATGTAAGGAAGCCTCTCTACTAGTCCGATACCTTGGAATTTCTCTGGGAGCGAATCCAAGGTTAGTTAAGACTTGGAAACCGGTGATTGATAAGGTGGAAGAAAAGTTGATCTTGTGGAAGGCGAAGACTCTCAATAAAGCGGGCAAACTAGTTCTCATCAAATCCGTCCTCAATAGTTTGCCTATATACTATCTCAGCCTATACAAGATGCCAAAGGCAGTTGCAGAAAAGTTGATCTCGTTGCAAAGACGGTTCTTATGGAGTAAGGAGGATGGGAAGATAGGGATGCCACTAGTAAGATGGGAGATAGTGATGGCTCCTAGAAAGGCGGGTGGATTAGGAGTGGGAGACGCAGTAATTAGGAATACAGCCCTTTTGTTCAAGTGGTGGTGGAGATTTTCGAAAGAAGATTTCCCTTTATGGAAGAGAGTAGTATGCTCTTGTAACAACATGAATCCCTCTGCGATGCTGTGTGGTCAGCCTGTTCCTGCAAGAGGGGGCCCTTGGAGAGATATCTGTCAGCTCCAGATCAGAGAGCCACAAATCAGAAAAAAGATGATCAGAGGCTTATCTATGGATGTAGGGAATGGCAGAACAATCAAGTTCTGGGAGGATGTCTGGCTACCTGGTGGGAGGTTGAAAGAGATGTTTCCTAGACTGTTCTCGGTTTCAAACCTCACAGGATCTGTTATAGGGGAATGCGGATTTTGGGATGGGTTAGAATGGATCTGGAGTCTCCAGTGGAGGAGAGAACTATTTCAGTGGGAGCAGGAACTTCTACACCAACTCCATGAGGTCTTGCAGTCAGTAAAGATAACAACTGAGAGGGAGGACAGGGTGGTCTGGAAATATGATAAAACAGGTATTTTTACTACTAACTCCTTTGTGCAGGTGATGCAGGAAGCAGCTCTCCCGGAGGAAATTACTAGCTATAGCTTTACTAGTGCTATTTGGAAGGGATTCGTTCCGCCAAGGGTTGAGCTATTTTCGTGGTTTGTTTTGGTTGAGAGGGTGAACACTAAAGAGAGACTATGCAAACTAGGTGTCATTGACCAGCATGATAATTTATGTGTTCTATGTTGTAAGTCTGTTGAGTCTGCTGCTCATCTTTTTATTAGCTGTGAGATCACTTGGCAGGTGTGGTGTGCATGGCTATTCGCCCTTGGCAGGATATGGACTATGCCGAGTACACTAAAACAACACTTTGAGAGCTGGACGAATGCTTCGTCTAGGAAGAATGAGCGGAGGCGGTGGCTGATTGGGTTCTTTGCTGTTATCTGGGCAATTTGGCTAGAAAGGAATGGTAGAGTCTTCAACAATAAAGGCTCAGGGGTGATGGAAATAATAAACAGATCCTTTATGCTCTCCGACGAGTGGCTTGGTGGTGAATCTCTTGGTTGTTGATGGCAATGCCGAAGATGACTAGAGGGTGTTTACTTATTGAGTTATTCAATGATGGGTTGTACGTTGAGTAGCCTGTTACTTATGTTTCTTATTGCTCCATCTTGTTGTGTTGAGCACTTTTTATTTCAAAAAAAAAAAATCAGTTTCTAATTTTTTAATAAATTATACATTTATCCTTTTTAAAAGTAACTATAGTTAATTATAGTTAAGATAGTAACTCAAATTAAAAGTAAATATCTAATTAAGATGTGACACATCATAAGAGTAATTTATATATTATTTTAGGGAAGATTGGATAAAATTCACCTATCCTAGTGTGTCAATACTTCATGTATTACTTTTTTATTTATTGTGTGTAAAAATAATAAAAGTAAAATTAGTTAAGGTGATAAGTAATTTATAATTTAATTAATAAATCTTAGGTTTAAATGTTGAAAATAGTAAAAAATTTATTGTGTCAATAAGATGAAGTATAAAACTCATTTTAAATGGTCAAACTCAAATAAGATATCACGTCAATTTTTTGGCCTAGTTTCTATTTTGGTTGAGAGGTTCGTCTATTGTCTGGTAAAGCACACGCAATTAACGTTGACAAAGAGATTAGAACCTTTATACCCACTCCTACAGTATTATATCCTTTTTTATTGTGTCAGTACTATAGAAGTTCAATACATAGTCCTGATTTAAAAAAAAGATAGTAGACGAGGTATCTAGCTGGTGGGATCTTTTTCTTACGGTCACGTCCTTTTCAGTATGATCATTGATAAGTATTTAAGTGTATACACGGAGTATACGAGTAATCAATATTAACAAAATAGGTTTCTTGTGATCCAAGTATATATAAAAGTTCAACTTTCAGTTGGTAATGACTGGTTGATAATGTTTCTTTTTTCCTACTTTATACCTATCCAATAGTTTTGCTGTTACAAATACCTGAGTAAATTCATTTGTGGTATAGAAAATTGTCATAGATGTATGTATTTGGAATATGATGTACATTTGTGGTATAGAAAAGTGTACGTGATACTATAAGAACCCAGTGCCAATGGCAGCAATAGTATAAAAAGTATGGAAAAGTTTTCAAGTATACCAGTACATCTTGGACGTTCTAAGTGCAGCATTGTAAAAACAAGTGCCCCACTATAATTTGAAATTTTTTTAGTTGTATATAATAATAATATTTATTTAATCGCATTAGATTATTAGATTTGACCCCACAATAATTTTTTACTCAACTTTTGATATTTAACCGTCAATTTAAGAATTTTATATTAGATATTCGTTAGAATGATCAATTCTCAGATTTAAACGAAATTAGTGTTATTTCTTAGAAATCAATTCAAAAGAGTATTATTTATCTTCTTTTGAAATTAGCTTTAATTTTTGCATAGCAATGACATTAATTGAAATAACTTTTTTAACTATGAATATCAATAAAAGTCTGCTTCTAGTTCTGTTGGGAAGTGAATTTTTAAATAATTGTTTAGTAATATATATAGAAAGAAAAAAATTTTGATGGTAGTATTAAGAAAAAAATTACTTAATTTTTTAAAAATATAAAACCTAAAACAATAGAATTCTAAATTATATATTATTATTTAAATTACTATTTTAGTATTTTAATTGGTATATTAGATATTTTGAAGGCTAACCGTATTTTACAATAATAAAATATAATCATAACAATAATCATGCTATATGTACATAAAAAATAACTACTCATATAAAATATATATTAAAATACAAAATACACATTGAAAATAAGTTAAACAATAATGTATTTATACACAACTATATAATAGTTAATAGAAAATTTAATATTTAATTTTTTTGTGTATATATTATTTTTAGGGCAAATCACAATAATAAGCTAAGGGGAGTAAAATTTTACACGAATTAGCCAAAACGAAAACTGCTTCATGAATCCACCAATGCACGTTTATATGTAGTTCGAACCAGCTAAATTCGAACTCCATTTCTACATAATTTGAACCAGGTGGGTTCGAATTATACACAAACACACGCACACACTAATTCGAACCAGGTGGGATCGAATTACACACAGTAATTCCTATGCTGTTAAAAAATTACACAATAAACGTGCATTGGTGGATTCACGAAGCAGTTTTCGTTTTGGCTGATTTGTGTAATTTTAGTCTGCCATTGACTTATATGTGTTTTTTACCCTTATTTTTATTATAAAAATTATTGTCATGTTATATAAATTTTGCCCCATACATTATAAAAATTTTCTGGATCTGTGAGTGAGTACATCAGTATTTCAGTTATTTTTAATCGTCGATCTTAATTATATATATTATATATATTTTTTGTAATTAAAATCAACAGCTAAAAATTACTGAAATACCAGTATACCGAAATACTTAAAAATTTTCCAAAAGTATGCTTGTAGTGCAACAGTGCAACCTTCTCTTTTTGAAGCGCAAGGATTTTCTTCCAGCTCTCTTGACCAACGTTTGAGGCCATTGATGTGATTCATAGTTAACATCCAAAATAATTTAGTAATTAACGTGGTTCTGAGTGAAGCATATGTCACTAACAAACAACAACAAATATTTCACTATGAAATATGAATTAGGTACAAATAAGTAATAACTCCATCTAATAAACCAAAATTTCTGATGAGATATAAAAATAATGACTAAACTACTCAAATCAAATTCAAGTCTCACATACACTCAAAATACTTATTGTTATTAAATCAATTGATGTATTTTCTCAATTCTCAAAAGAAGTAAATAAAAACAAAATAATTTTCACCAAATACAAATTAAATAGAAGACATAAAATTAACACAAATCTTCTTTAACCAAAAGAGATCAGATACACCAAACATTTGGTATACAAAATATAAAAATACACAAAATACAAGTCTAGAACTTCATTAACTACATTGGGGTATGGTGTATCTTTTATGTTTGGAATAGTTTTATTTATAGAGTTTTACAAATACTTATAGAAAGTCATCTACCACAGCATATCAACTATCAAACCATCAACCATTTAATATTTTTTTTTTATCAAAGATAGAAAACTCGAACTCCCAACCTCTTAATTGAATATGGGAAGATTATGCCATTTGAACTATAACTCATTGGCAACCATTTAATATTATTATTATTGATTATGCTATATATTTGTAAAATTTTCTAAAATTCTCATGATCTTATTTCATAAAAATAAATATCTAGATATTATAACAAAAAAATAAAAAAATAAGTAAATAAAAGTAACTAAAAAATCTAGAAAGATAGTATCTAGAAAAAAAAGTATAAGTAGATAATGAAAATATTAAACAATGTGAATAATGGATATATCGGATGTTCAATTCACTTGGTGTGCGGATGGTTATTCTAATATTAAGATTTAGGTGAGTAATTTGAAGTGTAGTGTGTTTTACTTGAATTGGGCTAATTTTAGAGCCCGTTATTCATATTGTTCAAAAAAGTCATTGGTTACCTAACATAACCCTATCTAAAAATATCTATAATATCCAAGAACTAGAATTCTCTCTAATAATTAAAATTTATATTAGAGTTCAAAAAATCCTCTTCTTAATTTTTAAGACTGAGTCACTGAATCAAAGAGAAGAGAAGAGAATGGTGACAAAATCTTAAATTCTCCACTGCCGGTTCTGCCACCGTTGCAGTCGTCGGTTCTGCTATCGTTTCTGCCACAGTTGTCGCAGGAAGCTTCTTAATTGAGTCACCTCTTCTATCAACCTTATGGTTTTAGATCTGTTTGCTTTGTAGTTACGGTTGTCGCTGCAGTTTCTGTCGTCGTTGTTGCCGCAATTTTTGCATCGTTTTTGCTGTAGTTGCTGCAGTCGAAAGCTTCTGAATCGAGTCACTGTTTCAGATCTGTTTTCTCTTTCGAGCTGCTGTTGGTATTCTTCTTCTTCTTCTCCATATTTCACTTGTCCCTGTTTCTTAAATATATGCTATTAGAGTTAAAATCTTATACCAATGAGATTGTTCTGTTCTTCTTCAATGGTGAATCCTACCTTAGTCACGAATGTTGCCATGCATTGCTTACTTCTTTGGGTTTCACTGTTGAAGAAACTGATATCTTACGAGACTAATGGGATGCTGCTGCTACTTCTGATTATGATTCAGCTCCTACTTCCGCACTTCTTCCACCTGCAAAATGCCTTATACAGATAAATAAAATATATATAGTGGAGAAATATTTGAGAATTTATTGATCTTTGTATTTGCTATGCTCTTATATGAACGTTTTGTCATGGATCTTAATTTATAAACTAATAATATTTTCCCATACATGGTAATAGAGATAGAAGTTTAGTTAAATTATATTTTATTTTCTTCCGTTAGTACTTTGTTCCAATTTTTTGATTCACACTTTATATAATTGTGTTATTAATAATATAATTAAACTAGCTAATTGATAAATAAGTAGCTGAAACTTTGGTTTGTAGTATTTTTTTATTACTCAGTGCTGAAACGCTTTGATATTCACAAAATTTTTCTTTTTGCTCTTTTATTTATCTGAAGTGTTACATTGAAAATCACCACCAATAAATATGATCTAATTTTCTAAAGCAATTCAAAGCAGGCTGATTGTTTTTACAACTTTTGTTTCTCGTTAGTTGCTCTGACATTGATATTGTTTGACCCAGGTATGGAGAATCTGGCCTTTGGGACAACCAATTCATCAGTTTATGAATGCATTCACTGACCGTGATTTTGATTTTTTAATTCTCAGGTACTTTACACTTTCTTTTTTGTTTAAATCAAATTTAAGAGCATATACTTATGATGAACATTAGTTCCATCTGGTTTCCTTTTATGATAAACTTTCTTTTCTCAACCACTTCTCACTTTTACTGGGATGTGCATTTTCTATTTGGTTGTCTTCTGGTTATAATGATCAACCCTTGCTCCTTTTGCGAGAATATTGAGTCTAGGAATTGGAGATACAATGATATTTGGCCTACATGGTTATTGATTATGCTTTATGAAGGATAAATAAACTGTGCATTATTATTATTATTATTATGGAAAAAGGTGTTGTTCAGTTGTTGTTAGTAGGGCTGAAAGTGAGTCGAGTCAAGCTCAAGCTCGGCTCACGAAAATTGAGCTTGGCTCACGGCTCGACTCATTAACAATCGAGCATATTTCTTAAGTTCAAGCTCGGCTCACCAAAAGCTCACGAGTTGGCTCGAGCTCACGAGTTGGCTCAAATAAGAGAAACATAGATACATAATCTATAATTTTATATCAATAAATTATAACTTATATATTTTTAAAAATATTTGAAAAGATCAATTTTATATATTGTTTATCTATCAATAAATTATAAATTTTTTATTTATGTCCTATATTAAAATTATATGTAAAAAATAAATATAAATATTAAATAATTAAGTGTTGGAAATACATGTATGCCCTAGATCCAATCTGTTATTGGCTCTAGTGCAAGTGTGTATGTCCAACATTAAGATTGTTATAATATATATAATCGAGCCAGCTCATGAGCTAATGAGTTGAGCTTATCCAAGCTCAAGCTCGGCTCATTTAATTTATGAGCTCAATTTCAGGCTCAAACTTGGCTCACCAGCTCACGAGCTTAACTTATCGAGCTGTTAACGAGTCGAGCTCGAGTTGGCTCTTGGCTTGACTCACTTCTAGCCCTAGCTGTCAGTTTTGACTATTTTGTACATGCATCATTAATTGGGCACAAGTATGGTGTTCTAAGGTGGAGTAAAACTGGCAGTAAGTATTATTTTTTCTTAATGATCTTTAACTTCTGTTTGTTTGTGTAAAATCCAGTAAAACGGTAATTAATTAAATAATAAATTAAATAAAAGTAAATATGGTTAGAAAATTTAGCAATTAGAATTTGATAATTTAAATATGGTATTTGGACTCAGTGAATTTTTCTGAGTCGAAAAACATAATTTTCTGCGTAAAAACGTGCACTAGAATTTTGACCAGCAGTACCGATCGAGATCTGTCTGGTACTGCAACTGAGAAAATTGATTATAAATAAATAATGTTAAGAAATTAGGATTTATAATTAGGGAATGTAGAAATATTTAAAATGCGATTTAAAATACTAATACTAAAGATTTTGGCTCAAAGCTGGGCCAACGGACTAAACCAAGTGAATTGGGCCCAAGTGGATCCAAGCCCAGCATATATAGGCCTTAACTTAAGGCCATTTAGCCACCACAACCCTCATTTAGTGTGGTTGTTGCTGAAATGAAAAGAGAGATGAGAAGAGAGAAACCCTAACTCTCTTTGATCTTCAAATCATCATAACTTTCTCTCTAGAACTCCGATTGACGAGCCGTTTGTGGCCACGCGTTGCTCTTCGCCTCCTCTTCGAGTCAATCTAAGTTTTGTGGTGAGTATCTAACTTTTCTCTTCCCAGTTTCGATTTTTCTCTTATATTTCGAATTTGGTTTGGGTTTTGAGGAAATCTTGTGATTTTGGTTGTTTAGGAGTTTTCTAGTATGAGTCATTGGTGATATTCATCACAAAATTTCGTAGGTTAAGGTAAGAAACCCTCTAACCCTTGTGATTTATCATTTTTATGAACCCTAGGTTGATGTATATATGTGAAATTGGTTATGTTAGTGTATTTGGTGATTTTGGTGCACAATTGGGAGGCTGGTGTTGCTTGTGGAGCCTTGGTGAGGCTTGAAGCTAAGAGTTGGTGGAGACTCTCAAGAAGAAGCTCAATTATTTTGGCTACAAGAGGTACGATTTAAGTCTCATTTAAGTACGGTGTGGTGTGATGAGAATTCCTAGGCTAGATGCCCCTAGGATTAAGTTTGGATTGTGTAAATGGTTGGTACTAATATGCATAGTTGATATGTAATGTAAATTAATGATTGGATTGAGAATTGTGTGAATTGTATGTTTGGTGTGTTGAGAATTTGATGAATTGGATAATGAGTATTAGTTTGTGGAATATGCATTTAAATTGTGAATTTGGGCTAGAGGTCGTGAATTTTGGGCCGTAGGCCGGAAAGAGGTAAGGAAGGTAAGTTAATGTGTGTGTTTTGTGATGATATAAGAGATTGGATGGATCTTTGATATTGAATGTGTGAATAATTGGTTTGATTATTGAACAGTAAGGTTTGAGAAATTGAGGTGTGGAATTTGATAGTTTTGGGTGAAATTATATGGATGACGTAGGTTTGGTTTTAGTTGAGTACGTAATGTGAATGTGATTGGGTTGTGGTCATTTGGATGAGTGGAAATGAATTTGACTTGTGAGCATTGGAAAAATTGGTGATTTCTATTTTTGGGTAGAAACTGATTTTTGACCAACTTTGGCAGTCCGTAACTCGGTCTACGGAGTTTGGAATTCTTCAAAATTGGATTTTTATGAAAGTTTATTCAACGATCTTTCCAACGGTTCAGAAATAGATGAAAAAGAAATTTTGTAGAAGAAGTTATGTGTGTTGGAAGTTGGGGTTTAAAAATGTAATTCTGCAGCTTTTTAACTTAGTAAAAATTTTGGAATATCAAGCTTCCACGCGCACGCGTGGCTGACGCGCACGCATCAATCTCGATTCTTACTCACCCACGCGTGCGCCTGACTGACGCGTACGCATCGCTGCACTGTTGCGAGTAGCACAAAACACACCCACGCGTACGCGTGCGCATCGAGGGACGCTCACGCGTCACTCTACTTTTTCAGCCTTCCACGCATGCACGTGGGCGATGTGCACGCGTGACCTTGTTTTCGGCAGAAATTGATTTTTTGAGTTTTAAAGTCGAATTTCAGACTTCTAAGCCTCCACTTTCATCCTTTAAGCCCTAAATGTTTATAGTATGCCTAGTAATGAAAAGAAGTTAGGACATGTGGTAACTTGTGGATGAAGTAAAGTGAGAACCAATGATGAATAATGAGTAATGATAATTGTATGAGTTGATAAGGATGAAGGTGAAAGTACTGTGTACAGTATGAGCCGGATGGCTGTGATAAGAATTGAATTATGGCTGAGTATGTATATGTATATGATTAATGACTAAATGATGTAATTGAATAATGATGATGATTATTGAATGAGATAATTTGAGCTCCATGGGTAGACGCAGTGGTGTTGATTCCACTTGCTCCGGGTTTGGTTTGCAACTCCTGGGGTAGATGCAGTGGTTAGCCCCCACTTGCTCCTAGTTGAGGTTGATTTGAGATTTGAGAAATTATCTGAGTTTTGGATTTCCTTGGGTAGATGCAGTGGGTCGGCTCCACTTGCTCCAGGTTGAGATCCGAGATTCTGCTGACCCTATGTCGTAAGCATGGCTGGACACTGTGAAAGTTCCGGATGAGCTCGCCCCTGTGAATAAACACTAGTGTGGGTGTTGTGTGATTATGATTATGATTGTGGATAACTCGAGTTAGGAATGCACGACAGAGGGACAGTCCAACGGTTAGCTACCAGGACTTGTCGGGTTGGCTTTATAACCGACAGATGAGACTCATCAGGCATAGGGTAGGCATATATGCTATATCATATATGCTATGTTACCTGATTATGTGCTACTTGTTTGACTTGTACTTTAATTGTGTATTACTTGCCTGTATTGCTTGTGTTTGTACAACTGAGAGGTTCCTCATGCTGGTGTCGGTAGACGCTGAGGGCTGTTCTTGATGAGATGAGTTGATGATGTAATTGAATAATGATGATGATTATTGAATGAGATAATTCGAGCTCTCTGGGTAGACGCAGTAAAGTGATTTCACTTGCTCCAGGTAGAGAATGAGATAATTTGAGTTCCCTGGGTAGATGCAGTGAAGTGATTTCACTGCTCTAGGTTGATATTGAGATAATTTGAGTTCCCTGGGTAGACACAGTGAAGTGATTTCACTTGCTCCAGGTGAGAATATGAAATATTGATATAGAATTGTTGAGACAAAGTAACTGGTGATGGTTTGGCTTATGATTCCGATTCTGATTTGTCGTAGAGTTAGAAAGTTGGGAAGCATAAGGAATATGAATTAAATTTAGCATTCCTTTATGATAATTGCCTATTTATGGATTAGCGAGAACATAGAATGAATATTTGGTGAAAGGAAGTCTAGGATGCTTAGTGAGTTTTTATTACAATACATTGTATTTATTTGGCACTTTTACTGTACTGAGAACCCATGGGTCGGGAGTTCTCATTCCGTATATATCTCTTGTTTTTCAGATGCAGGTCCAGGTGCTCAGAAGTGAGCTGTGGTTCATCTAAGAGGTGGCGAAGAATTTTATATTCTCTACTTTATATTTTGCTTAGAATCTTTCCACCTTTATTTGGAAAAACTTATATTATGTATTAGACTCTTTTAAACTTGCCTATAGAGGCTCTTATGTTTTTTTTGGGAGAGATTAGGATACTGTTGTCAACTACTTTCATACTATACCCTAGCCGGCTTAAACTTCGCGGGTCGCGACTAGTGGCTATTTACTTATGTTATATATATATCTATATACTGTCATTCTCTTATTCTCCTTTATACCTTTATTTATATATCGCTTTCGGCTTCACGCTTTAACTTTTAGTTGTCGATACGTGAGTGATACGACTTCGCAATTTTATTTTTACTCCTTTCAGGCTTCTCGATTAATACTCCTTTCAATTATACTTATAATTATGTATTAAAAATTCACCTGAGAGTCATACCACCATAATATCATTGACTTATGACTCGAGTATAAGGATTTGAATATTAGGGTGTTACAATTTGCGTTATATAATTTGATATGAATAGCAGCTTTTCTACTTCTTAGTAATGAAACTTTGTTGACGGCAATGGTGTTTTTTAAAAAAGGTCATCTAAACGGAATTGTGTATTTGAGTTTTTTTTGTCCGAGTCATAGTTTTTATTCATATTTTTGTTAGAAATTTAAAACTTGTTAAGTTTTTTTAAATAAAATTACTAAATTGATGATAAATAAAATTTTAAATAAATATATGTTCAATTTTTATTATGCTGGTAGAAAAATGTAAAGAATTTTCTTATCTTGGATTTGCTGTTTTATGATGCTTTTGCACATTTATTTTGGTTCAGGATTTTGTAAGGTTAGTAATAGCATATGAGGTGTTCCTAAATTGGATATTATAAATGATGAAATTTTTTTGATTTATTATCAGTTTGTGCATACCTTCTACCTGATTTTCTATCCTCTTATTCATGTTTTAGTGTCTTCTTTTATTTAATTTAATTGATCATATTATTTTTTAATTTTTTGACAGATAATAATTATAAATAAAATGAATATTGATTTGTATTCTGTTTTGTTTTGATATGTTTCCCTGTGGTACTGATGAGGGCATATCTAGTGATTTTGATTCTGATGACTATTCAGGTATAGCACCAACTTATCTCTTAAATTTAATGAGTTATTAATTTATGATTTACTTGCTCAAACATTGTTCTATTGTTTGATTTGTACAGAGAGTAATGAGGAAGAGGCTACATTGAATTTCAAAGATAATGGTTGATAGTTCTACTCAATCCAAAATGTATTATTTACTTGTAAAACAATATTATATACAATTAAATTTGGAACTATTAACATTGAAATTTTTTTTATATATAAAGTTATGTCTTATATGAAAGAATTGTGTTATGAAAGATTTAGTTTTTAAATTTTGATATTAAAAAATAAATTTTTAATTTAAAGGTATGTAAATGAGATGAGATTAATGAATGTTTTGAAATTAAGAATAAATAAATAATTACAGAATTTGTGTAGATTTGAAAATCTCACAAATAGTTAATTTTTGTTAAATCAGAAAATTAATTTGTGAAAATTTTAAACTGCCACAAAAGTGATTTAAAACCACCACATAAATCCAATATAAAATCCTCACTAAACACACGCAAAACTCCCACTGAATAGATCGTGGAGGTTTTTAAAAACTCTCACAAAAGACCTCGTGGCACCTCAAATTTTGGGAATTTTAGAAATCCCTCACAAACCATTTGGTGGAGATTATAAACCTCCATAAATAAGAAAAAAAAAATCACAAATAAATAAAAACCTTGTAGTGAGACTTGTGGGAAGTTGTACACGAAGGGTTCATTATGCTAGATAATCAAGCAACACTTTCCGTTGCAGAAAAGAAGAAATTGAAAGAAGAGCAACAAGGAAATTATATTGCTCTATGCTTCCTCCAACAAGCTGTAACGAAGACAATCTTCTCAAGGAGAAGAGGAATATCGTTAGCTAAGGAAGTGTGGAAAAACTTGGAGCAAGAGTTCAGAAGCGACACAAAGGTACGCACAATCCTCCTTCAATCTCTAAGGAATCAATATGTAAATATGAAAAATGAAAGATTTTGAGAAAATAAAAATTTACTCTACAAGATTAATGAGCTTAGTAACTGAAATGAAAGCTTATGGAGAGGACTTGTTGATGAGCGGATAATTTATACGCTTTTTGGCATTGTTTTTAGTATGTTTTTAGTAGGATCTAGTTACTTTTAGGGATGTTTTCATTAGTTTTTGTGTTAAATTCACATTTCTGAACTTTACTATGAGTTTGTGTATTTTTCTGTAATTTCAGATATTTTCTGGCTGAAATTGAGGGACTTGAGCAAAAATCAGATTCAGAGGTTGAAGAAGGACTGCTGATGCTGTTGGATTCTGACCTCCCTGCACTCAAAGTGGATTTTCTGGAGCTACAGAACTCGAAATGGCGCGCTTCCAATTGCGTTGGAAAGTAGACATCCAGGGCTTTCCAGCAATATATAATAGTCCATACTTTGGCCAAGAATTGACGACGTAAACTGGCGTTCAACGCCAGCCTTCTGCCCAAATCTGGCGTCCAGCGCCAGAAAAGGATCCAAAACCAGAGTTGAACGCCCAAACTGGCACAAAACCTGGCGTTCAACTCCACAAATGGCCTCTGCACGTGCTACACTTAAGCTCAGCCCAAACACACACCAAGTGGGCCCCGGAAGTGGATTTATGCATCAATTACTTACTCATGTAAACCCTAGTAGCTAGTTTATTATAAATAGGACCCTTTACTAGTCTTTTTGACCATCTTTGGTCTCAGTTTAATCTATTATTCATCTTAGGAGACTATTGATCACGCTTTAGGGGGCTGGCCATCTCGGCCATGCCTGGACCTTCACTTATGTATTTTTAACGGTAGAGTTTCTACACTCCATAGATTAAGGTGTGGAGCTCTGCTGTTCCTCAAAGATTAATGCAAAGTACTACTGTTTTCTATTCAATTCTTCTTATTTCTCTTCTAAGATATCTATTCGCACCCAAGAACGTGATGAAGGTGATGATTATGTGTGACGCTCATCATCCTTCTCCCTTATGAACGCGTGCCTGACAAACACTTCTGTTCTACATGAAATAAGCTAGAATGAGTATCTCTTAGATCTCCTAACCAGAATCTTCATGGCGTAAGCTAGAATGATGGCGGCATTCAAGAGAATCCGGAAGGTCTAAACCTTGTCTGTGGTATTCTGAGTAGGATTCAATGATTGAATGACTGTGACGAGCTTCAAACTCGCGAGTGCTGGGTGTTAGTGACAGACGCAAAAGGAGGGTGAATCCTATTCCAGCATGATCGGGAACCGACAGATGAATAGCCGTGCCGTGACAGGGTGCGTGAGCATATTATTCACTGAGAGGAGGGGATGTAGCCACTGACAACGGTGATGCCCTTGCATAAAGCCAGCCATGGAAAGGAGTAAGACTGATTGGATGAAGATAGCAGGAAAGCAGAGGTTCAGAGGAACGAAAAGCATCCCCATTCGCTTATCTGAAATTCTTACCAATGATTTACATAAGTATTTCTATCCCTATTTTATTATATTAAATTCGAAAACACCATTATCACTTTATATCTGCCTGACTGAGATTTACAAGGTGACCATAGCTTGCTTCATACCAACAATCTCCGTGGGATTCGACCCTTACTCACGTAAGGTATTTCTTGGACGACCCAGTGCACTTGCTGGTTAGTTGTATCGAAGTTGTGACAATTATGAATTAAGATCAAAGCACCAAGCTTTGGAGCCATTACCAGGGATTGTTTGAGCCTGGACATCACAATTTCGTGCACCACTTGTCCAATAAAAAAGATAGTGAAAAAATACTTATTAGTTTGCCTTCCGAATTCGATCTTAAAGTGCTGCAATTGAGGAAACTAAGGATTTATCAACACTAACACTAGCAGAGTTAAGAAGTCACTACACGCTTTTGAACAAAAACTAGCAAGTCGAGATGATGAAGATTCAATAGAAAATACATTTCAGTCTAAGTTCAATATAAAATCTCAGAATCTAAATAAAAGAAGAGAAAAAAGACAAAAATATTCTAAAAGTTCAGACGCTTCTAGAAAAATAGAAAATAAAACTCAAGATAGGAGGCAATATTCTCCATGTGGCATATGAAAGAAAACCAACCACCTAGAGAAGGATTGTTGGCATCGTGGGAAACCACAATGTCGCAATTATAAAAAGTTTGGGCATATGGAGAAAGACTACAGGATGATGATTAATCATCGCACAAACTTCTCTGAAAAAAAAATGACAGGGAAGAGTGGCTCTTTTATGCAACATCACAAGAAGAGTGCAAGAAGAAAGGTAACATATGGTATCTCGATAGTGATTACAGTAATCACATGACAGGTGATCAAATCCTATTCAGTGACATCAATAAATCTATTCGATTTGGCATCAGACTTGGAGACAGAACGATCATGCAAACGAATGGCAAAGGTACAATCATCGTCCACACCAAGACAGGAAAAACTAAAAAGAAAAATTAGAAGACTTCTAGCAATAGTGAAAATGAAGAACATGAGATTTCCACTAAAATGGAGTTATATCATAGAAACTGCATTAAAGGCACAAGAAGATAATTCATGGCTATGGCATCGAAGATTTGGTCATTTTCACTTTCATGGATTAAAGCTGCTACATCAAAAGCAATGAATGAGAGATCTACCAAGCATCACAGAGATTAATCAACCTTGTGAAGGATGCTTACTTGGCAAGCAACATCATCAATCATTTCCTTCTGAAAGAGCTTAGCGAGCCAAGGAGATGCTTGTATTGGTTCACACTGACGTTTGTGGTCCAATGAAGACCCCATCACTCAATAACAATAGGTACTTTATTCTTTTCATCAATGATTATACTAGAATAACGTGGGTATATTTTCTACATGAAAGATCAAAGGTTTTTGGCATCTTCAAGAAGTTCAAGTAATACGTAGAAAATCAAAGAGGTTGTAACTTCAAGGTACTTCGTAGTGACAGAGGAATTAAATACACTTCCAAAGAATTTAATAAATTATGTGAAGAAGAGGGTGTCGAGTGTCAACTCACAGTGGGATATGCTCTTGAGCAAAATGAAGTATATGAGAGGAAAAAAATAGAACTATGATAGAGATGGCACGCTCAATCCTCAAGGAGAAAAATCTGTGAAACATATGCCGGGTAGAAGCTGTTTACACAACAGTATACCTACTAAATCATTGTCCCACTAAGGCAGTAGAAAATAAAACTCCAATCGAAGCATGGAGTGGATGAAAACCTTCCACAAAGCATCTAAGAGTCTTTGGATGTATATGCGATGTCCACATTTCTACACAAAAAAGAAGCAAGCTCGTTGAGACAGAATCTTCCTTGGGTATAGTACACAATCAAAAGGATATTGTGTTTATAACTTGCAAATGAAGAAATTCATAATCAGTCGAGACGTGGATTTTGACAAAAATGCTTTATGGAATTAGGAAGTTGAAAAAGTTAAGAAAGGAAGCATTGATGTATTACAGCAACCACCTACAAGACTAGAAGAACAAGAACGTGAAGAAGTAAGCACAACTACTCCAACAGTAGAAGCAACCACTGATTCTCTTCCAAGAAAAACTAAGCCTCTACAAGATATATAAGAAACATATAATTTTGCTAAGATCGAGCCTACAAGTTTTGAAGAAGTAGAAAAGTAAGAAGAATGGAGAAATGCCATGGAAGAAGAAATCAAGATAATCGAGAAGAACAACACATGGGTGTTGGTAGATCATCGTCCTTCAAATAAAGATGTCATTGAAGTCAAATGGATATACAAGACTAAGCTCAATCTTGATGGATCCATTCAGAAGCATAAGCCAAGGTTCATAGCTAAAGGATATGCACAAATTCTCAGGATAGATTACATAGAGACATTTGTACTTGTAGCTCGCCTAGATACAATAAGAGCACTCATTGCACTAGCCACCCAAAAACAATGAAAGATCTATCAATTTTGGACGTAAAATTTGCCTTTCTCAATGGAGAACTAGTGGAAGAAGTATACGTTGATCAATCATAAGGGTTCATTGTAGAAGGACATGAAGACAAGGTGCTAAGGCTAAAGAAAGTACTCATGGACTCAAGCAAGCTCCGCGAGCATGGTACAGTCGAATTGACAAATGTTTCATTGATCATGAATTCAGGAGGAGTAAAAGTGAGCCTACACTCTACACAAGACACAAGGTAATTCAAACACTCTCATAGTTTTCTTGTATGTGGACAATCTTATCTACACAGGAAACAATGAGACCATGATCGAAGAATTCAAAGAATAAATGAAATAGACATTTGAGATGACTGACTCAGGATTAATGCACTATTTTCTTGGCATTGAGGTAAGCCAAAATGAAGACAAAATTTTTATCTCGCAAAAGAAATATACTGAAAATTTGCTACAAATGTTCAAGATGAATAATTACAAAACAGTATCTACTCCTCTAGTCCATAATGAGAAATCACAAAAAGAATATGGATCTGGAGAGGCAGATGCTTTGTAATAGAGAAGTCTAATTGGAAGTCTCCTTTATCTAACTACCACAAGACTCAACATCATGTATGCAACAAGTCTACTATCAATATTCATGCAAAAGCCAAGTCAGAAGCACTATGGAACTACAAGAAAGATCTTAAGATATCTATAAGGTACAAAGGATGATGGCATTCACTATGAATCTACTGAAGATCCAAAACTACTTAGATATACTGATAGTGATTGGGCAAGATCAATTGACGACATAAAAAGTACTTCTGGATATGCATTTACATTAGGATCAGGAGTATTATCTTGGGCATAAAAAAAGAGAAACTGTGGCTCAATCATCTGTTGAAGCTGAGTATGTTGCATCCGCAAATACTACTAGTTAAGCAATATGGCTGAGGAAAATATTCGAAGACATAGGAGAGCAACAAGAAGAACCAACAACTATGTTGTGTGATAGCAAATCAGCAATAATAATGGCAAAAAATCTAGTCTATCATAGTAGAACCAAACACATTGCTATCAAGTATCATTTTATACGAGAAGCCATATTGGAGAAAAAGATAAAGATCAAGTATTGCAACACAAATAAGCAACTGGCTGACATCTTCACCAAGCCATTACCAAGATCAAAGTTTGATTTATTTCGAGAGATGCTTAGAGTTACACAAATATGCATCAAAGAGGAGTATTGATTACATTACACATTTGTGAAATTTTCTAGAATTCTCATGATCTTATTTCATAAAAATAAATATATAGATATTATAATAGAGAACTCTAAAAAATAAGTAAATAAATGCACCAAACTAAATTCAAATCCAAATCAAAATCAATTAATTCATTGTTTGCACACTCAAAAAACTTTAAAGTTTAAAATCTATACTCGTGGACACTAGTCAAGCCATTTTTGACTAAGAACCTGAAGCAGCAAGTAGCATTCTCAGTCAACATGTAACTGCTAAAGTAACTAAAAGAACATTGATTAGCATCAAACAAAATGCAAACTACAAGAAGCATAGAAGAGAAATATGTAATACAAAGCATACCACAACTTTGATCTTAGCAACATTGCTTGCTCTCTCTTTATCTGTTGAGGAACTCCTAAGGACTTGGCTCTCAGACAAGCCGCGGAATTTGTTTCCAAGTCTGCTACCACCGAGAATGTCCGCAGCTGAGTCATCAAACAAAGTTTTGTCCCTGAATATTACCATAATTTAAACACTCATTTTGTGAAACATTAAGACATCCATTGAGAGAATCAACTCGGAATTTCCAGCCACTTTACATGCTAAAAAAATAAACCAACCAGCAATTAAGAAACAACCATTAACATTAATATTATGCTCAATAAAATAACTTAGCTTAATTTCAAACTAAATTGAATTAAAACAAAACTTCTATGCTTAACTTTTTACATAGAGACAATATGTTCAGCTAAATGACTCTTTGATTTATAATAGAAAATAAGCTTAATCCGAACACACACCGTAACCGAACCTCAGTGGGTGAGGTGGGGGACGGCGCAGCGGATGCAAGCGGAGAGGAGAACATGGAACAACAGCGGATGACAGAACAGGAACCGACGACGACGCAGAACTATTTTCTCCTAACATTTCTAAAACAAAATCTCATTAAAGAAAAAAATTCAATCAACAAATTAACCAATGGCAGAACAAACCAACATCATCGTAGCAATAATCAACAATCAACGAAATTCATAAAGAAAAAGAATTTTCAGCCAGAGAACCAGTGACCAAAATAGAAAATGCACTTCCATCCAGAGAACCAGTGACCAAAATAGGCAGCATTATACCAAATCAATTAAAAACACAGAACAAGAGACACTTGAGTTACCTAATTAGAGGTGGGCCAAACCGAGGAGGTAGAGAACAAGTGACAGGGCGCGATTCAAAAACAGTGACGTCCAGAGGGGCAGACGACGGCGTGACAACAGAAGCAGAAAAGGTGACAGCCCACAAACGACTAAGAGAACCATCGATGGCGACGATGGCGATGGCGATGACGGCTTTACGAAGCTCCAATGGTGACGATGGCCTCGCGCAGCTCCAATGGTAACGACGGTGACGGAGCTGGCAGTGACGAGGGCAGCCAGGCCTTTTCCTCCTCTCCTTCCTTCTCCTTCTCCCCCCTTTGAGCACCCTCTCTCTCTAGGGGTGGCAGTGGGGTGGGTAGGGGCGGGTTTTTACCCTACCCGACCCCGCCCCGCAGTCCTATTATTCATCTACTACCCGCCCCGTCACTACCCGCGGGTAGTAAATTGCACTACCCGAAACCGCCCCTGCGGGTACCCGCCCACCCCTACCCGCCCCTATAAAAATTAAATATTTTAATTTTTACATATTCATATATAAATTAAGACAAAAACTTAAAATTCATAGATAAATTAAACTACAAACATAAAATTCATACAATGTCATTAGCTCAAATAACTTGAAATTAAAAAAAAAGTGTTAAATCACTACAAATTTAACACCATAATAAAGAAATTACAATATTAGATATAAAGGAAACTTCAACCCTTATTCTTGATCACTTTCAATATCATCATCATTAAAAGTTTACAAATCAAGATTTAAACCTGAAAATCATATAGAAGTTTGCAAATCAAGATTTAAAGCTGAGGGTATAAAATTAACATAAATCATATAAATGTATAAAGATCAGAATGCACAATTACAAAATCAGAATAAAATCAAAATTCAAAATACAAAATCAGAATAAAATCAGAGATTTTCTACTCTTTATGAATACACATGCATAACCTAAATGATCAAAAGAAACAGAATCACTACAACACACTAAAATGATTTGAAATGGAAAAAAAAAATTAGAAAGAACGGAGGGTAATAGCTATCAGCTTGTCCTCATAGAGAACAACAAAATTGACTCAAGAGGTAAAAGGACATTGACTCAAGAACAACAAAATTTTGATGGCTCTACTCTAGGAAACACTGAATAAAAACAATAGTATATATAAATAATATACATTTCAGTCTTGTTGTTAACACTTAACACAAGGCTTTAAGTCACATGAATAAGTAAAGTGGCTCCTCTAGCCTAGTGGGGTCAAGTTCAAGTTCAAGTCATCATTTCTAACCACAACATTCCTTAAATGAACAACATTAATCTAATAATAATGATAATAATGGAATACATACATTTGAAATGTTTAGAGCTATATAGCATGTATAATAAGCAGCATTGAAATGTAATAATGATGAAGATTGGATTATGAATCTTTGATAATCTCATAAAATTAATTAAGATGATGCATGCACTGATGATTAAAAAGAAGAGGAAAAGGCTGCTATGCTGCAGAGTGTAGTAGTGTCTTGCAAATACAAACTCATAATACATATTACAAAATACTAATATGATCTACAAACATAAACAGGCATAGCACAAGTAAATTAAAAGGAGTAATTATTATTGTTACTATTATATTCATGATTAAATAACGAGGAAAAGAAAAGGGAGAAGAAAAAGTTGGACATGGTTACAGCTAAGCAGTAGGCAAATCTAGAAGGAGCCATGGTTCAAGCCAAGAAAGAAATGTGTGTGTTATTACTGTTTACAGGAAAAAGGAGCAAAAGTATATATATAAATAAAACAATAGTATATATAAATAATATACATTTCAGAGCTCAAGTTTTTAAAAGGATTAAAGCTAAAGTTTAGGAGGAAAAAACAAAACTTTTTGGTTCAGTTTGATTATACAGAAAAACATAAAGGGTAAAGCTTCAATAAATGAATAAATAAAACAACAGTGGAATTATTATATCATCATTCAACAGGATGAAGCCATCAACCCACACCGTCACTTCATAGCTCAATTTCATAATTTAATTTTTTATTTAAAAAAGGGAAAACTGATTTTTTTTTAATTGAGCCAACAAACACTGATTGTTCCTTGAATCAAGCTATTTCAACCCACAAAACTTAGTAACAAACTCAGAAAACTCCCCAGAGAATCTATTATCACCCAAATCAGAAATTGAAGAATTTTACAAGAAGAAGAGTTACACAACGCAGGAATCTACCCAGTCAAAAGAATCTATGGACTGAATTTTAAATGTTCTTTTGAGCATCAAAATTAATTTTAGTTTTATCTTAACTATTTTAACATAAATCATAAACATTAAATTAAAGAAAAAAAATTGAAGATGCACATCAGCGGTAAGTATTGAGCAAGAAGTGCTTAGTGCTTACCAGTCACCAGAGAGACGACGACAGAGGAAGGAGGGACGACAAGGTGAGCAGAGACCAGAGACCGTAGATCGCAGAGACCAGTCGGCGAGGATAGTGACAGCGGGAAGTGGGAGCGACGCCGACGTGAGCTCCGTGAGGGACAGCGGCGAGGTGACCGAGGTGAATGAGGAGGGTTGGTGTCTTTGTGAGCGACGGTGAATATGACGAGGCTGACCGGCTACAACGATGGGACGAGCTGTGACGGCGACTTACTGACGCAGCTGAAGAAGTGACTGTGGTCCTTGACTCCTTGGAGAAGAACCGAAGAAGTGAAGAGTGAGTGAGTGACGAAATGAGTTCTCTAGGGTTGAGAACGGAAATGAGCGATGGTGAGGAACTAACCCTAATTTCTAAATTTATATATATATATATATATATATATATATATATATATATATATATATATATATATATATATATATATATATATATATATATATATATATGCACTACGGGGCGGGTTACCCTAAACCCGACCCCGCCCCGCTCATCCACCCCGCCACGCTTCGAACCCGCCCCGCTCCGGGTCGGGTTTAAACCCGTCCCGACTGGGTAAGGGCGGGGCGGGTACCCGCGGGTACGGGTATTGTTGCCACCCCTGCCTCTCTCTTTTCCTTCCTTTTCTTTCCATGTGTGTGTGTGTATGGTGAGGGGCTGAGTGTGTGTGTTGGGGGGGGGGGGCGGGAAAAAAGGTGAGGGTGGTTAGGGTTTAGAGAGTGTGTGTAAATTAGGTTTCTATTTGAAAATTTTAATAAAATTTGGGTATAGAGTAGGTATTTTAATAAAATTATGGTATAAAGTAGGTATTTTTAATAAAACTAAGAGTAATCAAATTATTAAAGTTTTAAATTCTAAATAAGAAAATATCCAAATATTATAAAAATTATATGAGTTTTAATTAATTTTAAACTCAATTTCATCACTTTGATTTAATTACTTTTTAGTAAATATTTTTTTGAAAATAAAATCATGAATAACTATAATAAATCACAAATAATTTATTATTTATTTTCTAACAATTGAAAATCTTACAGGCTTAATGACGAGTGTTGGGTTATGGTGGGTTTAAGACTAGTAGAGGGAGAAAAAAAATCATAGCTCTATATTTTGTTCTTAAGAGAGTTTTTCAAAAATTTGTTTAAGTAAAAATATGTTAAATTTCAGAGCGGTAATGAAACAAAAAATAATATTTGTTATAAATTTATTTTAAATAAGAGAAGAGGGGTGACCTAGCAAGGCAGCGATGATGGTTCTGCTTTCTGCAATGACACGGTGACCTTGAGTGTGAGAGGTGGAGCCGTGGAGGCAATGAGAGTAGACGAAGGTGACGAACAATAGAATAAAGAGGGAAAGTGATGATTAAAATTAGGGTTTTTACTTTTCACATTTGTTTTTATTTTTAAATTGTAACTATTTTTATTTATATTTAAAAAATTAATTGTTAATCAACATTTAAGACTTGATTATTAGTAAAAACTATATATTAATTTTATAAAAAAAATGTAAAATAATATATACCATTTTTAAAAATTAATCATTTAATCTTTAATTTTTTTATAAAAATAATTAATTAATACAAATAATATTTTAAAAAATTAAATTTTTGAACCAAAATAAAATTATCTTAAAGATTTTAACATTTTAAAATAATTTTTTTAGTTACAAAAATTCTTGTATTTTGTGATAAACAAATAACTTGTTACAAACAATATTAAATTTTGTGACAAATTAAATTTTTGTTACAAAATAATTAGAGTTTTTGAAATAAATGGATATTTTGTTACAAAATATTTTGAAGTTTTGTAACCATTTCATCTTTTGTTATAAAATATTATAAAATTTTGTAACAAAATACTGGTTCGTTACAAAAGCCAATATAATTTTGTAATAAAAAAATCAAGTCATTATAAAATATCAAAACGTTTTGTAATAAATTATATTGTTGTTACAAAACAATATTGTTCCGAGACTTACCTAGAACCGGATGATTGGGCTCGAATGGAAGGCCCAAACGTTGAAAGAAGGTGGCTTCCGACTTGTTCCTGCCTGGAAGCCGCCGTCTAGGGGTGGCAGCAATACCCGTACCCACCCCGCCCCTACCCGGTCGGGGCGGGTTTAAACCCAACCCAGAGCGGGGCGGGTTCGAAGCGTGGCGGGGTGGATGAGCGGGACGTGGCGGGATCGGGTTTAGGGTAAACCCGCCCTGTAGTAGTGCATATATATATATATATAAGTTTAGAAATTAGGGTTAGTTCCTCACCGTCGCTCATTTCCGTTCTCAACCCTAGAGAACTCATTTCGTCACTCACTCACTCTTCACTTCTTCGGTTCTTCTCCAAGGAGTCAAGGACCACAGTCACTTCTTCAGCTGCGTCAGTAAGTCGCCGTCACAGCTTGTCCCATCGTTGTAGCTGGTTAGCCTCGTCATATTCACCGTCACTCACAAAGACACCAACCCTCCTCATTCACCTCGGTCACCTCGCCGCTGTCCCTCACGGAGCTCACGTCGGCGTCGCTCCCACTTCCCGCCGTCACTGTCCTCGCCGACTGGTCTCTGCGATCTGCGGCCTCTGGTCTCTGCTCACCTTGTCGTCCCTCCTTCCTCCGTCGTCGTCTCTCTGGTGACTGGTAAGCACTAAGCACTTCTCGCTCAATACTTACAACTGATGTGCATCTTCAATTTTTTTCTTTAATTTAATGTTTATGATTTATGTTAAAATAGTTAAGATAAAACTAAAATTAATTTTGATGCTCAAAAGAACATTTAAAATTCAGTCCATAGATTCTTTTGACTGGGTAGATTCCTGCGTTGTGTAACTCTTCTTCTTGTAAAATTCTTCAATTTCTGATTTGGGTGATAACAGATTCTCTGGGGAGTTTTCTGAGTTTGTTACTAAGTTTTGTGGGTTGAAATAGCTTGATTCAGGCAACAATCAGTGTTTGTTGGCTCAATTAAAAAAAAATCATTTTCCCCTTTTTTAAATAAAAAATTAAATTATGAAATTGAGCTATGAAGTGACGGTGTGGGTTGATGGCTTCATCCTGTTGAAATTGAAATAGCTTGATTCTTGTTGAATTCGTTACGAGTCTGAAATTGATGGCTTTATCCTGTTGAATGATGATATAATAATTCCATTGTTGTTTTATTTATTCATTTATTGAAGCTTTACCCTTTATGTTTTTCTGTATAATCAAACTGAACCAAAAAATTTTGTTTTTTCCTCCTAAACTTTAGATTCAATCCTTTTAAAAACTTGAGCTCTGAAATGTATATTATTTATATGTACTATTGTTTTATTTATATATATACTTTTGCTCCTTTTTCCTGTAAACAGCAACAACACACACATTTCTTTCTTGGCTTGAACCATGGCTCCTTCTAGATCTGCCTACTGCTTAGCTGTAACCATGTCCAACTTTTTCTTCTCCCTTTTCTTTTCCTCATTATTTAATCATGAATATAAAATAACAATAATAATTACTCCTTTTAATTTACTTGTGCTATGCCTGTTTATGTTTGTAGATCATATTAGTATTTTGTAATATGTATTATGAGTTTGTATTTGCAAGACACTACTACATTCTGCAGCATAGCAGCCTTTTCCTCTTCTTTTTAATCATCAGTGCATGCATCATCTTAATTAATTTTATGAGATTATCAAAGATTCATAATCCAATCTTCATCATTATTACATTTCAATGCTGCTTATTATACATGCTATATAGCTCTAAACATTTCAAATCTATGTATTCCATCATTATCATTATTATTAGATTAATGTTGTTCATCTAAGGAATGTTGTGGTTAGAAATGATGACTTGAACTTGAACTTGACCCCACTAGGCTAGAGGAGCCACTTTACTTATTCATGTGACTTAAAGCCTTGTGTTAAGTGTTAACAACAAGACTGAAATGTATATTATTTATATATACTATTGTTTTTATTCAGTGTTTCCTAGAGTAGAGCCATCAAAATTTTGTTGTTCTTGAGTCAATGTCCTTTTACCTCTTGAGTCAATTTTGTTGTTCTCTATGAGGACAAGCTGATAGCTATTACCCTCCATTCTTTCTAATTTTTTTTCCATTTCAAATCATTTTAGTGTGTTGTAGTGATTCTGTTTCTTTTGATCATTTAGGTTATGCATGTGTATTCATAAAGAGTAGAAAATCTCTGATTTTATTCTGATTTTGCATTTTGAATTTTGATTTTATTCTGATTTTGTAATTGTGCATTCTGATCTTTATACATTTATATGATTTATGTTAATTTTATACCCTCAGCTTTAAATCTTGATTTGCAAACTTCTATATGATTTTCAGGTTTAAATCTTGATTTGTAAACTTTTAATGATGATGATATTGAAAGTGATAAAGAATAAGGGTTGAAGTTTCCTTTATATCTAATATTATAATTTCTTTATTATGGTGTTAAATTTATAGTGATCTAACACTTTTTTTTTTAATTTCAAGTTATTTGAGCTAATGACATTGTATGAATTTTATGTTTGTAGTTTAATTTATCTATGAATTTTAAGTTTTTGTCTTAATTTATATATGAATATGTAAAAATTAAAATATTTAATTTTATAGGGGCGGGTACCCGCAGGGGCGGGTACCCGCAGGGGCGGGTAGTAGATGAATAATAGGACGGCGGGGCGGGGTCCGGTAAGGTAAAAACCCGCCCCTACCCGCCCCATTGCCACCCCTACCGCCGTCCGAGTTGTGTGTTTTGAAGAATTGGGGGGGGGGGAGGGTGGTACCTGCGAAGACACTCGGATGCTTAAGTTAGCAAGAGGTTAAGCAGGTTTAGAGTATTGGAACTTAGGTTTACCTGAGTGTGTCAGTGTATTTATATGGAATGAACCAATAACCACCGCTGAAGTAGTTCCACTTCTGATGGTGGATAAGCATTCCTTTATCTTAGGGTTGTTAGGATCTCTCTTCTAGAAGTGGGTGAGAGATTTAAGGAGGCAGTTATTCACTTGGATAAGTGCTGACTGCTTGCTGGTGTTGACTCCGACTTCTTATAAGATGTCGGATAGTCGGTGATGGCCAATCTTTTTGGATTGGGCCTCTTGGCCTGATTGGGCCTGGCTTATGTATTGGGTCAGGGTATGAATAGTGCCCCTACTCGAGTCTGATCTCTTAATTATGAGTTAGATTTGAGTATTAATTGAACTCGGGGACGCTCAAGTCGAAAAACCGACATGGTTTTCGTTTTGAAACCGATGTAATTTTGAATTTTCAATCGACGCGTTTAATCAACCATCACATCCGTTTAGCTTTTGCATTTACATGTGGGGGGGGGGGCAGTTACATTGTTAACGGCGTGTTCTTTTAATGACGGCGTCGTTTTACAGTTATGACCCTAGTGTGTTATAAATACTTTTTCCTCCTCCTTCTTTCTTTTTCTTTCATTTTTGACGCTCCCTTTCTCTGTTCTTACTCAAATTTCTTGCGCTTTCGTCCGTTGGTGTTCTGCAGTGTTTGCCTCTTTATCTTCTTCTTCACAAAAGTTAGTTCTTTGTATCTCCCTTTCGCTTTTTACAGTATTTTCTGTTTCTTCTCTATGCTTTAGGAGTGAGATTCCTTTTGTGATATCTTTACTGTTCGTAGTAGGAAGATTTTTTTGATATTTTGGGTTTTCTTTTTGCAAAAGTCTTTTTGGTTGTGATTATTGGCTGCTCTTGACTTTTGTTTGAAAAGAACTGCTTTGCTGTGGACTGGCTTTTGATGATTTATTTTTGCGCAATGTAGGTGTTATCACTTTTACGTACATTTTCCATTTTCTGAAAAAATATCTTCCCGTGTCCCTGAACCCTTATTGAGATGGGTAGACTCCTCTGTACTATCTGCACGCCCAATAGTAGATACTGTTTTCATAACCAAGCTCAGAAAACAACATGGATCCGTAGCCTTGATAATGATGAACCCAAATATGAGTTGGTGGCCCCAGATCTTAAGGACCGAGTTTGCTGTGGGAGGATTAGTGACACTGACCCCCACTTTATTTTCATGTATGACTGTGTTTTTAGCCGTCTTGGGATTACCCTGCCTTTTTTCGACTTCGAAATGGAAGTGTTGTCCTATTGTAGAGTAGCTCCTACCCAACTCCATCCCAATTCTTGGAGTTTTCTCAAAATTTATCAACTTGTCAGCCAAGGGGTTGACTTTTCAATTTCCTTAAAGATCTTCTTCTATCTTTTCCATCTGACAAAACCTTTTAGTGCTAAGAATAAGCAGCAGTGGATTTCCTTCCAAGCTATTCTAGGCCGGAAAATTTTTTCTATCTTTGATGAATCCTTCCATCACCTGTAGAAAAATATGGTTTGGTAGACTTGGAGGAGGTAGAGGACACTATAGTTGACTTTTGCCGAGAGGCTTGTGGGTGGGCTCCAAACCTAGACACCAAGAAATTTCTTCTTGGATCTCCGAACTACGTTAAGACCGAGCTAGGTAGTCACTTGTTGGTTTTTGAATTTGATTATTTCCGACTTGTATTAATCTATTTACTTTACTTTTGACTTGGGTGCTAATCATTTTTTACTTTTTCTTTCAGAAAAATGAAAAGCGGATCGAGGGTGGCGTACAACAAGGTACAAGAAGTTAAGAGAAATGCCCGCACCTAAGCTGCTGCACAGGAACTCGGGGCTTCTGTTACTCCTCCTCTTCATGGGTCTTGTTTGGGGACCTCTTCTTCTCGGTCGATCTTGGTAAATCCTATTCCTACTCCTCCTCCTCCTCCTCCTCCTCCTCCTCCTCCTCCTCCCCAGTTCAATCCACCTCAGAACCTGAAAAGAAAAAACGAAAAACCTTGGAAGCTGATGCCTCTAGTGTTGGGGATGCCGGCTTTGATGGGCCGAAGTTTACTAGGAAGCACATCCTTCCATACAGCCAGATTGCTATGGATGATGCTGCTATCTGAAATCATCTTCAAATTTTAATCCGAGGGAAAATTTGAACTGTTGGGGTCTGTGATGAGCAGATCTTTTATACACTTTTTAGCATCATTTTCATATAGTTTTTAGTATGTTTTGTCTAAGTTTTATTAAGTTTTCATAGGTTTTAGTGAAAAATTCACATTTTTGGATTCTACTTTGAGTTTGTGTATTTTTATGCAATTTCAGGTATTTTCTGGCTGAAATTGAGGAGTTGGAGAAAAAGTCTGATCCAGAGGCAGAAAAGCACTGCAGATGCTGCCTGGATTTGACCTCCTTGCATTCAAAAGAGATTTTCTAGAGCTACAGAAGTTCAAATGGAGAATTCTCAACGGTTATAGAAAGTTAACATCCAGGGCTTTCCAGAAATATAAAATAGTCTATACTTTGCTTCAGAATTGAAGGCCTAAAACTGGCGTTCAATGCCAGCCTCTTGCTTTGTTCTGGTGTCCAGTGCTCAAAGGAGAAGAGATCAGTATCCAACACCCATAAAGAACCCCCTAGCCAGTGTTCAATGCCCTAGAGGCCTCCTAGCACGTGGATCTCAATCAAGTTCAGCCCAAACACTCATCAAGTGGGTCCCAGAAGTGGATTTTAGCACTAAAAGACTATTTTACCCTTTTTTGTAATCCTTAGTCAGTATATTAGTATATATAGAACAAGGACCACCCTTGTTCGGGACATTTTTAAAACCTTTTGACACTTTACACATTTTACATTGTATTTTCTATCAGTATGAGTTTCTAAACCTCCTAGGTTTAGGGGAGGAGCCAAGCTGAGTTTTATGGATCAATAAAAGTATTACTGTTTCTCTTCAATCCGTGTTTGATTCTCTATTCTAAGATGTATCTTCGTTCTTCATTCTAAGACCGCATACCTGACAACCACCCGTGTTCTTCTTGGGTTCGTATGACTACGTAACTAGAAAGCATTGAACCACTAGCTTGATTATACATCTTTTAGACGGCTAATCCACAACTTCGTTGGGGACTTCTTGAAACATCAGTTCAGCCGAGGTATGGGAAGATTAGAGTCTCTGTGGTATAGGCTAGAACCCAAAGGCGTAGCATTCTCTGATCCGGAAGATTCGACATTTTCTGTGGCGTTTTGAGTAGGATCATTAAGGAGAATGGACAGCAGGAGCTTCACCCTCAATCAAAATGGATCAACACTAACCCTGGGGTTCAGATCTGGAGGAGCATTGGCGACCTCTCAACTGGCATTGATCACATACAGCCTACCATAGAAGAAATCATTCACAGTTGAAGAAGACAGTAAGACCAGAGTTAATCCAAAAGAACAAAGCACCTCCAAGCCTTAACCACCTTCTTATAATAGTTTACACAACTTCTGAGTTCTGAGTAATATTTTTTCTTTATTTTCTTTTATGCAATTAAACAACATACCTACATCTCCTATTTGCTTGACTAATGTAACACCCTCACTATCAGAATGTCATGCTTTCGGCTGTACTATTCTGATAGGAAGAAGTATTACGACGACTTCATATACTTAATAATAAAATTGGAGACTTTGACTCGAAATTGTATCACTGTTCTTTTTGAAAACCGGAGAAAGACTACTTTTTAAATAAAACAAGACAAGCATATACATGTACAAAACTTCTTACTCAAGTAACCTATACATATTATATACATACAAGTCATACAACTCCTATCCCTCTTACATAATATAATATTGATGGTGAGGGGTAAGTAAATAAAAACTAAACAGCATTATCGACTAAGCGAAACGTAATACAACCCTTTGTGAGCTTTTTCATCTGTCTCCTGAAAAGATAAAGCTGTAGGGGGTGAGAACCTAACCACACGGTCTCACCACAGAGTTTCAGAATTGTCATAATAAGATATTTAAAGAGAAATCTATTTTTAAGCTCAGTGATTATTGTTCATCCTTTGAATCTTTTAAAAAAACCAACAACTAGTCATCCAAAAATCCTTTTCGAAAATCAATATTTAAATATCCAAAAATCCAAAACCTTTATTTTCTTATAAGAAAATCTTAATCAGAAACCAACCACGCAATCAATCAACACAATCATTAATTTAGCACCAAAGCTCATTCTCAAAAGTAGCACACCAGGACAAACACAGGCAAAACAGACAGGAAATCACAGGTTTAGGTAGCAGTTACAGCAAATAGTTCAGGTAGCAGTTAATAACAGTTTAACAATTAGGCAAACTAAAACAAATTCAAACCCAAGCAAAGCATACAAATGTATATGATGCATGCCTGTCCTATGGCTAATGAGCTCATTTGTCAGTTATACAGCCAACCCGACAAGTCCGGTTTGTTGAACCCTTGGACTGTCCCTCGACGCACATCCCCATGAGTCTATGCATAGCTTTTTCTCATATATATATCAAATCGCTCAACGGGGGTACCATTCCCAGGAATTTATAAGTGCCCGGTCACCCTTACGTTGTAGGATCAACAGAGTATTGAGTCTCAACCTGGAGCAAGTGGTGGCAAGCCACTGCGTCTACCCAGGGAAACTCGTGTCTTAAATAATTCAAATTCATAAGCCATATGAATAATTCATTCAACATTCATTAATATCTAAATCATTCTCAATATCATCATCATTCATCAATCCATATCTCATTTCTAAACTCGTTCAAAAATCATATTTCAAAGTCAATCCTCATCATCCTTCTTTCCATTCCGTTCATCAACAATCCCAATTCAAAACATAATTCTTTCTTTGCTAAATAAATCAATCATAAAACATATAATGTTTAAAACCAAATCTTTTTAAATAATTACTTCAAACGAAACTTCCAATTTTATAAAATTTCGACAGTATCTCCTCTAAAACTCGAACTCTACCACCCTTTTCGAGTCCCATCCAAACATTCCTCAAACACTTTCTCAACCATTTTCAAATCTCAATCATTTTCCAAAATTCAACTACTTCTGATATCAAATTATTTTCAAATCCAACCATTTCCAATAATAAATCTTTTTCAAAATTAAACCGCTTCCAAAGTTAATTCATTTTCATATCTCAGATCATTTCCAAAGCCGATTCATTTACATGATCAAAATAACTTCAAAACCAAGAAAAACCACTTTTCATAATAATAAACTAAATAACTTTTCAACAATCACACCACTCAAGCAATCAGTCATTCAGTCCAGCAAACAACCAGATTTATAAGACAATTATAATCACAGACATATGTTTCTCACATTAATATATATTTATAATAACTCTATAAGATAAAATAAATTTTAAGAAAACCCCTACCTTAGTATTGAAACTCATAGAAATCGAAACTACAGCAACCCGAACTGCAACAGTAGCAACACCATTAACTCCCCGTTATAACGAAAATGACCACATCACCAAGAAAAGCGGTGGATTCAAATCGATCGGAGTGCAACAAGAATGGTACTGGAAATTCCAAGTTAAAGCAAAAGCTCATAATCAGAACAACAGAACAAAATAGAAGTAAGACAAATTCAAGAAAGGAAAAGCCGAAAACCAGATTGGTACCAAGGTAGTGTTACCAGTGGATCTGAGCAGTTCCGGAAGTGTTTCTCTGGCGACGCTGACAAAAACTTGACGGAGAAAAATTGTCGTTAAAGAATTTCACAAAAATGTCACGTTGCAAGTATAGTTCTAAACCAACAAATTATCCTCGGTCAATGTTTAAATTGTTTGTCACTTAAGCAAACCCAATAAAATTAATCCAAGTATTTAAACATCGGGTCGTCTCTCAAGGAATTGCAGGAAAGTATGTTTATTATTGGTTATGAGATTGTATCTTTTTGGGTTTTGAGTTTAATAAGCAAGGAATGTAAATAACAAGAAAATAACTAACAACTAAGAAAAGTCCTAGCAAGGTTTGAGAATCGGAATTCCTATCCTCATTATCATTGTCAATTGCGATGGTAATTGAAAATTGCTCTCACTTAGTTAACCTCTAACAATTGAAGGAAAGTCAAGTGAGCAAATCAACTTGAGTTCACAAGTCCTAATCAAAGACTAAAGTTAGTGAAACTCAAACCAACTAGCAATTTTCAATCATCAACCAACAAGAGACTTTGACAATTCAAGAGTCTCCAAATTACTCAATCCAAGTTAAGAATACAAAAAGCTAATTTAAAGTCCAACCAAGAATTTTATCAAACACTTGTTAGGCACAAAATAAAAGCATGGTAAAATTGCAATAATAATAATATCTAACAAATACCAATTGAAAGAAATTAACAATGACAACTGAAGAAAGCAATAACAACATAAACATATAAATTGCATTAACAAGGATCCAAAGTATCAAGAGTGCATAAACATAAGGATAACAAAGTGAAGGAAATAACAAGTAGAATTGAAGAACAAAGGTGCTAGAACAATAAATTGCAAGGAATTATAAATAAAAACAGAAATTAAATCTAAATCTAAGAAGAAATTGGAGTAGAAACCCTAAAACCTAGAGAGAGGAGAGCCTCTCTCTCTAGAATTCTACATCTAAAACCTAAAATTGTGTGAATGAAAGCGTGTCTCCCTTTCAGCTCTACTCTGCAGCCTCTAATATGTATTTGTGGGCCTGAAACTGGGTCAAAAGCAGCCCAGAAATCGCCCCCAGTGAATTCTGTTTAATGCAGCACGTGACGCTCGTCACGCGTACGCGTCAGCCACGCGTACGCATCGCTGGACTTTTCACTGGTCACGCATAGGAATCAGCTACGCCTGCGCGTCATTTGTATGCTACACCAGTCACGCGTACGCGTCGTCTATGCGTGCGCGTCGCTACCAGATTCTGAAATCCTTAATTTCTTGTGTTCCTTCCACTTTTGCATGCTTCTTTTCTATTCTCTAAGCCATTCATGCCCTATAAAACCTGAAAATACTTAGCAAACATATCACGGCATCGAATGGTAATAAGAGAGGATTAAAATTAGCAAATTTAAGACCAAAGAAGCATATTTTCAATCATAGCACAAAATTAGGAAGAATTTGTAAAATCATGCAATTTATATGAATAAGTGTATGAATAATTGATAAAATTCACTCAATTCAATACAAAATAAACCGTAAAATAGTGGTTTATCAATCTTGCCACACTTAAACATTAGCATGTTCTCATGCTAAGCTCAAGAGAACCAAAAGAGTGAACAGGGATGGTAGGACTTATGCAATGCAACCTATCTATATGAATGCAACTACATACTAAATGCTTCTACCTTCTTAGTTAAAAGTAAATAAATCTTCTAAGAACAAATATGATCTGGATTTTACTAATTTAAATCATAAAATGAAGTAAAAATAGACGTGCAAGAAGAAAGTTCGTGAAAGTCGGGAACAAAGAATCGAGCATCAAACCCTCACCGGAAGTGTATACACTCTAATCGCTTAAGTGTTTGAGGTTCGATTCTCTCAATTCTCTACTAATCTTACTTTCTAAGGCTTGCTTTTCTTCTACCAATCAACAAAAATTTAATGCACGAATACACATATCAAGAGGTGTTTTAAGGGTTGTAATGGGGTTAGGGTCAAGGTAGGTTTGTATTTGGTCAAGTTGACTAAAATCTGAATCCTTGATTAACCTAAAGTTCCTACCTAACTTAAGACAATCCATGTAATCAGAGTACAAAATCTAACTATCCATTAACTATGGGTACCACATATTCATTTATCCCAATTTTGAGTACAGTATATATGCATTGCTATCACCATTTACTTTGGGGGCATTTTATCCCCTTTTTATTATTTTTTTCTCTCTTTTTTTCTCCTTTTTTTATTTTTCTTAATGCATATGATTAAGGTATTGAATGTAGAATATGTGCTCAACTATCTTTTTTACATTTTTACAAAAATATACAATACCCAATTCCCAAACCAAATATTTTCAAATCCAATTTCTCCACACTTAAATCATGAGCACTCTCACTAGTCTAAGCTAACCAAGGATTCAAATTAAGGTCATTCATTGTTTTCGCTTAGGGTTAATGATGTGCTAAAGTAAAGAATAACTGGGTAAAATAGGCTCAACATTGGTTTGCAAAGGATAATGAAATGGTAAGGCCATATGGATATGTGAGCTATAGTGAAACAAAGGCCTCAATCACGTAAGTGCATGCATACATCAAACAATGAAAATATAGAATCAAGCAAGACAAAGATCACAATTTTAGAGAGAACAACACACACAATAATAAAAGATTGGTTGATAAGATGCAACCAATTAAATAGGTTTAAAATCTGACTGGTTTTATGTGTTTGAGCTCTTAAAACCATGTTCTAAAATAAATTTTTTCAAGCAAGTTTAAAAAATTTTTTAATTCAAATTAGTGAAATGCTATAAAACAGTTTCTTGGAAGAGAATTCATCACTTCAACCAAGTAGTACATACATGCAAGCAACTAGCTACACATGCAATCTATTATGCAATGCAACAACTAACTAACAAAGAAGAGTAAGAATTGGTGTTGGGAAAAGGAATTGTTACCCATGGAAGTCGGGATCGACCTCCCCACACTTAAAGATTGCACCATCCTCGATGCATGTAAAGATGTGCAAGTGGACAGGTTGCTACAACTGTTGCCCTTTCTCAAAAGATGGGGCACAGGAACTTGTTTGTCCGCCCCATTTAGAAGTTTTTCGTTTTCCTTCTTAGCGGCCATCCTGAAAGAAGAGAAAAAGTAAGAAGAATAACCCACAAACAAATATATGCAGCAAATAAAATATGGGTGGGCTAATGCCAAATAATAATGAGGTTCTCAACTACATGGTAGCTACAACATGCAAGTGAGAAAACAGTATAAGCAAATGGCATATCAACTAGGGGTGTTCAAAAAATAACCAAAATGTGGTTAACCGGTTAAAAAACCATAACCACATTTTGGTTAACCAGTTTAATAAAACAATTTAAAAACCATATCCATATTTTTTAGAATTGGTTAACCAAAACCAAATTAAAAAAAAAACTGGTTTTTAACCGGTTAACCAAAACCAAAACCAAATTAAAACTAAAACCTAAATCAAAACCTAATTTCAAATTCACTCTTCGTCTTCGATACTTCGACAAAACCCAATTCTCCAGTCCGCCGCCGTCAACAGTTCTCCTCCTCCGCTCTCGCCGGAGCTCGCTGGTGGCTCCTCGGACCTCTACCTCTTCGAGTCTTCACTTTGATTCGCGACTCTATCTCTCTGCCTCGACCTCCCATTCGCGACTCTGTCTTCACTTTGATTCGCCTGAGTAACTCTCTTTTTCGGTTCTCTTCTTCTTTCGTCGGTGGCTCGCTGGAGCTCATCAATTGAGGTAAACCCCCTCCTTGCCCTTGGTTCTGAGTTCTGAGTTGGATTTGTTATCTGGGTTTTTTCTATTTTGTTAATTTGTTCTGTTTTGTTTCTTCATTAGTATACTTCTGACTTCTTCATTTTAATGGATTGAAAATGTGCAGATTTTAAATCTCTCATTATTGAACTCTTCATTTCAATGGATCCTACTGTAAGTTTCTTCTTCATTGTGGTTCACTTTTTGATTTGTTAAAACTTAATTAATTTGTATGAATTGAATGGAGAATTGTTGTTCTAATTATCTGTCTCATTGAATGGAGAATTGTTGTTCTGGCTGCTGCATTATGATGTGTTTCTGCACCATTAAACTATAAATTGAATGGAGAATTGTTGTTCTAATTATCTGTCTCATCATGCATTATTCACTCTATTGCAACTTTACAGCTGCAAATTTCTTCGCTGGGCAACAATTTTTATTCTAATCTTAGAAGCATAATAACTAAACTTTTAGCATTCATTTCACAGAACCTGGAATATAATGGTCTTTTCTAATAACAGAGAAAATATTGTATAGAAAGTAGAACTAATGAACTCAAGTTCTTTCAGATATACTAATTTCTTAATCTAAAGTTAATTAGCTCAAAATTCCAACAAATTTTCCATCAGCTTGTATAAAAAATAATTTGTGATCAAGTTAAGATTTCCATTACTAAATTTTCATCATTTTAGTTTGGTGGGAGACTTTGACACCTTTTGCTAGTGGTCTAGTATTCTAGAAAGTTGAATTCCTGCTGGGTATGATAAGCTACACTTCTATTCATAGGGAAAACACTTGATATGCTTTCATTTTTTATCCATTCCTTTTAATATGCTTTCATTTTTAAATATAAATAGGTATTAATCCTTAATGATTAGGTCAGCTATTAGAACATGATTAGGTCAGCAATTAGATTTTAATCCTTATAGGAACAATACAGGTTACTTTTGTTTTGCTTAGTAATGATATACTTTGGATGTGCTTCTAGCAATTGTTTTAGGAATGATCAGTATTTGTATGCTTAAATCAGTTACTTTGTTGTAATTAAAAGTTCTAATACAAAGTGAAGATAAAACAATTTTCTATTCTTTTATCTTTTTTTATGCGATCATTCTCAATAATTAGTTATATATAAAATCTATCGAAAGCAAAAGCAAGTAATTTTGGTTCCAGACCTCTGTTTTGACTGTTGTTAAACTCTATATTTATATTTAATTGTGTTGGTTCTGTTTTATCTATGGAAAAAAGACAACAGAGAATGCATTTTTATTCATTTTTCAAATTATTTTACTTGGAGAGATACTTCATTGTATTTTGAAATGGAAAAAAGGAAATGAAATCAAACCCAGTTTAATAACAAAAAATATAAACAAAAAAATATAAAAAGGAAATGGAAGAGGGTCATTAATGTATATGTTATCCATTAGGCATTAGCACATATATTGTTTATATTGTGAACATCGACATTTTGAACACCCTTGGAATCAGTTTCAAAGTATATGTATATATTGTTTGAACTTGGATTTGTGCTTGATAACTTTTCTTTGTTGAAGTATTTAATAATTAGATTTTATGGCTTCTTATTCAGAATGAGGTAGCCGATCGTGATGTTCCCATGTCAGAGTCTGCAGAGCATTCGGCTTCTACATTACCTCCTCTCCCAACCACATCATCTGAACGTAAAAATCGATCAACAGTTTGGGACCACTTCAAGAGAACATCTGATGATGAAAATAAGGCTCAATGTCAACACTGTTTGAAAGTGATCAAGTGCGGGAATGGAACAAGTGCAATGAGATCACATTTAAAGATTTGCATAAGCAATCCCGGTTCAGATAGAGGCAAACGACAGAAAATAGGCACATCGCCTAGCCCAGAAGCACAAGTGGGTAGGTTTGATGCAGAATATGCCCGGGAAAAATTGATATCAATGTTTGTCCGCGAGGAGCTTCCTTTTCGATTTGTAGAAAGTCAAGGTTTTAAAGAATATTCGACGGCTCTACAACCAGGATTCAACACTCTTTCACGTATTACATTGGCACGTGACATCTTGATGCTCTATGAAATAAAGAAGGTTCAACTTCAAAAATACTTTTCTAAATATGGAGGAAGAGTTTGTCTTACAACTGATAACTGGAGTTCGTGTCAGAATATGGCGTATATGTGTTTGACTGTTCATTTCATTGATATGGATTGGAAGTTGCAAAAGAAAATACTAAATTTTTGCCAAGTCACCGGCCACACGGGAGAGATTATGGCTCAAAATGTTGAAGCTTGCTTGAATAGCTGGAAGTTGAACAAGATCTTGAGTTTGACAGTTGATAATGCATCGTCTAACGATGTAGGAGTTATGTATTTAAAAAGAAGGCTGATTTCTTGGAAGAGTTCAGTTTTGAATGGAGAGTATCTCCATATGCGGTGTTGTGCACATATTTTAAACCTGATTGTGAAGGATGGATTGAAGGAGATTGATGATTCGGTTGCCAAAATTCGGGATGCTGTGAAGTATGTTAGATCCTCAAATTCAAGATTAACTAGGTTCAAGGCATGTATTGCAGAAGAGAATATTCCACATAAGAGTCTTGTTTGCATAGATGTTGAAACGCGATGGAACTCTACATACTTAATGTTAGTAGCAGCCTTAAAGCATCAGAAGGCATTTGAGCTATTAGAGATGCAAGACAAAAAATTTGTTGAAGAATTAAACAAGGGAAGAGGAGTACCTTCAATTCAAGATTGGGATTATGCTAAGTCCGTCTTACCATTTTTAGAGATGTTTTACGATGCTACACTTCGCATCTCTGGATCCTCTTATGTCACCAGTAACTTGTACATGAAAGAAGTGTTTGCTCTTGGAAGGAGGATTCAACAATATCGTGATGATGATGATTTGAGCATAAGTCTTATGGCAAGTAAGATGAAAGCAAAATACAACAAGTATTGGGGAAATGAAAAAACTATTAACATGTTGTTGTTAATTGCTGTAGTTCTAGATCCTTGCCATAAGTTGGATTATGTTGAATGGTGCCTAGTTAATTCTTTTGGTGCAGAAGTGGGCGGTGAATTGAAGATAAAGTTGTCTTCTTGTCTTCATTCACTTTATAATTTATATCAAGGTGCAGAAGAAGGAAACCAAGATGATACCCTCTCCCAACCGAGTGCAAGTGATAAAGCCAAAGACATTTATGATATGGGGTTATATTGCTGATCAACCGGTCGCAAATCCAATCTTAAATCTGAGCTTGATCGTTATTTGAATGAAGACTGTGAGCCAGATGATAAGCTTTTGGATATTCTAGGATGGTGGAAGGTTAACTCGAATCGGTTTTCCATCCTAGCAAATATGGCACGGGACATATTGGCTATACCAGTTTCAACAGTGGCTTCTGAGTCTGCTTTTAGTATGGGGGGAAGAATCATTGATCAATATCGTAGCTCATTGACTCCTAAGATCGTAGAAGCTCTTGTATGTACCGAAGATTGGCTTAAAGGAGACTTTTTCTCTTGTCTTGCACCTGAGAATTTCGAAGAGCTTGAAAAGGTCGAGCAAGGTAAATTGAATATTAAATGTTTCTTAAATATATCATATGATTTACTTAGAAAATGTTTTAGTTTAACTTATAATTATAATTTTTTAAAATTTATAATTATAGTTTTTTTGTGTGCAGATTTGATTTTATCAGAGGACATTACTTGTTCAGTGGGTCCAGGTTCAATTGCGCTTGAGGATGATTAGAAAGTCTTGATTGTTTGTTTTATAAGTGGTGAAGAGATTAGACTTACTAAGTTAATTGTTTATGGCGGTAGCTTTCCCTAGATGAGAATTTTGGGTTCTTTTCTTTGATGCTCATTCTTTGCTGCTTCTTTTAGTCTTGCAATGTATGATAAATTTGTCAAAAATTTATGTCCACTAATCTATGATGTTATACACCTTGTCTTGTCCACATTTCTAGCTGTAATTCCTGAATTTAGGTATTGTTTGCATTTTCCTTTGTGTATGCACTTTGTGCAAGTTGACCCAAAAATGATTCTCATCATTAATCATGACAGATTAAACAGGAAATGCTCTTGAGACCATTCTTTTTCTTTTATCACCCTATTAGCCTGCTTTACCAACTATTTTTCTACCCAATATTTAATGTTTCACTTCCATTATCTTTAGTAGGTGTATGTGATAAGTATTGCCACCAAAAGTTTAGAAAAGTAATTATAATTTATAATGGAAGGAATTTTATTATTTACAAATGTTATTTGTATTATTTAGAAAGAAAAAAAATTAATTTTTAGATTAAAAAAACAATTTAAAAGAAAAAAGGTAAAAAATTTGGGTTTTTATATGTAAAAAAATTTTTTGGTATAAAAACCAATTTTTTAGTGTAAAAATCGGTTTTTTGATATAAAAACCGGTTTTCAGTGTTAAAACCAATTTTTGATATAAAAACCGGTTTTTCTATATAAAAATCGGTTATTTTTTCAAAACCAGTTTTTATTTTAATAACCGATTAAAAACCGATTTTGAATTTTACTAACCGGTTAATAACCGGTTTTATCATATGAAACCAATTTGGTTAATTCACCACTACTATATTTTTGGTTAACCAAAAAATTGGTTTGGTTTTTGGATTAACCAAACCATGAACCCCCCTAATATCAACTAACACTTGATGCAAGAGTAAAGTCAAAGCATAAGTAAATGGCAAGAATACTCAGAAACATCAAGTTAAAACAGGAATTGACACATACAAGATTAGTGATAAGCATGAGAGCATTTGGTCCTATCCTAACTCAATGATAATGAAGCATAAAAACAAAGAATAATGAGTCAGAAGGGATGAAAGCACTAATCTTGTGTGTGGGGCAAAAAATTTTCATGAATGCTAAACAAGTCACAAAGCACCAAAATGATTCAAGAAATTTTCAAAAGATGAGTAGAAAATTTAATAAAATCTAACAACTACCAATCGAAAGAAATTAATAATGACAACTGAAGAAAGCAATAACAACATAAACATATAAATTGCATTAACAAGGATCCAAAGTATCAAGAGTGCATAAACATAAGGATAACAAAGTGAAGGAAATGACAAGTAGAATTGAAGAACAAAGGTGCTAGAACAATAAATTGCAAGGAATTGTAAATAAAAACAGAAATTAAATCTAAATCTAAGAAGAAATTGGAGTAAAAACCCTAAAATCTAGAGAGAGGAGAGAGCCTCTCTCTAGAATTCTACATCTAAAACCTAAAATTGTGTGAATGAAATCGTGTCTCCCTTCCAGCTCCACTCTGTAGCCTCTAATATGTATTTTCGGGCCTGAAACTGGGTCAAAAGCAGCCCAGAAATCGCCCCCAGCGAATTCTATTTAATGCAGCACGTGACGCTCGTCACGCGTACGCGTCAGCCACGCGTACGCGTCGTTGAACTTTTCACTGGCCACGCGTAGGCGTCAGCCATGCGTGCGCGTCATTTGTATGCTGCACCAGTCACGCGTACGCGTCATCCATGCGTGCGCATCGCTACCAGATTCTGAAATCCTTAATTTTTTGTGTTCCTTCCACTTTTGCATGCTTCTTTTCCATTCTCTAAGCCATTCCTGCCCTATAAAACCTGAAAACACTTAGCAAACATGTCACGACATCGAATGGTAATAAGAGAGGATTAAAATTAGCAAATTTAAGGCCAAAGAAGCATGTTTTCAATCATAGCACAAAATTAGGAAGAATTTGTAAAACCATGCAATTTATATGAATAAGTGTATGAATAATTGATAAAATTCACTCAATTCAATACAAAATAAACTGTAAAATAGTGGTTTATCAGGATCATGGCTTCAATGCTGTAAGCAAGTCAGAAAGGTGTTTTGCCGGTAGTTGAATGAGGTGTGATTTGGTAGGCCCATAACACATGAGGAAGCTCTTCAGCCCAAGCTCCCTTTGCTTCTTGAAGCCTTTTCCTTAACCCTACCAATATAACTTTATTGGCTACTTCTGCTTGTCCATTTGCTTGGGGATGCTAAACCGAGGTAAATTGATGCTTGATTTTCATGCTAGCCACCAAGCTTCTGAATGTTGAGTCAGTAAATTGTGTACCATTATCAGTTGTGATGGAGTGTGGAACTCCAAATCGGATGATAATATTTCTGTACAGGGCATTGGCTCTACTATTGAACTCCCTGGTTGTGTCTGACTTCAATTTCGAGGAACTGCCTAAGAAGCTCAAGCGTTCTTTCCAAGTACCCCTTCATGTTAGGATCCTTTGTCTGGTACTCTCCCTTAATCTGGGAAATCACGACTTGAGAGTCACTGAAGGCTACTACTTTTGTCGCTCCGACTTCTTTGGCTAACTTTAGCCCAGCGATCAGGGCTTCATATTTTGCCTGATTATTGGAGGCCAGAAATTCAAATTTCAAGGAGACCTCTATTTGAGTTCCTTCTTGATTAACCAGTATTATGCCTGCACCACTTCCGACTTTGTTGGAGGAGCCATCCACATATAATTCCCAGGTTGTGGAGGCCTCCTCTTGATCTACTGCGTATTCAGCCATGAAGTCAATGAAGCATTGGGCTTTGATAGCTGTCTGAGCTTCGTATTTCAAGTCGAACTCGGATAACTCTATAGCCCATTGAACCATCCTGCCCACAACATCCGTTTTCTGAAGGATTTGCTTCATGGGCTTGTTCGTCCGAACTCTTATAATATGTGTTTGAAAATAAGGCCAAAGCCTTCTAGATGCTACAACTAGGGCATATGCGAACTTCTCAAGATTTTGATATCCTAGTTCAGGGCCTTGTAGCACCTTACTTGTGAAGTAGACAGAATGTTGCCCGACTTCAGCTTCTCGTATTAATGCTGACGCTACGGCATTCTCGGCGACAGCTATATATAACACGAGTTCTTCCCCTGCTTTTGGTCGGGTAAGAATGGGAGGTTGGCTCAGAAATCTTTTGAACTCCTGAAAGGCATCTTCACATTCAGAGGTCTATTCGAACTGGCATCCTTTTCTTAATAGGGCAAAAAGTGGTAAGGATCTTAATGCTGATCCTGCCAAGAACCTGGATAGAGCTGCAAGTCAGCCATTCAGCTGTTGGACTTCCTTTAAACAGGTCGGGCTCTTCATTTCCAGGACCGCTCTACACTTATCCGTGTTAGCTTCAATCCCCCTTTGTGTTAGCATGAATCCTAGAAATTTTCCAGCCTCCACTGCAAAGGTGCACTTATCGGGATTTAGTCTCATCTTATGCATTCTTATGGTGTTGAATACTTGCGTGAGGTCGCTCAGGATGCAGGTGTCATCTGTAGTATTTACCAACATGTCGTCCACATATACCTCCATTAGTTCTCCCAAGTGAGGTGCAAACACCTTATTCATCAGCCTTTGATATGTGGCCCCCGTATTTTTTAATCCAAATGGCATGACCATGTAGCAATAGTTTGTTCTGGGCGTGATGAACGGTGTCTTCTCTTGGTCTGGCTTGTACATCAGGATTTGATTATATCCCGAGTAGGCATCCATGAATGACAAATACTGATATCCCGAGCTAGAGTCTACTAGTGTATCAATATTAGGTAAGGGATATAGGTCTTTCGGACATGCATTTTTGAGATTGGTGTAGTCAACATACATCCTCCATTTGCCATTCTATTTTTTGACCAATACCACGTTTGCTAGCCAGGCCGAATACTTGACTTCTCTAATAAAGCCTGTCTCTAGCAGGGCTTGCACTTGCTCTACGACCACTTGAGCCCGTTCAAGTCCTAGCTTCCGTCTTCTTTGCTAAATAGGTCGGGATCACAGATGAACAGCCAATCTATGTGACATGAATTCGGGATCTATTCCGGGCATGTCGGAAGCTTTCAAGGCGAAGATATTGGAATTCTCTTGTAGGAACTGTACCAGCTTCTGCTTCAGGTCTTCTGCTAAATTGGCTCATATGTTGGTGTTCTTCCCTATCTCTTGCTCGATCTGTACCTCTTCGGCCTTTCCTCTGGGTTGTGGCCGTAATTCTTCTTTAATTCGGACTCCCCCGAGCTCAATGATATTGACTTCTTTGCCTTTACCTCTTAGGTTCAGGCTTTCATTGTAACACTTTCTCACCAATTTCTGGTCTCCTCTAATGGTAGCAATCCCTTCTGGTATTGGGAATATCATGCAAAGATGGGGGGTAGAAACCACTGCTCCAAGCCAACTTAGGGTTGTTCTGTCTATCAGGGCATTGTAAGTAGAGGCTACATCGACGACAATGAAGTCTATGCTTAGAGTCTTGGATTTCGTCCCCTTTCCAAAAGTTGTATGCAGGGGCATGAAGCCCAGTGGCTTGATGAGAGTGTCCCCTAGTCCGAAGAGAGTGTCAGGGTAGCCCTTAGCTCCTTCTCGTCCAATCCCAACTTGTCAAATGTTGGTTTGAACAAGATGTCGGCTGAGCTCCCTTGATCCACCAGAGTTCTATGCAGATGAGCATCGGCGAGAATCATAGTGATTACTACCGGGTCGTCGTGCCCGAGCATAATACCTTGCCCTTCCTCCTTGGTAAAAGAAATAGTTGGGAGGTCGGGCCTTTCATACAGCTTGTGATATTCACAGTATTCATTACGGCTTCCCCCCTTTTTGTTCTTAATAGGTCGTGGGGAGGAAGCTTTTCAGTATGACAATTTTTTTTGTATACGTCGACTAGGAAAAGTCGTAAAGGAGTGTAGGAGTGGTATCTTCTGGGCCTCTCAAGCCCAACTTCTTCGTTTTTCTTGGGCTCCCTCTCCTTTTCTTTGGATTGGTGAGGGTGCCCCAGCCACCAGCTTGGTTCTCGTAATCTGGCATTCTCTTCCATGTTGATGTACTTCTCAGCTCGTTCTTGTACATCACTTAAGGAAGTCGGGTGTCTCTTTGAGATGGACTGGGAGAAGGGTCTTTCTCGAAGTCCATTAGCGAGACCCATTATCACTGCTTCAGTAGGCAAGTCTTGAATTTCCAAGCACACCTTGTTGAATCTTTTCATGTAGTCTCTCAGGGGGTTCTCCGACCTCCTGTTTCACTCCTAGTAGGCTAGGTGCATGCTTAACTTTGTCCTTCTGGATTGAGAAGCGCGTGGGGAACTTGCGTGAGAGGTCGTCAAAGCTGGTGACCGACCTGGGGGGAAGACTATCGAACCACTTCATGGCTGCTTTTGTCAAGGTTGTTGGAAAGGCCTTGCAGCGAGTAGCGTCTAATACGTCAGCTAAGTACATCCGACTTTTGAAGTTATTGAGGTGATGCTTCGGGTCAGTCGTCCTATCATACAGATCCATGTCAGGGCTTTTAAAGTTTCTGGAAACTTTAGCCCTCATGATGTCCTCAATAAATGGGTCTTCTTCCCCTAACAGGGTGTCTTCTCGATCTCTGCGAGAATCCTTATTTCAGAGGTTGGATTCCAACCTCGAGAGCTTTTCTTCAAACTCTCTTCGTCACTCGATCTCTCTCCTTAGGCTTCGCTCTACTTCACGCTGTCGTTCCAACTCTTGTTCTAGTTGTTCGAGCCGACCTTGGTGGCCATGTAAGGCTGCCCATCTTTTCTGGGCTGATGAACTTCAGAAGAGATTTTTTCCGGTCCCTGGATATTCGAGGGGCCTTCACTGTATAGTCTTTCCGCTCCTTATAGAGATATTATTGCTCAGTTTTTGTTGACCGCGTCCTCATGCTCTTGATCGGACTCTGAGGCAGTGTGTCCATCTTCATGCTGGTTGTCCGCCATATTGCGCTGATCTCCGAGTCCCCGGCAACGGCGCCAATGTTGCGGGGCTTACCTAGAACCGGATGATTGGGCTCGAATGGAAGGCCCAAACGTTGAAGGAATGTGGCCTCCGACTTGTTCCTGTCTGGGAGCCGCTGTCCGAGTTGTGTGTTTTGAAGAATGGGGGGTGATACTTGCGAAGACACTCTGATGCTTAAGTTAGCAAGGGGTTAAGCAGGTTTAGAGTATTGGAACTTAGGTTTACCTGAGTGTGTCAGTGTATTTATAGGGAATGAACCAATAACCACCGCTGAAGTAGTTCCACTTCTGATGGTGGATAACCGTTCCTTTATCTTAGGGTTATTTGGATCTCTCTTCTAGAAGTGGGTGAGAGATTTAAGGAGGCAGTTATTCACTTAGATAAGTACTGATTGCTTGCTGGTGTTGACTCCGACTTTTTAGAAGAGGTTGGATAGTCGGTGAAGGCCAATCTTTTTGGATTAGGCCTCTTGGCCTGATTGGACTTGGCTTATGTTTTGGATAAGGGTATGAACAATTATCATTATGTAATAATCACTAATTTTTGTTATAAATATTCTATTTTCTTATAGTGAGAGAAGTTTGGTGATAGAATTAATGGTGGGTAGAGTTTATGGTGGATTTTGTGAAGATACATTTGAATTGATAACGCCTCCCATGAATCTTTGAGCTAATAGAAAATGAGAAACTAGAGAAACTAAAAAATGAATAAAATGGATTGAATAAATTAAAATCTTCTATACAATATGAGTAGCATTATTGGGATAGAGTATGGGCGCCCATACTCTCTCTCCCGCATAACATTATGCCAATATTTTAAAAGAGGTGTTGAAGCAAATTGTTTTTTTCAAAGGCAAGGTACATTTATACATAGAAGGGAAGTACAAGTTATTAGACCATTTAGGGTCAGCAAACGAAAATATGGGTGTTTCGCAAACAACACTAAACGCAACTTGATCTACTAAAACTGGAGAATTGCAGGAATTGAATTAAGAAACAACCAACTTTGGAGCACTTGCCTGTCAAGTAAACTATGTTCTATTTATTGCTTTAGCCGCCGCATCTATTCATTACGGAAAACTCTCTATTCGATACTATATGGTACGCTGCATCCGTGCATATAGCTGGATTAGGAATTAGGATTATATTATTAGTGTATTAATAGGTATTCATGTATTTATTAATGCTCCTTTATTAAAAAAGATGGAAAATAATAGAGAAAAACTCAAATCAGCCCCTGATAATTATCTCGAAAGACAATGAGGTCCCTGACAAAAAAAAAATCCAATCCGGTTCCTGACAATTACTTCGAAAGGACAACGAAACTCCTGTGCCAAAAGAAAATCAATGTTATTTTTTTTTGGCACAGGGGCTAATCAGTCCCAAAAAAATTATCAGGGACCGGATTAGGTGTTTTTTTTTTTTGGGAGCCTCATTGTCCTTTCGAAATAATTGTCAGAGGCCGGATGGGATATTCACTCAAAATAATAAATATTGAATTTAGTCAAAATAATAAGTATTTTGGATTCTAAGTAAGATATCATGAGTTTAAGTCTTAGAAGTAGTAAATATATATATATATATATATATATATATAACTCTTGTATGTTAATAATAGCTATATTAAAAAAAATGTTAGAGAGATAATAATTTAAAATAATTTTATTTAATTTAATTTCTATAATTTTATGTCTGTAATATTTATAATTATATATTTATTATATCTAATATTACGCATTTATTTCAATGATAATTAATGAATGCAAACAAAAACTAAACAAAGTATAGATAGATAGATAGATACCTATGGTTATGGTCTCCAAACATTTTGTATCAATTAAGAACCTTAATTCTGGATCAACAAAATCGTAATGGACCTTTCCATTATATTTGAATAATAAAAACTACTACAACATTAACTTTCATGGAGGCTGCTATAATCCTGCTGAAATCTTTGAGTTTTGATCAACTTAACGGTTTAAATTAGGACCAACACACATATTTTTTTGTATTATAGAACATTATTAAAAGAAAATGGAAGTTTATTATAGAGCATTGGTAGACAAACATAAGAGGAAAGTCTAAAATTACATGCATATAGTTATTATAATTCATCTTCTTCACCTAGCTCTACTATATATATTAATAATGATGAGGGTACGATGATATTGAATTATTGTTGGCGTTCGATATTGTATTATTGTTGGGCGTGCCTACTGTTCTATCTCAAGCAAGGTTAAAATTTATAATATTTGGTAGGCAATGGTAAAGAAATTAAAAATGCATGCAAAGCCTAGAATTGCAAACTATATATAATAAATATAATCATTGTTAATCTCTTTCCCCAACAATTGTAAACTTCTCTGCAATATAATACAAAGTGACTATCTTATTCACAGGTGTCCTTAATTAAAACCCCCGTGCCATAATCTCATGTTTTAATTTGTTAAAACCAAAATACTTTATATTTCAATTCTTAATAGTCGTGTACGCAATATAAGATTCAAAAACAAAAATTAAAATTTAATAATATACGGTTTTTTTTTTTTTAAATATCCATCCCAAACAAATTTTAAGAGTAATAACTAGGGGAGAGAGCGCCCACATTGATCGGACTATAAAAAACAATCACATTTTTTTTTCGGAAATATTTAACAATAAAAAAATAAATAATAAATATTAAATAAGATAAATTTTAATTATTTTTTTATTTTTTTAGTATTATCATTTTTTTATTTTACACTATTCAAAAATTAATTTATTGCAGATTAAAGCTTCATATGAAAATTTACTAGTAATGATCTATGAGGATTGAGGAGGACAGAATTTACTAGTAATTATCACATATAATATTGATGAATATAATATTTATAAATGGCTCTAAAATAATGATATTCCTAAGAAATAAACTCGTGCATAATAATGAAGTAGCTTAATCGTTTACTTTTTTGGTGACAATCGTTTACTTAATATAATACTATGATGGAGATACGTAACATTTATTTCAACTCGTTAGTTATTGTTTTTTTTTTTTCATGTTTTTTCTTTTTCTTTCTTTCTTCTTTATTTTTTTAGTCTCCCTCGAAAATGGATTTTAATATTCCTCAATGGTCCGGTTATGGATACAATAAATAAAACGGAAATACTCAAATACTCATAATAAAATTTATTAATTATTTGTTTAATGTATATGTTAAAACTTTGATTGAAAGCAACAGAATAGCTAAGCTTTTTATAGGATTAATTCTAAAAAAAATTAACGAATAAAAATTTGTTTAGAATTAAAAATTGATATAAAATTCGTTGGAGTCAAATTGAATGTTAATTCATAAATAAATAATAATGATTAAAAATACTTATGATATTTTCCATATTTATTGAACATCAAAATACTTATAAAAACGAGTCAATATAAAAATATAACTCTAAAAAATGTAAAATTAAAATTAAAATTAAAATTAAAAAGAGATTAATATAAAAATTAAAAATTTTCATACACTACAATTTTTAATTTGGAGAGTAAACCATTGCTCCCTTAAAATATATAAGCTTATTATAAACACATAGTAATATTTCAGATCACTACAAGAGAACGGCGTGTTAGCTGCGCTAAAACACCAGCCCCTTTTCCAGAGCGCTGCTGTTCGAGGGATCTGCTGCGGTTCTTCATGCGGTTTAAAGGTCCGCATCTAATAACCTTATTGCCGGCCCAAATTGCCGGCCGTTCTCCCCAACCGCTCCAGATTGCTCTATTTTGCCACAAATTTTTAAGAACCGAAGCTAATTTACCTTTTTTTTGACAATATTTCAATCTCCTCCTTCCCAAAAACACAACAACACTCAGCAACAGCATAAAAAAGAAAGAGAGAAACCTAAAGAGAAAAGAGGGAAAAACGGAGAAGAAGAGGGAAGGGAGGAAGGAGAAGAACGACGAAGAGTGAAGGAGAAGCAGAAGACGATGAACGCAGGGGAGAAGGAGGAGGTCCGTTCTCGCACCATCCTGCTCTGCTGCCGCCTCTGCCGTCGATTGGGGTCAAGGTCGTTGCCGTCGCACCCTGTTCCCGTCGCCATTAGGGTTAAATGTTGCTGTCATTGATAGAGCTGCTGCTGGGAGGAGCCGAATAGGGAGAGGAGGTCGCCATCGCACACGCCGCCACCAGTTACAACCGTCGCCGAAACCAGGACAGATTCACTGGTAACTCTGCTTCTTCCTTTTTTGAAATTGTTCTGCTTCTATTTTGTTCCACTATTCCCCTAACTTTCTTTCTAAGTTTATTTCACTATATGGAACAATGAGAGAAAAACTCAGATTCTATTGAAAGGAAGAATTAAATTTCAAATCAGGTTATTAAAGCAATTCAAGTCAAAAGAGGAATAGAGTAGTTTGATAAAATTTTATATTGTAGCCATATATGAATAGTATATGCATATATTTCTATTGAGCTGATGCTGTGCCTTCTGATTTTTCTATTTTGCTTTAGGATTTTCTAGTTTGATCGGAGTTCAGTGCTAACATCTGATGGAGGATTCAGCAGTGATAGTGTATCTAATTTGCCTAAGAAAGGAATGGATCGAGGCAGCCATAGATCATCTTCAAAACTGCATGTGTCTAAGGATTCTCGTGGTATTTATTGCCTGATTTTCATATCAATTTTGGTTTGGTTGGTTGATCTTTGCACCCTATAGGAATTGATTGTGTATGGTTCGTTCTTTACTGTTTCATCTCTTATTTGCCCCTTATATCATTTCTAATTCTTCAAACACTGGTGATGGATTATTTTCTTTGTTTAGGCCCAAGCTCTCCTCAATTAATTTAGCAGTCAGAGACATAATGCGGGGAGGGGCTGATTTTGAATCCCCAAGCTGTTGTACCATCTAAAGGTTTTGAATTAACTTTTTATAGTACTTCTCTAATTTATGCATTATTACATGGTGCAAATAATGTGTGTAAAGGTGTTTTGCATTGTTTCACTTGCTTGTAATGGGGAGAAAATGTTATTTATGGGGAGCACAATTTGATTGTTTCCTCTAACGGAAAACCTTTTTCTGTGTTGTGAAAAAAATTATACATGTAAGTCTAGCTTTTGTTTCCTTTTTGTTCCAGTTATTGAAGAGCAGAGGCCAAAAAAAAAAAAAGTGATAAAATAAAACAGCGCGTCCGTCCCTCCCGCGAAGAAGAAGCAGCAGCAGCTTAATTGATTGTAGTTGTAAATTGAAGAATCAGATGGCAATGATGAGAGGAAGCTCGAGTCTGCAATATCCAGGTAAATTCTATTCTGCAGCGTCGTATGTTGGGTTTGAGGGATCAAACTCTCCAACCAAAGCTCTCACCTCCAAGTTTGCCAAGTCCACCGCTCTTCTCCTCTACAGCTTGTATAACCAGGTTCAATTTCCCCTTTTCTCCCATAGATATGCTTTTTAGTTCTTTGATTCGTTCCTACTTTGCTTCATTGTGCTTCGATCCACATTGTCCTTGCTGATTTTCTTTCCTCCTGCCGAATCAATTAGATTTATTTTTCCTGTTATAAAGATTCGATAGTGTTTTTATTGTGGTTGATGACGGATTCGCTTTATATATATAATCTATAATCTATAAAGCTTCTCAGTACCTGGAAAATTGTGGAGCATAGCAAATGGGCAAGGTTTGTCTGCTAATATCTATGCTCTCTATGCTATAGTGTTGATAAACTCTCTCCGTGAAACTTGTATTCTATATATTCTTTATGTGCGAATCTGAATTTACTGTGTTTATCCATGCATATTCTCTTTGGAGTGTTGTGTTCTTTAAGTTAATAGTGCTTAGGTTGATGTTATACTTGCTTCATGCATTACTTTTATTTTTCTTGATAAAATTGTGGAGAATGTTGTTAAAGAAAGTAATTATTGATGCAGTTGGAACCAGCTTGGAAACATGTCTTCCACAGAAGCCATGCGTCTTTTTGTGAAAATATTGGAGGTTAATGAAATAATTTTATTTAGCCAATGATTAATGGTAAAATGCAGAATGTTACCTGATTACTTTTGTTGTTATTTTTTCCTATTGTGTAGGAAGAAGACCCTGGTTGGTATTCAAGAGCATCAAGCTCTGTTGTAGAACCTGTTATAGATGTGCAAATGAATGTGAGCCATTTTTTTTTATCATTTTTGACAGAAATAACTTTCATCTCTGCTTACGCCATTGCTTGCAATAAACTTTAATTGTTAATTTGTCATGTTATTCTGTTATATTCAGGTAAATTTAGAATAAGTTTGTCATTGAAAAACAATGAAAATAAAAACTTAAAAGCTACATTGTTATTGTGCGGTCAAAATTTGGCCTGTGTTCATGGTCAAATGAGTAAGAAATATTGTTTGATGAATAGTATTTAACTATTTATTAGCTTATACAGTTAGTTAGATTAGATTAGACTAGCACTTTGATAATTAGTCTATTAGCAGTTAGGAACTAACCATTATCTAATTATTTAAGTTTTGATAATCCACACTCATGTTCAGTAACACCATCTTTTATGAATGCATTATTCGCACCTGCATCTTCATTTCTTATATGCCCTTCTCTATGATGATATTAGAGCTCCCTATATAATATGGATCTATTGTACCACTTTAATCTTATGCATTCAGGGAAGAGAATCATTGAGCACATTCTTCAACATTCTCCTAAATTTATTCTAATTTCTAAGCAAGATAAATATTTAAAGACATTAACATCTTGAGAGCATTTAAAAAGAAAAATAATTAAATAATTTTCTTGTTCAGAAATTAAGAGGATGATTAAAATGAGGTTATAGGAGATATATGATTGTTGATTGTTTTAATAAAATAAAATATTACCAAACAAAAAGTGGTACTTATTTTTTAATTTTTATCATGCAGAATTCTGTTTACTATGTAAGGTATATTTTTTTAAATAAAAATATAGTGTCAAAATAATTTTAAATACCGCATTGCAAGCTTATAGAAATTTATATTCACTTGTAAAAAGAAAAATTGTTTTAAGAATGAGCTCAGCATGAGATTACTGCTGTTTTCTCTGATATTTGCCAAAATTTTATGTTATTTTCGTTTCTTTAACTTCCTGTTAAATGTTATGGCTTAGAGTTTAGGTGAGGCCTGAAAAATTGATGAAGCATTTCAGGTGCTTGAATCAGTGAAAAATGGTAATGCCTTGGATTGCAACTTTCTCAGTTTCTCTATGTAAAATACAGGGTTTTGAAGAGGCAAAGGATGAAGCATTTCAGGTGCTTGAATCAGTGGAAAATGGTAATGCCTTGGATTGCAACTTTCTCAGTTTCTCTATGTAAAATACAGGGTTTTGAAGAGGCAAAGGATCTGACTTCAAAATTTCTTACACTGCAATAATTGATGCTTTACTAAAATGTGGCTCAGTTAAGGGTATGTTGTTATTTATTACAAGTTTCTTACTTTTCTTGTTTAATAAAGAACTGAGATAATTTTAGGAAGACTTGAATTCATAAATTAATGTTATTTTGAATTAGTATTTGTGGGGAGTGATGATAGTTTCTGAAATTCATGATATGTGTTGGCTTGATTTTCTTCTACTGTAACTAAAATTTTTTATGTAATTGGCAGGTGACAACTGCTCTCGCAGTATATGCTAACTAGAGCTTTGAAGGAATCAAGGAAAGGGGATGGGATTGGGCTGGTGTAATCTATCTATTGTTTATTTAGTGTTTCTTTATGTTAATATCTCAAGTTTAACAAATCTGATGTAAAGAAAATATGTTATAGTAAAGAGATGGTATAAACCATTTGAGTAGTTAATTAGCTTTTTTCTCAAAGCTCTTGTATGAACTTGCGACAGTTTAAAACTGCCGCATTTTTTTAAAAAAAACCCACATAAATTTGCGGCGGTTTCAAAACCGTCGCAATTTTTTTTAAATCCACGACCAAAATAGCGGCGGTTTTGCAACCGCCGCAAAATCTATTATTTGATTCGTGGCGGTTGTGCCAGCGGTTCGTTAGAACCGCCGCAAAATCATATTACCACCCCCTAATAGGCAACGCTTAACGAACCGCTGGAATTCTGTTTCGCGGCGGTTAAAAACCGCTGCAAATCCTTAAAAAAACCGCCACTATTTCCCGGTTCCCTTGTAGTGGATGGTCTAGCCTACAGTTACCTATAACCAACATTAACTTAGCCATCATAGTTGTGTGTGAATATATACACTAAAATAATTTTTAATTTGGAGAGTGAGCCATTGCCCCCCTTCGCATATAGTCATATACTAACCTCCGCCCATATATATGCAATTGCAATACACACAGATACAGAAATTTAGTGGCATATTCATCAATCACCCTTATTATTTTACTAAAAAAATTGATTATTTTAATTCTTAATTATTATGCTATAAATAGATAGAGCAATGGGCAATGAAGAACATGTGTCTCAGTCTTAGATTATTGTGCTACTTTCTGAGGATTTTGCTGATTTAGAAATTAATGGCTTTCGGGCTTCTAGGGTCACTTCCTAGTTCTTCTTCAACCACCATCACTGGTATTGTGTGTTTCTTCTTTCTCATTATTGTTGTTTTTTCTTTCTTCTTTTTGTTTTCATTTCCTGAATTGATGTGTTTATTATTTTTCTATTCTCTTTTCGTTTATAACAAGAAAATAGTTGTCGTCTTTTGTATATACAGGTGTATTTTAATATATGTCTATAACGTAGTTATGATAAATATGATATTTCAAAAAATATTATTAAATATAAATAATATTTTTTTATTATTTAACAATATTTTTTTTAAAAATTTGTTAAAAAAATGCTGCCAAAATATTAAAAAAAATTAATTTTGATAATACTTACATAGCTATAGTTGTCGCCATAACCATATAGACAGACTAATATAAAATCTATCTAATATGTACAAAGTATTATTTTTAAAATACCTGAACTTTTTTGTACACGCATAGAAAAAATATTACCATCCTTAATGTATATTTATCCCATCATAATATGGGAAAATTTTCAAATATACGATATACTGATTTAGTAATTTTTAACTGTTAATCTTAATTATATATATCATATATATTTTTTATAATTAAGAATAACGATTAAAAAATATTAAAACACTGCTATACCGGTACACTTAAAAATTTTTTTATAATATATTTGCACTACCACACACTAAGTTACATGGATGATTGCTAAAAAGACAGAAGGTAGCGACGCCTAGCCATAGGCTGTCAGTAAATCACGAAAGCATCGCTAAAATTAAAAATGTTATACTTTTTTGAGATTTTAGACTATTGTCGTCAGTAATCTTTGTCGTTAATAATATACGTTTAATAAAACGCAGTTTTGTTCCGTCCATAAATAAAATTTATTTGTAACTATACTTTTTTTTAATCTATCTCTTCACTCAATTAAATAATTTTTTCAAGTCATAAGAAGTTTTAAATTTAAATAAAAATTTGACTCGAGAAAACTGAATAAAAAATACCTATATTATAAATATAAATAACTCACAATTATCTTATTTAATTTAATATTTTTATATATTTGTAATATTTGTAATTATATACTTATTTTAGTATTATCCAATCATTTCAACGATAATTAAAGAATATAAAATAAAAGAAGAAGTAATTAAAGAATACAAAATAAGGTCATCTTAAATTACTTTATGCTAATTTTTTTTATTATTTTTCAAATATTTTTATAAACTGAAATATTATCAATATCTAAAAGATCAAATTACTCCTTTTATTTTCTTTACTTTTAAGTAATAATATGAAGTAAACGGCTGTTAAAATGGCCAAATTTATTGGGACAGTTTGTTTATCTATTAAAATGAGCATGTCTTTATGTCTTTATTTTTAAAATTAAGTTCGTTTAAATTTCAGATTAAATAGAAAGAGCTCGATTAACTAAAAAAACGACCGATTAAACAACGATCTGTTTAAATTTTTGCATTTTTAAAAAATATAGTATCTTTTGTCAATATTTTTTTAATCTGACTCAAAAACTCGATTCATAAAAAAAATATCTATTTAATATTTTTTATTTAAAAATAATTTTTATTAAAATATTTTTTAAAAAAAATAAAATAAAAGGATAAATGGATAGCCCATTTAATTCATCGAATATGCCATAAATAATTCAACCTAAAAAATTATAACTTGTAAAAAAAATACATTTAAACACAAACTAATTCATTTAACTTGTAAATTTAAATGGATCAGAACTAAACAGACCAAATTAGTCCGTTTCATAATTCTATAAAATATTCACGAAAAAAAAAAGAAAAGAAAATACAACCAACATAAATCTATACATCCGAATCTCTCATCCGACCCATCCATATCACCATAATAGATTTGCAAGAACACTTATAATGTAAAGAAGAATATGCAGCAATCTGTATTGGAATTGAACTCTGTACTGTAAAAGCCTCTCTTATATATCGGTAACAGTGTATCTTAGAGAAGAAAAGAGAGGAAAAAATTGTTAATACTGTAACTACTTCTGCAACGGTTTTAACTGACATGCTCAATTCTGTTTTGTTTGCTCTTCTGCCTAAGTAAAACAATTAACAATAAATACAGAATTAAAATTTATTTTAAATATTGAAGATAAAATTACGTCAAATAAAATATTGAAAAAAATTCTAAAAATATTGAAAAAATAAATGGATACTATAACCATATATTTTTATATAACAAGTGACATTGATAGGTGGGCATTGCTGGAACAATAAAAAGTACGTTGACCATTCCTACGCAAGTAAGTCACATCTCTTATCTCTTATTCTCTCTGTCTCTCTCTCAGCCCTGACATCTTTAATTTCGTGGTCGAATCTCGTAAGCTAAAAAATTTGGATATGAAATTAGGAGAAGTGTTATATCTTAATGTGATAATTTTTGGTGTTTTTTAAAATTATGAAAAGTATACAAATCGGACGCTTCAGATTTGTATTTAAAAATTTTTAAAAATTTGGGGTACACAAATCGAACCCATGATTTGTGTTTAAAAAATTAAAAAAATTTAGAGTATACAAATCAGATGGTCCGAATACAGAAATCGGACGGTCCGATTTTTGTACCTAAAAATCGAACGATCCGATTTCTATATCTTTTAAAAATCGGACGGTCTAATTTGTACTTCATAAATTAATCATCCCACATTTTAAAAAAAATACACAATAGATCACAATTTAAAAAAACACCATTGTTAACCAATATTAAAAATAAAATTGTGCCATCATGGTGCTATATAATCTTAGCAACATTAAAATAATATTATTAAAATTAAAATGATATCTTTTTATATTTTATCAATATTGTATTTTTATTTTTTAAATTAAAAAATTATTATTAAATATAAAAAATATTATTTTAATTTTAGTAATACCTTTCAAATGTTTATCCACTTTAATTATAAGTATTATAGCATAAACTTTTTAATTTTATATAGTCCTAACGACACGTGAGTAACAGTTCACAGTATGTATGTATTATTTTTAATTTTTATTTAATATATATCTATCTACCTTTTTTGTATTTTACAAAAAAAATATTTATTAACTCAATTATATTTTACTTTTTTCTTTCAGACAATTATAAACTTAATTAGTATAATATAACAGTAGCACTCTAATTTAGTTGTAAAATTTTATATTCAATTCTCAATTTTATATTCTTTATTTAATGTATAAAAAATAATAGATATTATTTAAATTTTTTTACCATAATTATAGTTTGATATGAGTTTTTAATGTTTTAATAAATTTTAACGAGGTTTTCTTTAACAAGGTGTGTTGTGCAACACTACATTTCACATACCCGTTTATTGGAGGCTCAATACATAAATAAATAAAATGTTTTAATTATGAATTTGGTTTTTTAGGATATTATGTAACAAGATGTTCATGGAAGAAGAATGGAAAATCATCAATGGAAAATAATATCATCAAGACATCTTTGGAGAACAATTGGACGAACCATTATTACAAAGGCATTGAACCAAAATCTACATTTGATAAATATGAAAAGAGACCCTTAATCAATGCAGTCACTACAGAATCATATGAACCTGAACCACAAGCTTATAATTCAAAAATTATTATTGAATCTATCATACATGGCTTTGATAATTTTCGCAAATTTAGCAGATTTTACGCATTTATGGGCCTTGTAAGTTTCTTTCATTTCTAAATTAAGTCTTGAAAAAGTTCTAGGCATCAATTGCTATTAATCTTTTGAATCATTTGACAGGTGGCAGGCTCATTTTTTTCATCACTCCTTGCCGTGGACAATCTATCACAATTATTTCCAACTTTTTTTAATGGCTATTTACAGGTTGGCGACAATATATATGTCAAGAAACATAGGAAGGAATATTTACCCTATAATGTCTACTTATATCATTTTAAAACAAGAATGATATAAGAACTCATTAAAAAAATAATGAATTTGAACATAGCAGCACATTTCTTGACACTAAAGTTTCATATCACATTAAAAACTTGTTGTTGCCAGTGGTCGCTGAAAACCGCTACGAATTATAATTTCTGCAACTTAAATAATAGTGATTACTTGCTGGTAATATGTTTTGCCAACTCCTAATACAACCGTCTCTAAATCCCATGCAAATTTTAGTAATTATAATAGGGCAATGTTATATAATTATTGAATATTATTATTTTTTATTAGTATTTAGCTATTAATAATTTACACTCATATTTATAAGATTTTGTACAAAAGAAACATATAATTTATACTTATATTTATTAGAGTTTGCATATATAAATCAATATAATTTGTATTTATATTTTTTTAAAGTTTGTACAAAATAGTAAAATTTATTTGTTAAAGACAATTTAGTGTTTATATTAATCAAATAATAATAAAAAATATTAAAAATGATTGATTTCAAGAGTTTCTCATTATTATTATTATTATTATTATTATTATTATTATTATTAGAGAATGTATTACTAATGTTGAGCTTTTTCCCCTGCTATTTCATTTCAGTATATTGTACCACACTTCTTCATGCATCTCTATATTGTTGGATTGAATCAATTAGCTGATCTTGAAATAGACAAGGTATGACGTATTAGTACGTAAGATAGACCGATTAGAAGTTACCCTCATCTAGTGTTTTAGCATTAATTCATTAGAGTTTAGAAAGCAAGCATGGTTATATAGTTATAGCCTCGCCCTTTTACTTGTTTTTTGTCTTATTTTTCTAACCAGTGCTACATTTTTTTTTAATTATTGTAGATTAATAAGCCATATCTTCCTTTAGCATCTGGAGAATTTTCTTTCACAAATGGAATTATAACTGTGGCATCATTTTTATTTCTGGTATGTTATATATAGAAGCATTTATCACCTTTGCCAAGTCGGATGCTTAGAAGTTTATTTTCAATTCTTATTAGGATGCGACTCTCTTTATTCATTTTCGTCTATATTTTTATCAAATTCATAATTAGAAGTAGATTTTTACAAAAATAAAACTATAATTGATGAGTCCGACGATCTATATGCTAATGAAAATAGTTTAATTTGAAGACTAAATTTAATCCTTACAATTGATTAATTTTATATATAATGATTGTTTCCTTTTATTTTTTATTTGAATAAAAAAATAGTATTTAAAAAAAATTGAACAAAAAAGTAAGACCGTCAAAATAAGTAAAATTTATTGAACTAGCTCGTTTATCTGTTTAAATGGATATATTTTTTAATTCCAAAATTAGACTATGTTTAAATTTTGAGTTAAATGGGATGAGTCTTATTAATTCAAAAAAATTAACAAGTTAAATGGATTAGCCTTCAGACTAAAGAGTGACCTGTTTAAATTTTGTTTTTATGTTTTTCAAAGAAAACTAGCACTTTTTATCAATATTTCTTTTGATTTGATGTAAAAATACGACTCATCAATTTAAAAAATATTGTTTATTTAAGATTTTTGACTCAAAAGTAATTTTTTTTATCAAAATATTTTTTAAAAATAAATAAAAAGCAAATGGGTCAATCCATTTAACTACTCGAATTAGTCATAAATGGTCCGATTGAAAAATTATGGCCTGTAAACAAAATATACTTAAATGGGTCAGACTCACTGTTTTACAATCTTGTTAGCAAGTTAGTTTATTTGTTATAGTTAATTACTAATAACTAGCAAAATTTTGAAAAATAATCCGATCACAAATATAATATATTTTTTATAATATACTTTGTAAAAACATTAATTAACTATATATAAAATTAAACCAATTAACTTCAAAAAAAGAATATAGAAACATATAAATGCAAAAGATAAAGCAACTATGCAAGAAACATATAAATACAAACTATTTAGACTAACTCATTACTAACTAACTCTCCCTCAGGACCTTGATTCTATCTCTGTATATATCGGTTTTTAATTATTCACATAGATTAGGAATAAAGTTGCTGGAATATATAAAAGTTAGAATAGTTATAAAATAGTTTGTGAAACTGCACTTTATACTAAAATTTGATAATTGGACACACAAATTTGAGATGTACCTTTCCGCTATAGTGGCCATAATTTCACTTTATTGAGATAGATGTACTTATTAATTTAACAATTAATATATAAGAAATCAGTTACTTCTATATAATATAAAAAAACACATATTAAAAATAAAATATATTTATATATAAATACACAATAATTAATTTAATAATTAATTTTTAGTGTACATACGTAACAATTTTATTAATCGAATAATATTTTGTTAACAGGGTTAGCACATGCATGCTCTTATTATTATTATTATTATTTATTTTTTATACAGAGCTTTGGATCTGCTTGGATGATAGGATCAAAACCATCGCTTTTGTCTCTTCTTGTCACTTTTGTGCTAATGACAGCTTATTCCATTAATGTGAGTTGATTTGAATATCAATTAAGGAATTTTTGTTAATTAATACCCTTAAAACAGTAAGTAACTAAGATAATCACAAATCTCACATCTATAAAATTTTTATTGTGTTTACAAGTCTCAGCCTACTCTTATCTCGATTTATTATTATGCAATATTATTGTGTCACCCACGAATATTCACACTCCATGAGTTAGTCTCGCTTATTTTTTATTATGTGCTTATTGTAATTTGTTGTGAAATACATGCGTAAAATTGTTTATGTAACAAATTTATTAAGATGCAACTTAATGATGAGAATAGATTCTCCATGAAGATGAAGTTAATTTACTTAGACTATTTTTTAATGGAAAAGTTTAGGACCAACAACTTTATTAAATTTTGGTCAGCATGTAACCAATAAAGAAAAGTGAGTCATTGGATGAAATCTCACACCATTAAAACCATCATTAATGGCTATTTGATGGCTACAAATCACAAAAGTTACTGGCCCTAGCATTCCTCTTTTTTAATCATGCTTTTGATTGAAATAAATGGTTGCTAGTTGATATTTAATTTTCTTTCATAACGGTGGCTACTTATTGTTCATAAGATTTATATAACTATTATTTTGAAACCTTTGCAGTTACCTTTCTTAAGATGGAAGAAATCTACAACACTTACCGTAATGGCTCATGCAATTGGGATGACTACATCGTTCAATATTGCAGCTTTTATGCACATGAAGGTATTTGTCCATTCTAAAGATATTATATTATTGTAATAAATATAATTATTAAAATAAAAAATTCGACAAAAAAAAAATCAATAAATTAATAGTCTGACTAGTTTGGACTAAGACCGTTCTTATAATTGAATCGATAAACAATGATCAAATCTATTAAAAATTGGCCGGTTCAATGAAAATGCAAAAGCAAATGATCTGCATGCAAAAACCAAACAATGTGAGACTTTAAAGAATTAATACCAAACAAACCTGAACCTTCAGGTTAATGAGGCTAGGTTTATAACAGCGAGTTAAAATATTTCTTATTATAACAGGTGTTAATTGATATTATATTATATAATATTTTAATTAAATTATTTTATATTTATTAATTTTAATTTTAATTTTATATTCATTTTTTTTCAAATTAACCATTTTTTTATTATGTACAATATAAAATAATAAATGATTAAAATCCCAAAATATTACTTAATGAAATACAAAATAAAATTAAAAAAAAACACACATTATAAAAATGATAGAATGGCTTTATATTTATTCTTTATGGTCCAACAATTTCTATCAATATCAGCTATAATATTTTAGACCAACACCTTATTTACTATCAGAATTTAATATTTAAAATTTAGAATTTTGTTGGTTAAGTGTCGATAAAAAATAATAAATTTATTAGTCACGTGGTATTGCTAAAAAAAAAAGCATAACACAATGGAAAAAACCAGTATCTAAGTATAAGTTAGGTTGGCTAAATCAAATTCTTGATAAAAAAGAATCTTGAACTAGCATATGAAAATATGCAGTAATAAACAATGCTATTGTATTTTAATATACATATATTACGCCGTTGATTGCAATTATAGTTTATATAGCAAGTAAGATTTTAAGGAAGTGTAAATATATTTTTGGATTCTAATTCATTCACAATGATGTCTAGACCTTTGTGCTCAAGAAGGCAACTACGTATCCAAGATCCCTATTTTTGGCTACTGTTGTGATGGCAATATTTTTTGCGGTTGTAGCAATGGCAAAGGTAAAACATTTTGTCTTCGTTCTCAAGATGAATTTTTTTTTTTCCATATATTATTTATTGATTGAATGTATTCGGTTACCCAATACTGTAACATTATTTGGTAAAACAAAAATAGGATTTGCCAGACATTGAAGGAGACAAAGCAGCAGGAATCAAAACTTTAGCAGTACGAGTAGGCCCTAAGCGGGTAATTTTTTTTTTACCTCTCATGCATGAAATATCTTTTAACTTGTTACACTATGATCATATATATTATAACCAATAATGTTCATACTTTACTTTGTTAATACTTTGTTAGGTATTTTGGTTTTGTGTTTCACTTCTTGAAATTGCTTATGGAGCTGCTATTCTAATTGGAGCATCATCTCCTTTTTTATGGAGTAAACTTTTTACGGTAATTTTCTTTTCACTTTAATTTATGGAATATATATGACTATTGGTGATACGCGTTCTTCATTTTTATTACAAAAATCAGTTATACCAAAAGTTTAGATAGTTAGATAATACAGGTACATGAATTATGGCAATGATATCTAATACGTTTTTTCATACAAGATTTTCTTTTATTAGACTTGAAGCGTAAATTTTGTATAGGGATTTTTTTATACTGAAAGTCCTACTAAAAATAAAAACTTTCATTTTTCAAAATCTTTATAATTACTTTAAATCAAATTTAATGTGATGGTCTCTCTTGTTTTCACTAATGTTGTAGATCGTATTTGTTATGAAATTATTGATTCTAAAGATTTTAATTTATATGAGAGGATATATGAATAATTATATATCTTAAATATCTTAGGCAATAGTATATTTTAAATTTGAAGAGTAAATTTAATTATATAATTATTTAATAATAAAAATTAATTAGGATTAACTGAATTTATTTCTAATCTTTACCTACTTGAACTTTTGCCTAAGTTATAAAATAGTTAATAGTGAAATTCATTTTTAAAAGATAACGTATTTTTTGTTTTCGTCTTTAAATAATTTTTTAATCAAATTAGTCCATTAACGATTTTATTTAAGATAAAGTATTTTTTTTGTTTCTGAAGTTTGACAAAAATTAAAAAAAATATTCTTAAATTTTATTTTATTTCAATTTGTTACCAAAAGTTTTCGATTTGCATCAAATATACCCCTGACGACTAATTTTTCAAAAAATTTAAGACCAACTCAACAACAATTTTATAAGAACAACCCTCAATACAAGCAAATCAAGCATAATTTTCATGCATTATTATTAGATTGATCTTAAATTTTTTAAAAATTTAGCCGTCAAATGTATATTTGATACAAATCGAAAACTTTTGGGACAAAATTAAAACAAAATAAAACTTAGGGATATTTTTAAAATTTTTGCCAAAAACTTTAAGGACAAAAATTATACTTTACCCTTTTATTTAAATCGTTCCTCTCTCTTTTAGTTTCTTGCCATTGTCGTTAATGAAAGGAGTGCGTGGGTTCTAAATGTTGTGGTTTTGAAAGAAAGGAAGAAGAGAGATTAACTCTTCATCTCTTGAACAAGAGTCCTTATTTATTCTTCATTCTCATTGTCTGTTTCTTTAACCCATGACGGCATGACCACCACTAGAGTAGTGCGTCCTTTTTGAAGTTTGGTGAGAATCTTGTTGACAACGACACAAATCCCAGTTTTGCTGGTAACCGCACCACTCCTGAATGATTTTAATTAATGGAAGGATGAATATGATTTAATTAAAATTATTTAGGGACTAATTTAATTAAAGAAATTTTTTAGAAATAAAAATTAAAAACACATTTTTTAAATACGAATTTGACTATTAACCCTTATAAAAATATGCAAATCAACCGTTTAAACCTTTTCTAAGTGTACGGTAGGAGTGTTCATGGTTCAGTCCGACTCGAAGATTCAGCCCGGTCTCGAACTTTTTAAGGGCTAATTTGGTGTGATTTCACCGGGTTTAAGGTCGGGTAAGGGTCTCAAAAATGGAACCGGTCATTATTTCAGATCGGGTCCGAGTTATAACTCGGGTCACCCGAACTCGGTCCAGTGGCCTGGTCATCATACACAATTAATATTTTGTGTTATTAGTGATGGATGATGGCTATTCTTACATGGAATTTAAGTATTGTAAATCTTAATATTTTGTGTTATTATTCATTATAAGACTATAAGTTAATGTTTTATGTTTAAAATGCATAAGAATTTAGACTAATGCATAATATTGTGTTATTTGTATTGATTTAAATATTTGGTGTTATTAGACAATATTAGTATTGATTATGGTTATGCTTTAATTTTAGGAAATGATTGGTTCTTATTATATTTTTCTAAGTGAATTTTACGATGTCAAATAATGGTTGGAGTCTTGGAAATTTGAATATTTTCACATGTTAGCTTATAAGAAGGTAATGGTAACGGCTCGATTTTCACCTGGTTTTTACCCGATATAATCGTGGCCTGAAAGTGTGTAGGTTTCATCAAGTCTAACAAATAGACCCAGTATATATTTTGGATCGGATCTGAGTCGCATCAAATCCAGTTTCACCCGACCCATAAATACCCTAGTGTGCATATATACGTCACGTAGTTATATACGTTAAGTGAAAGTGTAGTTAAATCCGCAATAAACGTATATAGTTAAATTCTCAAATTTTATTGTTGCAAATTTAATTGCGAATATGACATAATCCAAATATACTGTCAAATTATGTATAGATTTTGTTGTAAGTAATATTTCTCACTTTATAGTGTAAAATTTATTTGCGAAATTTGTTGCAAATTTCAAAATTTTCATGAATCATAAATTCATAGCAAAGTCTTGAAAAAAGAATTCAAGATAAAATTCGCAACTATGCTATTTTTTAGTAGTGTATGTTGATTATTTTATCAAGTATGTTAATTTTGTATAATTCAATTTGGTAGGTTTCCGCACATGCTATCTTGGCTTTGATTCTTTGGGTTCGTGCTAACTCTACAGATCTATCAAGCAACATTTCATTGCAATCCTTTTACATGTTTATATTTAAGGTAAATATAGCATTATGAAAATAAAATGATAGATGCATTATTTTTCTTGATCATATATTTTACTTCATAGCGTACTTCATATAATAAGTTGATGTGTATCATGTTATATGTAGAGAAAAAAAAAAAAAGGAGCAAAACAACTCGCATAAGAATCCATATTCAAATAGAAAAATATCATATATTTATAATCAAACTTTACAAATAATATAATAAAAAATAATACAATCAAACTTCATAAATAATATAATTAAAATAAATTTATACTTATAATCAAAATATGAATAAAATTTATAAAAAAAAATATAGTGGTCTTGTTTGTGTATTTGTGAAAAAGTTTAATTATATTATTATAAAAAATTTGAATATTTTGATAGTTAATCATTTTATTTAAAAGAAGTGAAGTAACACATAAAAATATACACAAATTTAATATGCTGACTCATTTTCTATGTTTACCAGGATTTTTGAAATGCAATAGCTCTTGTCTTTAAGTGTTTTGAGGAATAAAAAAAATAATTTGTGTTTATTTATTTGAAAGTAGTGAACTCTAAATCCAAGTGGAAAAATACATTACTACAAAGAAATAGATCAAACTACTATACGTTATTATTTATAGCTGTCTGGTTGGTTGAAATTTAATGTTAGTATATCTATCGTAGTAGTAGAAAAAAAAAAAACACAGAAGTAGTGTTAGCTACCTTGTATGAGTACTCAATAAATTCAGTTTCACTTACAATACATAGACACCCAAGTTGTTATGCTTGTAAAATAATTACAATTCTGGGTTTTTTTTTTCTGCAGCTCATTTATGTGGAAAACATCGTTACACTTCTCGTTAGATGAAAATGAAAATGAAACAGAAATGTTGTTTAAGAGATGATGCCAAGGCACATGTCCTATGAAACTGCTCTTCTGAAGAAGGCTGATTTTTATATTATTTGTATTTTAATATGTTATTTGTCTCATTTTATTTATGTTGATGCTTGCCATCTATCATGTTTGTATTGTATTTTTTTTATATCCTTATAGTTTTGGATGTATGTTGTCCTGTGTGTTTTGTGGTTTTGTAATATTGTATTTGAATATCCTCAATTCCTATTTGGAACCTTGTGAGAATTTGAACTATCAGAGGAAAAAATAAATAAATAAATAAAGACATGATAACCGTGCTTGTCATTGCCAGCATATATGGTGTACACCAATAGTAGTTTCAACTGAATGCATATATGTACCAGATGATTATATATAATATATCAATAACATTTATGATTTAAATTTTGCTCTACAACTACCGTTCCTTCCTTCTTTGGCTAACATGGATTTTGCTTAAAGGAGAGATATTTTTTTCTTGAAAAAGTATATAGGTAAACAATTTTTAATTAATCAACTTTAAATAACTGTAATTAATAATTATTAATTTTAACTTATATTTAAAAAAATAAAATTTAAATAATCATTAAGTAATGACAACTAATTAATATAGAGTATAATTTAAAAATATTTGTTGGTTTGTTATTGGTTAAACTTTTGTTAGTTACCTAACGAAATTATTTTTTCTTTCGTGGTGAGCGAACATCATATTTTACAATTAATTACAAATTTAATATCCAAAATCATTGTTATTGCTTCCAAAAATCTTTCCAAAATAAATTGAATGGAAGCATAATTTGACTTTCTCATATACTTTCCTTTGTAGACGTAATTGCACTGGCCCATCATTTTGTTTATACCTATTAAAATGAGAGTTAAAATATTTATAGAGTTTGTAGATAAAATTTACTCAATTCATAAGAATGACTTTAGATATTAATAAATGGTTAGTCTCTTACAAAGTAAAAAGTTATTCCTATATTTAAGTTGACTATCAGTTTAGTGGTGATAACTGAAGTAGTGAGGAGAATTTTTGGCTTGTTCTCTAATGTAGGTCAAATACAGATTTTAAAGACCTGTATCTTAGTCGGTTCGACCTGTGTGAACGAGGTCACACGCGTATTGAGTTAACACTGTTGGGGTCAAGTTGTAGGGAGCGTCCTAACTTTAGAACTAATAAGGATAACACTCAATTAGTTAGTTCAGACAGTTAGTTAGTTAGTAGTCTATCTAGGCAGTTATTTGGTGTTTAGTTCAAGATTTGTTAGTTAGTGTAGATTTGTTAGTTAGTTAGCTATATATATTGAATACAGGAGAATATAGCAGAGTATATGATGGTTTGTTTCAGTAATAGAAAGTTACCTCTTTTTTCTCTGTTGTGATATTGTTACCTAGTGAGATCAGATTTCAATAATCTCTATATGGTATCAAGAGCCTCATTCTTGTACATGATTCATGGCTACTAGTGCTGCTAATTCAGATTCTTCAGTCATCTCTTCCTTTTCTAATTCGTCATTCACTCCACGATCCTTTGATTATCTCATAGGTGACAAGCTCAATGAAAATAATCATAAGACTTGGCAACAACAGGCTTTGGCTGTAATTTTTGGGCAATCCCTTGAAGATCATCTACACTCTGATAGAATACCCTCACAGTATGCGTCCGATGCTGATCGAGCTACTAGTATTCTATCAACCGATTACAAACGATGGAGGCAAGAAGATTACAATATTATTTATTTGCTTCATGCTTCCATGGATGAATCCTTTAAAAACAAAATGAGAGGTTGTATTTCTGCTTCTGATATCTAGAATAGAATTGAGGATTATTTCTCAAAATCGATTCGATATAGGATCAAGCAGCTGAAAACTCAGCTGAAGCTTACAAAGAAACAAGGTCTTCCTACTGCTGACTATGTCTCAAGAATCATGAGAATTGTTGATTCTTTAGCGTCTTTGAATTTTTCCTTAACTACTGATGAACATATTGATGCCCTTTTGGAAGGACTCAATGAAGATTACCAAAACCTAATTACTACCGTTTCTACTAAACCTGAGCTGTATTCTCTTCAAAAGGTTGAGATGTCCATTCTATCTCATGATGATATGCTTGAGAAATTTTGCAAATCTGAGCTGTTTCTTGCTCAAGCACATCTCACTCAGTCTGCAATCCCTTCTTCATCCTCTGCTGATAGAAGTGTTAGGGATAGAAGGGGGCATGGTGGAAGATTCTTCAGAGGTGGTCGTGCCTTCTTTGCTAACAATAATCGCCCTCAATGTCAAGTATGTAGCCGATTTGGTCATATTAAGTGGTATTGCTTCCAACGATTCAATCAAGAACACCCTCTCCCTTCTCAGATCTCATGATTTTCACAGCTCAATGCCTCCTCCTCTTCTGCTTCTTCTTTGCATTTAGCAACTCCACCCCCACCATCATCATCTTTCCATAATCCCTCTGCCTATATCCAGTTCCTTCATCTGTTTCTAATCCAGCGTAGTTTCTTGATACTGGGGCCTCTCATCACATTACTCCTCATTAGTCAAATCTGCTCTCGTGTTCTGAATATTCGGGTCCTAAACATATTCATATAGGTAATAGAGCAGGTATGCATATTAAACACATTGGGGATTCTTATCTGCATGTCCTTGATTTTGAAAGATTTTTCAAATTGTAATCTTTAATTCATGCACCTGATGTTACTAAGAATCTTGTGAGTATCTCTAAATTTGCAAAAGATAATGCATTATTTTTTAAGTTTCATGATGAATTTTGTTTTGTAAAGTGCAAGCACACCAAGAAGATTCTTCTTCAAGGTTTTAATACTGGAGGACTCTATCAATTTCACAACGTTGTAGTTTTAAGACGCACTACACACTACCCACCTGCTCTATTTTCTGTTTCCTCTTTCAATTTTCAGCTGTGGCATAAGAGACTTGGACATGCCACTACTAATAACACTGTTAAAAATGTTCTTCAATTGTGTAACTCTATACAATTTTCTAATAATGATGATTCTATACCTGTGTTGTGTAATGACTGTGCCTATGCCAAAATGCACAAATTACCTTTTCCTGATTCACTGACTTCTTATACTTCTCTTTTACAGCTCATTTATTCTGATGTTTGAGGCCTAGCCCCATGATTTCTCATTTAGGATATCGTTATTATATAATTTTTATTGATGTATTCTCTCGATATACATGTCTTTATCTATTAGTGAATAAATCTCAAGTTTTTTATGCTTTTTTGCAATATAAGGCTTACATTGAAAAATTGACTGGTCACCTTATTAAGTGTTTACAATCTGATAATGGTAAGGAGTATATCTCCAATACATTTTCTTCTTTTTTTACAGCAGTCTGGGATTGAGCATAGGTTCTTTTGTCCTTACATTCATGAGCGGAATGGAAGGTCAGAGAGAAAACATTGCCATCTCACTGAGATGGCTTTGGCCATGCTCTCTACTACACATATGCCATTAATATACTGGAATAAAGCAGTTTTAACTGCTGCTTTCTTCATTAATAGACTACCCACCTCTGTTTTACACAGTAAGTCACCTTTTGAAGTTCTTCTAGGCCATAAACCTTACTATACTCTTCTAAAGGTCTTTGGCAGTTCTTGTTATCCTAATTTGAGGCCATATAACAAAACCAAGTTTAGCTATAGGTCTCACCAGTGTGTATTTATAGGCTATGCTCAGAATTATAAAGAGTATAAGTGTTTATCACCATCTGGTAGAGTATATGTTTTAAGAAATGTGTTATTTGATGATAATATATATCCATATCCTCTGTTATTCTCTGGGAGCTCTGAGTCTCTCAGGAGTACTACTAATGCTTCTCCTAATGAATATGTTTTTAGACCTTTAGCATTTAGGCCTCCTGATCCTGTATTGCGAGATGACTCCATCCATTCTTTGCAATCTACTGATGTTGTCCCTGATGTGTCCACTGATGCTCCCAATCCATCTCCTATCAATACTGCTGTGACAGCTCCATCCATTGTTTCCTCAAACCAATTCCAATATCTGGCATAAAGATTTGTTTACCACCCGTTCAGCCCGACCCTATCCCTAAAAACACTCATCAAATGGTCACTAGGTCCAAAGCACGCATTCATAAACCTAAAGCACATTTTTCTTGCCTGAACTCTCAAGTTATTGATGTAGCGTTGCCTAAGAATGCCAAATCTGTTTTGAGCATTCCTCATTGGTTTCAAGCAATGCAAGATAAATATCAAGCACTGATTAGGGCCAACACATGGACACTTGTATCTCCACCGGAAGGTGCTAAGATCATAGGCTATCGTTGGGTGCTTGCTGTCAAAAGGTTGCCAAATGAACAGATTCAGAAGTACAAAGCTCGTTTGGTGGCCCAAGGCTTTTATCAAAGTGAAGGTTTTAACTTTGAAGAAGTATTTAGTCCAGTGATTAGGCCAGCCACTGTCAGCTTAGTTCTTAGTGTTTCTTTGTCCAGAGACTAGGTACTTCGACAATTTGATTTCAATAATATATTTCTCAATGGAGAATTGCATCAAGAAATCTACATGACACAGCCCTTGGGATTTGAAATGGATGCTGCGACAAAGGTTTGTAAGCTTAATAAATTCCTTTATGGTATGAAACAAGCTCCAAGGGAGTGGTTTTTAAAACTAAGTACTACTTTACAAACCTTTGGTTTCTACAATTCAAAGTCTGATATGTCATTATTTATTCGTACCACCTTTAATTCTATTATTTACATCCTTTATTATGTTGATGATATTATTATCACTGGAAATGATGCTATTGAAATTGATGATATAATTAAGAAACTACACAAAATATTTTTGTTGAAAGATTTAGGAAATTTAAATTATTTCTTAGGCATCGAAGTAGTGAGGACTGCTGATAAGTTGTATCTGTCTCAATCTAAGTATATTACTGATCTTCTTTCAAAAGTAGGTATGCATTGTGCTAGTCCTATGCCAACCCCCATGCTATCTTCTTTGTAGCTCACAAGCAAGGGCTCTGAGAATTTTGAGGATCCCAAACTGTATAGATCTATAGTTGGATCTTTTTACTATGCAACTATTACTAGACTTGATTTATCATTTGATGTTTGTAAAGTAAGCCAATTTATGGATGCTCCTAAACTGGCTCATTGGAAAGCAGTAAAGCAAATCCTTCGGTACTTGCAGGGAACAAAGGACTAGGGCCTGGTTTTCCATAAATGTCAGGACTTTAGGCTTTATGGTTTTTCTGATGCAGACTGGGCTTCAAATCTTGAGGATTGGAGATCGGTGTCTGGTTTTTGTGTATTTTTGGAAACTAATATTCTGTCATGGACTTGTAGGAAATAAAGTACAATCAGTAGATCCTCCACTAAAGCAAAGTTTAGGAGTTTAGCTGACTGTGGAGCTGAGATTGTTTGGTTCACAAATCTACTGGCTGAGCTGCGAATTGGCCTGGCTACGACTCCTACAGTATTCTATGATAATCTCAGTACAGTTCTTCTCATTGCAAATCCAGTTCTTCATGGCAAGACTAAACATTTTCAAATTGATATCCAATTTGTTCGAGATTTGATTAGGCAGAGGCAGCTGCATGTTGTTCATATTCCAGGAAATGACCAAGTTGCGGATGTTTTGACCAAATCCCTGTCTATAGCCTCTTTTGTCAAGTTTAGGTGCAAACTGAGAGTTGTTTTAAGACCAACTATCAGTTTGAGGGGGGCTGATAAGGATAACACTCAATTAGTTAGTTCAGATAGTTAGTTAGTTAGTAGTCTGGGTAGTTATTTGGTGTTTAGCTCAAGATTTGTTAGTTAGTGTGGATCTTTCTACATTCTTGATGCTATAGTGTAGCTATATATATTGAATACAAGGAAGTATAGTAGAGTATATGGTGGTTTATTTCAGTAATAAAAAGTTACCTCTTTTCTCTTTGTTGTGATATTGTTACCTAGTGAGATCAGATTTTAATAATCTCTATAAGAACTACTCATTGCCAAGTAGATTCTTGGACTGAATTTTGTTTTAGCACAGGTATGGATAGTGTCCTTACCCAAGTTAAGATCGTAAGGTTGGAGTTCAGGTAAGTCGCTATGTGAAAGTCATACCATTGCATTGAACTTGGGTCAGAACTCAATGTGATTTTGAAAAGGCATGCGTCGCTTCAGTGCGTCTTATGTCTTTCAGTTTTCATCAATTACTGCGCCCTTTAGTAATTTTTATAAATTGTAAAAAAAGTTATACCATGGTTAATTAGTTAGGTGATCAAAATTTAGATTAGATAAACTGTTAAAATTAATCATGATAAGCTAACTCATTTCAAACAATAATAATATGAGATGAGACAAAAGAAAAAACGTAGCACTTAATGTGTTAAAAGTTTATCAACTAATTTACACCATTTTTGTTTGGTTAACTGTTTTTTTCGAATCTTTCTTTCAATAAAGTTGTGTATGAAAAACATATTTTTCAAACTTTTAATTGTCAATTTCTTAACTTTTTTTTTGTGACATTTGCTGTGATGATGAATTATTTTAAATATTTCAGATTTAAAGTCATCAACAGTCTCTAGTGATTGAAAAATATGGAGCACGAAGAAGCATATTCGAAAAGCAATCTAAGAGTAATAGTCTGAAAGCTTGCATGCGCACTATTTTATTGCATGAGCAAGAACCTCGCATGATGAGCACATTTTTCTTGCGTGATCAAGAAACTTGCATGCATACCATTTTTATGCGTGCGCGAGATCCTCACGCAAACCAGATTTTTTCGCGTGCATATGAGTGGTTTCACGTGTCATGATTAATGAAGCACGTGCAGTGACGAATTTGGCTCTCTAAAGTCCCCAATAGTTGTATAAGATGATATATGAAGCCAAATCTTTGAGGGAATGACACACTACACTACCGCACTCAATTTTTACAATGTCTTAGGGTTTTCAGTTTAAATTTAGAGAGAGAAGTTGAATTCCTAGAAATTTTCATCAATTTCTCTCTAGTTTTAAGTTTCTAACCTTATTTTAGTTTATTTTTTTCATATTTTCTTATTCTAGTACTTTAACTAGAATTCTCGTATTAGTTCCTTATTTCATTATTTTCTTTTATGAGCATATCTTGAATTCTTGTTTCTTATTAATAAATTTGATGTTTTAATTTATGTTATGTTGTTGCTTAATTGAGTTGTTATTATTGAATTCTTGTAGTGAATAGTTGTATTTTTTTACTAATTTATGATGCTTTATGTTTATACTTTTTATGTATTTGATAAAATATTTGAATTAATTTTAGAGTAAAACTTTTATTTTTGCCTTGGGTTTAGAATTTGGATGATCTTGAATTACTAATATCCAAGTTAACTGATAATTTAGAGTTATTAATTAATCTTATTTTTACTAACGCTAACCTTACTAACAATTAGTAAGTTAGTTAGAACTTGTGAATTAAGATTAATTAAACCTAATTGATTTTTCTCAATTTTTAGAAGTTGACAAATTGGGTTCATTCTTTGTAATTTAGTTGGTGATAAAAATAGTGATCTTTAACCCTTAACACACTTGCTAAGATCTTTTAGAATATGAATTTAATTACATTTTCTAGTTAATTGACTTAATTGCTCTTAGTTTAAATTCTCTTTACATTTATTAATTGCTTGTTCTTTTAATTTCTTTTTATTTTAATTTTTTTAATTGCAAACAAACTTCAAATTTTTTCATAGCTAATTTTAAAGCACTACATTGTAATTCTAAAAGAGAACGATTCGAAATTAAAACTTTCGGTATTATTTTAAATTTTTGACATATTTTAAACTAAACTTTAATAATATTAAATTCTGGTTTAGAATGATCTACAACGAATTTCAAACATTTCAATTTAAAATTTTTTAAATCAGTATTTAACTTTTATTAAAAATTTATTGTAAGTTTATGATTGTGCATCTGATAGGAGATGATATAATAAGAGTGAACCATAAATACATTGTGAGATTTGAGTGTTAAATACAATTGTGGTGGGATTTCATACTTGATCAATACATTTCAACATATAAGTATGTCAGATATGTTATTGATTAAGAGAAAGTAAGAAATTATAATAAAACCCTTGAAGCAATTTTTTTTCAAAGGCAAGGTACCTTTTTATGCATTGAAAATTAGAAAATTCCGATCAGCAACTGAAAATATATATGGGTGTTTCATAAACAACACTAAAAGCAGTTAGATCTACTAAATTTGGAGAATTAAGGAAATTACAAAACAACCACCTTTGGAGCACTTGCTTGTCAAGTAAACTGTTTTTTATTTATTGCTCTAGCCGGATGTTTTTATTACGGAAAACTCTGTATTCGATACTATGGTGCACATTTTTTTAGTGACGGGAAAGATCAAAAGATAAAAAAACAAAACACAAGCTAAGTTAAACTAGTTAGAATAATTTGCTCTAAATTTATACCAAATTTGATCTAAAAAACATGAGTTGAATCACTTTTTGTTCTATATTTAGTTAACCAATCAGCGATATCGTTAGTTTTCTTTCGAATAAGATGAAACTGGATCTTCCGGTCTTTAGACAAAAGATCTTGGAGTTTTAACACAATATTCTAAAATTTGCTCTAAATCTATACTAGACTTGATCCAAAAATTATGAGCTGAATCACTTCTTGCTCCAGATTTAATTAACCAATCAGCGACACCGATAGCTTCCCTTCGAATCAGATGAAACTGGATCTTCCAGTCTTTGGACAAAAAATCTTGGAGCTTTAACACTATCCTTTTCTTTATGTGTTTTGTGGCTGGTTATGTTACTCAACACAAGATAAGCATCAAGTGAGCATGTCTCACAAATAATACTCGTGCAACCAGCTTCTCAGGCTAACATCAGCACCTGCCAAGATGCCAGGAGCTCACAACGACAAACAGACCAGAAAGGAAGAGCAACTGAACGGCCCAACACCCATCTCCTTCTATCATCTATTAGAACACAACCAAAACTAACTCGCTGGACTCCTTAAAAAACACTAGCATCACACTTGACCTTAAAAGTGCTGTTAGGTAGAGACTCTCACGCACTTAAATATCTACTCAATATCTGAATAGATAAACCAGTTGTAATGAAGAATTTTAAGATCAAAATTCATATTTTTAGCTAATATCGTCACTTTCTTATCAGACCAAGCTTCATTTGAATTAAAAATCTCTTGACATCGATGCGTCTATGTCCACCATATTTCTGATACTATGGTACCCATAGCAGGATTAAAATTATATTATTGTTGTATTAGTAGGTATTAATGTATCTATTAATCCACTTTTGATTAAATATATGTAAGACTATTAAGTATTTTGAATTTTAAATAAAAAATCTTGAGTTAACTGTTTATGTATTATTTAAATAGTAAAATATGTTTTTTTTTTTATAAATTATACATGATAAAGTAAAACAAAAAATATATATTATATTAAAACTTATTATATTTATGTATTAAAATTTTTATGATTTTTGTTGATTTAAAAAATGTTTAATTATTCTGTTGGTCTCTATAGTTTCGCGAAATTTTCAATTAGGTCCCTATATTTTTTTTCCTTTTAATTGAGTCTTTGCACCAATTTTTTTTTTAATTAGGTCCCTATACTTTTTTTTTCTTTTTATTTAGGTCCCTATACCAATTCCTTTTTTTAGTTGAGTCCCTATAAAATTAAGCCAATTACTACTAAGAGGGACTTAATTGAAAAAAAAATTTTGTGCAGGGGCCCAATTAAAAAGAAAAAAGTATAGGGACCTAATTGAAAATTTTATGAAACTATAGGGACCAACAGAGTAATTAAACCTTTAAAAAAATAGTATAAATTTAAATAAAAAGAACTTTAAAAAATGATTTGATGACAATTTATAATAGTTAATTTAGAATAAACAAAATCATAATTGACCATTTCATTGTATTTGAAGTTGTTGACCTTTTCATTGTATTTGAAGAATAAAAAAAAATACTACAACGTTAACTTTCATGCCCTGCTGATATCTTTGAATTTTGATAAGCTTAACGGTTTAGAGTAGGGCCAAACACATCTTTTTTATTATGGAACATTAACAATAGAAAATGGAAGCTTATTACAGAACACGGGTTAGAGAAACATAAGAGGACGGAAAGTCTAAAATTACTTGCATATCGTTCGTTGTTATTATTATTAAATATTATTCACCTAGGTCTCTGCTTGTATAATGATGTGAGGATAGAATATTCTTTTATTTGTTGGCGTTCAATATTGTATAATTGTTGGCCTGCATACACTGTTCTATCTCGAGCAAAGTTATAAATTCATAATAATATATGGTACGCAATGGTTAGTTGACCAACGAAAGTGCAGTCTAAACTTGCAATTTGCAAACTATATATAAATATTCATAGGTGTCCTTAACTAAAAACCGCGAGTCATCTCTAAAGCCTGCGTGCCATAACCGCATGTTCTGTTAAAACGAAAATACTTTATATTTCAATTTATTAATAATGTTATATATTTATATAACTCTAGATTTTTCATGCATCTTGTTTTTGTAAAATTAACTATCTAAATATTATGATAAAAAGTCTAAAAACTAAATAAATAAATCAAGTCACTAAAAATATCTAAAAAGATAATATCTAAAAATATTTATAATATCTAAAAATTATAATCTACTAACTTGTGAAGTCCATAAATAGACTATTGTAGTACTCATTATAATCAACTAATAAACTCATTAAGTCTCACCAATTTTTATATTTTTTTTCTTAACCCATCAATAATATAACTATCAAATTTCTCAAATCATTCTTTTAAATTACTCCTTCATCAAAACTATCATTATTATTCTTACTATAATATTCAAATCCTTAATACACTAAACTAACTTCAAACTATTTCATAATACTAACAGTGGCATCAAAGCTATGTTATATTATCTACTGGACGTAGAATCTTTCTTTCTAATTATAGTTATAACCTATCAACTATATATATCCACCACATTATAACTCACTCAAATAATTTTTTTCATAACTATGACTATCTCAACTATAAATATTTTTGTGCCAATATTGTCAGAAGACAATTATGAAAACTGACATTTTCAAATGAAAATCTTTCTACAAGCATAAGACTTAGCTTGTAGGATGTTGTCCACGAAGGGTTTATCATGCCAGAGAATCAAACAACACTTTTTAAAGGGCATATGAAGAAAGAGGGCAGGATGAAGATGACTCATCGTGCAAACTTCTTGCAAGAAAAGGAAGGAGAAGAATGTCTCTTCAATACATCATTACAAGAAAAATAGTGCAAAAAGAAAGATGACATATGGTATCTGGACAGTAGTTATATTAATCACATGATAGATAATTAAAGCCTTTTCAGTGATATCAATAATGTGTTCGATCAAGCATTAGACTTGGAGACAAAATGATAGTGTAGACAAATGACAAAGGTACAATTATCATCCACATCAAGATAGGAACTTAGAAAATATCCATAATGTTCTATTAGTTCCTAAACTTGCACAAAATCTACTTAGTATTGGTAAAATAAGGGAAAAAAACTACATATTACACTTTGAAAAAGACTCATGCACCATAAGTAAAAGAAAACTAAAAAGATTTCTAGGAATAGTAAAAATGAAAAATAGAAGCTTTTTACTAAAATAGAGTTATATCATAGAAACTGCATTAAAGGCACAAGAAGATAATTCATAGCTGTGGCATAAAAAATTTGACCATTTTTACTTTCATGGGTTGAAGCTGCTACACCAAAAATAACTAATGAGAGATCTACCAAGCATTATAGAGATTAATCAACCTTGTGAAGGATGTTTACTTGGCAAGCAATATTGTAAGACACAAAATTTTTGAAAAATCTTATTATGAACTAATTTTAAGTTTATTTATTTATTAAGGACTTTATTTTCAGAAATTATTTTATAAAAAGTAATTAAATTTCAGTTTTAATAATTAAAATAGAAATTTTATTTAATTTTATAATTATCGAATTATTTTTTATATTTAAATTATAAAAAAATTAGTAGTTATAAAATAATAAGAATTTTATAAATTTGATTTAAATAATTGAGATTTTGGAATTTAATATTTTAAATTTTATTAATAAAAATTAATTAATTATATTATTGTATATTTTAAATTAGAATACTTGATTAAAAACCAATTCGTAAATTGATAAGTAATAGTATTCTTAAAAGTAATTTTTAGAATTTATTTAGGTTTCAAATAAATATCCTATTTCCAAATCAAAAACCTTAAGCCTAATTCCCAATTTGATTTTACCTTAAATTTCCAAATCATTTTAAACAAACAAATCCTAACCCCCTTAACCTAACCCTAACCGCCTTTCAACCCCCTCCCCCCAAATCCTAACACTACCCTCACATTTCCCCTTCAGCAGCACAACGCACACACTCTGAAACAGAAAGAAAAAATAAATGGAAATAAGGAAAGGGATGCGAGCAGAAGGGGATCCGAGAGAGGGGAAGAGAGCGTCGGGGGAGGAGCTGTCCACGCCGCCATTACACGTCACCGCCGCCGAGCCTCATCGCCGTCGCCACTGGAGCCGCCGTCGAAGCAGAGCCGCAGAGAGAGAGAGAGAGTCCGCGGGGAGAGGGTGGTTGTTCGCGTTCCACCGCCGTGTTGGAAGGAAGCCACCCTCACCGATCTGCCTGCCGCCGTTTATGCATGCCGCTGCCGCCATTTGAGTCGCGAACAGAGGACGCGCGTGAGGGAGTCAACGCGGAGCTACCATCGCCGCCGCGTTGCTGGGCTTGCCGTCATTATACCCGCGTTGCTGCTGCGTCGTCGGAGCTCCACGCCACCGCTGCCACCGCTGGAAATCGACTCTAAAGCCTATGTTTGCTTGGTAAGCTCTAACCTTGCCTCAGATCTTCTTTGTCCATTAAGTTGATTATTACCGTGAGAGCTGCTGCTGAGGTTGTTTGTGTCTGGTTATACAGTCACCGCAAGTTTCTCTGCCGCCTTTGCTCTGAGTCGTTGTTGCAGCGAGTGTTGTTGTTGCGGCTGCTCCGTTTAGTTGTTCCTCTTTAGTACGATAAGCTATTCTTTGTTTCAGTTTCGAACTCTATTAGTCGCTATTCTGTTGTATGTTGTTTAGGTTTTCGCGATGTTAATGGTGGTAGGAGTTAGTAACTGAGGTTGCATATTGTGTTTTAAAGCTGTTTATACCATTGCGAAAGTATGCGGAGCTGTGAATTGAGTTGTCGTTGGTTCTGGGTCGAGACGAAAGGAATTCTGAGGCGTTTGGGTTATGATTTCAACTTATCGAGGTAGGGGCGCTTTTCTTAAACTCATTTTATTTTCTAAGAATTGTTATAAATTAATATTAATGCGAAATGTATATTTTTGTGATTTTGTAAATCTTATGGAAAGGTTTGAATTGTTTTAGTAGATTATAATTATTTGTGTGGTTGATTGATTGATTATTTGAGAAGATTGAATAATTTGGGTTATGGATTGATTTTTGATAAATTGGTGGTTGCCGAATTGATTTTCTTGAGAATTGTAAATGTTTTGATAATGGAAATGAGTTTGAGTTATTGAAAAGGATTTGATACATTGGATTTGGGTTGTTAATTTATCAAAAATGAGTTTTGGAAAATTGAACATGGTTTGAGATATTGAAATTGGTTTGGTATTAGAGATGATATAATGGAGTTTGAGGGATGTCTGGATGGGACCTGAAAAGAGTGGCAGAGTCCGAGTTTTAGAGGAGATGCTGCCGAAATTTTATAATATTAGAGATTTTGTTTAGATGATTATTTAGAAAATTTTGGATTCAAAGGTTATATGGTTTGATTTTGAGTTATTAAGAAAATGAGTATGTTTTAAGTTTGATTCATTTAGAAAAGAATGAATTATGTTTTGAATTGGAACTATTGAAGAACAGAATGGGAGGTGTGATAATGAAGGATAATGATTGAGTATGATTGATGTATGATGATGAATGAGATGCGATTGAGAATGATGTGGATATTGATGAATTATAATTGAATTATTTATATGGATTATGAATTTGAATTATCTGAGATATGAGTTTCTTTGGGTAAAGTACCGTGGCTTGCCACCACGTGTTCCAGGTTAAGACTCGATACTCTGTTGACCCTACGACGTAAGGGTGACCGGACACTTATAAATTCCTGGAAATGGTACCCACATTGAGCAACAGATGAGACTCATCATCCATAGGACAGGCATGCATCATTTGCATTTGTATGTTTTGTTTGGGTTTGAACTTAATTTGGTTTGCCTAATTGTTAAACTGTTATTAACTGCTATTTGAGCTATTTGCTGTAACTGCTACTTATACATGTGCTTTTCTTGTCTGTTTTGCCTGTGTTTGTTTTGATGTGGTGCTTTCAAAATTATTGGTGATGAGATGATGATTGTGGTGATTGATTATGTGATAGGTTGAAAGCTGTGATTGGTTTCTGATTGAGTTATTAATAAAGTATGAAAAATCAAACTAGTTCAGCATAGACTTAATGAACCTATGCTTGGAACAGGTTGGTCATTCATACAGTCTAGGAAACCGATTAAGATTCTCTTACAAGAAAGGAAAGGAAAGGTTTTGGATTTTCTGAAAAATAAATATTGTTTCTTTGAAAAGTTTTGGATGATTAGCCGTTGATTTTGTAAAAGATTCATAGGACGAACGATAATCACTGCCTTGAAACCAATTCTTCTCTTTATACGTATCTTCTTATAACAATTCTTAAACCCTCTACTGAGAATCCATTCGAGGATGATGTTCTCATCCCCCTACACAATTTCTTTTCCAGTGACAGGTTCAAGAAGCTTTGGCATATATATATAGAATCCATTCGAGGATGATGTTCTCATCCCCCTACACAATTTCTTTTCCAGTGACAGGTTCAAGAAGCTTTGGCATATATATATATATATATATATATATATATATATATATATATATATATATATATATATATATATATATGTTTTCCTTTTCTATTTTATGATTTAGTTTTAGATTTTATTTTACCCCTCGTCATTTGTCATTTTGAGAATTTAGAGGGGCATGACTTGCATATTAAGAAGTTTTGGATAAGTTTATGTAATTATTATTACTTGAATACGATATGTGACTGTGTAATTTTTAACGTAAAGGCTTTTCGCTTTCATAATTAAAAATTAGGTTCATATTTATGAAGGCTCAATATTAAATAAATATAGTATCAAAATAAAAGATTAAAGGCAATAACACCTGAACTTTTAGTACGATCATGAGGTATTAAAAGTATGGGTGTTACAAATATAGTCAACTATTTTCTTATGAAAGAGCTTAGCGAGTCAAGGAAATGCTTGAATTAATTCACGTTGATGTTTGTGGATTAATGAAGACACCATCACTTAATAACAAAAAGTATTTCATTTTCTCCATTGATGACTATACTAAGATGATGTGGGTATACTTCCTATGGAAAGATCCGAAGTTCTTGGCATCTTCAAGAAGTTCAAGCAACATGCGGAGAAGCAAAGTGGTTATAGTTTCAAGGTACTTTATAACTATAAAAGAATAATTGAATACACTTCCAAAAATTTAATAAATTCTGCAAAAAAGATGGTTTTCAACGTCAACTAAAAATTGGATATGCTCTTAAGAAAAATGGAGTTTCTAAGAGAAAAAATAGAACTGTGATAAAAATGGCACGTTCGATCTTCAAGGAGAAAATTTGTCAAATATCTTTTGGGCAGAAGCTGTATACACAATTATATACCTACTAAATGACTGTCCCACTAAGGTAGTAGAAAATAAAACTCCAATTGAAGCATGGAGCGGACAAAAGGTTTCAACAAAGCATCTAAGAGTCTTTAGATGCATATCTTATGTCCACATCCCTACGCAGAAAAGAAGCAAGCTCGATGAGAAGACAAAAAAAGAAATAGTCCCTAGGTATAGTATACAATCAAAAGGATATTGTGTATATAACTTACAAACAAAGAAATTCACAATCAGTCGAGATGTGAAGTTTGACAAAAATCCTTCATGAAATTGGGAAGATGAAAAAGTTTAGAAAGGAAGCATTGAAGTATCATAACAACCACCTACAAGACTAGAAGAATAAGAACGTGTAAGCACAACTACTCTAATAGTAGAAGCAACCATGATTCTCCTCCAAGAAAAATTAGACTTTTATAAGATGTAAACAAAACATGTAATTTTGCCAAGATTGAGCTTACAAGCTTTGAAGAAGCAAAAAAGCAAAAAGAATGGAAAAATGTGATGAAAGAAGAAATCAATATGATTGAGAATAACAACACATAGGAGTTAGTAGTACGCGTTTCAAATAAAGAATTCATTGGAGTCAAATGGGTGTACAAAACTAATCTTAATTCCAATGGATCTATTTAAAAACATAAGGCAGGGCTCGTAGCTAAAGGATATGTGCAAGTTCTTAGGATAGATTACAGAGACATTTGCATCTACAGCTCGCCTAGACATAATAAAGGCACTCATTGTACTAGTTGCACAAAAGCAATGGGAAGATCTATCAACTGGATGCGAAATCTACCTTTTTAAATGGAGAACTAGTGGAAGAAATATACATTGATTAACCACAAGGGTTCGCTATAGAAGAACATGAAGACAAGGTGCTAAGGCTAAAGAAAGCGCTTTATGGACTCAAGCAAGCTCCACGAGCATGGTATAGTCGAATTGACAAATATTTCATTGATTATGAATTCAGGAGGAGTAAAAAGTGAGCCTACACTCTATGTCAAGACATAAGATAATTCAAACACTCTCATAATTTCTATATACATGGACGATCTTATCTACACAGGAAACAATGAGACCATGTTCAAAGAATTCAAAGAAGAAATAAAGCAGACATTTAAGATGACCGACTTAGGGTTGACGCACTATTTTCTTGGCATTGAGATAAATCAAAATAAAGATGAATTTTTTATCTCACCAAAGAAATACACTCAAAATTTGCTGCAAAAGAGTATTTATTCCTCTAGTCCATAATGAGATTCAAAAAGAAGATGGATCTAGAAAGGTAGATGCTTCACAATACAGAAGTCTGCTTAGAAGTCTCCTTTATTTAACTACCACAAGATCTAACATCATGTATGCAACAAGTCTTCTATCAAGACTCATACAAAATCCAAATCAGAAGCACTATGGAGATGTAAGAAGAATCTTAAGATATCTACAAGATACAAAGGGATATATGGCATTACTATAAATTTAAAACTATTTGGATATACCAACATTGATTAGGCAGGATCAATTGACAACATGAAAAGCACTTCTGGTTACACATTTACATTAGGATCTAGAGTTTGCTCAACGGCATAAAAAAAACAAGAAACTGTGGTTCAATCATCCGCTGAAGACGAGTGTGTTGCAGTCACAAATGCTACTAGTCAAGCAATATAGCTAAGAAAAATATTCGAAAACAAAGGAGAGCAACAAAAAATCCTTACAACTATGTTGTGTGACAGCAAGTCAGCAATAGCAATGGCAAACAATCTAGTCCATCATAGTAGGATCAAGCATATAACTATCAAGTATCATTTTATACTAGAAATCGTATTAGAGAAAAGATAAAGATCAATTATTGCAACACAGATAAAAAACTGACTGACATCTTTACTATAGTACGTACAAGATCAAAGTTTGAACTATTTCGGGAGATGCTTGGAATGCACAAATGTGTCTTAAGGAGGAGTATTAATAATACTACATATTTGTAGAACTCTCTGAATTTTTCATTATCTTGTTTTTATAAGATTAAATATTTAGATATTATGATGAAAAAATCTAGAAATATCTACGAATTATAATATACTAACATGTGAGCCCTATAAATATATAGGCTATTGTAGTGCTTATTGTAATCAACTAATAAACTCATTAAGTCTTACTAATCTTTGTTTTCTCTCGTTAACCCATCAATAATATAATTATTAAATTTCATAAATCATTCATCCAAATTATTCTTTTATTAAAATTATCGTTACTATTCTTGCTACAATATTTAAGTCCATAATATTCTAAACTAACTTCAAACTGTTAGGATTTGGTTGAATTAGTCCCACATTGCTCAGGATAGCAAATGGAGTGGGTGGCCTAGGCTATAAATATGAGGCTAAGTTCTCCATTTGTTTTTGCACCAGTCAGAAACACTTTAAGCTTGTATCTGATTTTTCTTTTCCTTTGTACTCTTTATTAGAGAGTGTTGTGAGGTGTAGTTAGATATTTGCTTTGAGAGAGTGTGGGTGTACTGGGGTGCCGGTGAGAGAAAGAAGTCTATGTGTTGTAACAATTTTCACATAGTGATATTCTCTAGTTGTCATTTGACAACGGCCGTGGTTTTTTCTCCGGTAATTGGAGTTTCCACGTTAAATTCTTGTGTTGTGATTGTGTCCATTTTATTTCTCTGTCAAAGGTGTTTTCTCAAGGGAGAATGGTGTCTTATTCCCAACAAGTGGTATCAAGAACTTCGGTTCGGTGGGATTTATTCTTAATATGCTCTGTGGTTGCAGCTTAGTCTGATCTTCCACATCAGAAAAGAATTTTGTCCTGTGACTTGAGGTTGATCTTTGGTTGCTGTTGTTGTTACTGGAAGGCAGTATGACACTGTGAGAGTGCTGTTTGGAAAGATTCTGGCTAAGGAAAGACTTGGTATTTAAGTGTGTCCATTGTGACCCACCTCTCTTTTCTGGGGACCCTTCCTAGTGCACGGTTGAGTTATACTATTCTAGTATACGGTTGCAACAATGTCAGGATATTCAAGTGCTGTGAAGCTTGAAATAGAGAAATTTGATGGAAGAATCAATTTTGGCTTGTGGCAAATACAAGTCAAGGATGTGTTGATACAATCAGGTTTGCACAAGGCGTTGAAAGAGAAGATCTCTGGTTGCTCTCTCTATAAGAGAAGATGATGTTCTCTAGAAGACAAGAAGTATCCTTATGGTATTACCGCACTGCCATGGATAAGGATGAGTTGTGGCAATCGGGTCCACAATTGCACACGGGCATTGGTTGGCGTTGAGATGCAAGGTGTGTGGCGGAGTTAGGTCGATGGCTGAATAACTTCCAGGAAAAGCCAATTTGGAAGTTGCACCATGAATTTTCAGCAAGGTTTCGATCTGTACCAAGGTGAAATTCTTGGAGTGGTCTAATTCCAAGTGAGTATACTTTCATGGTGGAGTATGATAGTTCTCTGAACTATGATTGTCGGTATAGACAATGGCAGCAAAGAATTGTCGGTGTTGACAATGGAAGCTGAAGATGTGTGACTATTTCAATCAAGGTGGAGATTGTTAGGATTTGGTTGAATTAGTCCCACATTGCTCAGGATAGCAAATGGAGTGGGTGGCCTAGGCTATAAATATGAGGCTAAGTTCTCCATTTGTTTTTGCACTAGTCAGAAACACTTTAAGCTTGTATCTGATTTTTCTTTTCCTCTGTACTCTTTATTAGAGAGTGTTGTGAGGTGTAGTTAGATATTTGCTTTGAGAGAGTGTGGGTGTACTGGGGTGCCGGTGAGAGAAAGAAGTCTATGTGTTGTAACAATTTTCACATAGTGATATTCTCTGGTTGTCATTTGACAACGGCCGTGGTTTTTTCTCCGGTAATTGGAGTTTCCACGTTAAATTCTTGTGTTGTGATTGTGTCCATTTTATTTCTCTGTCAAAGGTATTTTCTCAAGGGGGAATGGTGTCTTATTCCCAACACAAACTATTTCATAATACTAACACAATTTTTAATTGTGTCTGTGTATAGTGTTACAAAGTTGTGTATGCAATATAAGATTGATAAACAAAAGGAAGAGAAAAAAGGGTTTGTAAAAATTTAAAATTTAATAATATAAGATTTTTTTTTAAAAAATTCTAACTCAATAAAATTTAAGAGCAACCATGAGAGAATGAGAGAAAGAGAGAGCGGTGCACAAAATTTATTGATCTGGCTATAAAAAATAATCACATAATATTGAATTTAATATTTATAAATGATTCTAATCAAATCATAATATTCCTAAGACATAAGCTGAGAGATAAGTACTATTTTAATTCATATAGTTTGAAACTAAAATCGAAATTGTACTTAATATTTTGTTTAAATTATCCTTAACGTTAAAATTACAATAAATGATCATTTTTTGCCATAAAAAATTTAAATGTCGATAAAACTAACCATAAAAAAATAAAACTAACTTTATACCCATAAAAAATGAATTATGTTCGACAAAAATGATCAATTATTAATTTTTTTATTGATTCTGTTAAAAAATTAATCAAAATATCCAAACAACCCTCGTCTCTTTTGTTATCTTCAACCTTTTAAACTTTCTGTTAACAAAAAATTTACTATCTTTTTTTTTCTTAATTTCGAACACCATCACTATATAACCACCATGATCACTGCCAATACCACTACTGTACCACACCACCATCAACGCAACATAGCGACAAATGGAGACAAAGAGAATGAGAAAAAAAGAGATAAACAACAAGACGAACAAATAGAGAACACGTGCTTTGTGTTAACAACAACGAGGTGAGTGGCTATGGGCCCGTTGAGTCCGAAGATGTCGCTCATTTCCATCTTGCTCGCATCATACCATCGGGAAGCTCCCACGTGAAACAGTGAGGTAGATGAGCCACCGCGAGCTCAAGCGTGTACAATCCCAACTGCATCCCTGGGCAAGACCTTCGACCCGATTCGAATGGTATGAACTAGAGGTTGCTTCCTTTGAAGTCCGGAATGCTGACCTTCAAGAACTGCCAGGGACTAAACATTTGCGGATTCTCCCAGCTACTCGAGTCCCTTCCTATGGCCTACTTGTTGATCATGGCGCCACTCGCTTCAGGATAAAGTAGTCTTAGATGGTTATTTCTTTTGCTGTTTCGTGGAGGACGAGGGGGATTGGCGGGTGGAGGAGAAGGGTCTCTTTGAGTGCGCATCTGAGGTAGTGAGCTTCTCAAAGTCAGACTCCTCGACCTGACAGTCCAGGCCCACAACTTGGGCTTACTCGTGTTGAATCAAATCAACAGAAAATGGTAAAGAGAATAGGGAGAAGAAAGCATCGTTGGCGAAAGGTTGCCGTCGCCGGCAAAGAATGTAGAGAGAGATGCACATAGGGCAGAGAGGGAGAGAAAAAAATAGAATAGAGGAAAAACAAAAGAAAAGACGACGGTGTGGGGAAGCCACTATTGCCATCGTCGCTGATGACACGTCATCTTAAGCAGTTTTTAAGGTTCTTTTTCATTTGTTTTCCTAGATTTTAATCAAATTTCTTATGTTTTCTTGTGGAATTTCATAAATAATCAAGTATTTGGAGTTGTGTTAGTATTTTTGTATTTTCAGGAATTTTTATCTCAATATAACCAAGAATTAAAGCCTTTTTAATAAGAAAACACAAATATGGTTTAAGGATGGTCCAACCGGCCCAAAAGCATCAAATCAGATGCCCAGCCTTCAAGACATGGACGCCCATCGCCATACATGCATGCCCGGAAGCCCTCCTCCAAATAGCATGCATGCCTGACGTGCCTCCTAGAAGCCCCGCGGCCAGCTCTTTCTACAAGGATAAATTGGGCCAACGCCCAAATTTGAGGATGCAAGTCCGGCATTCTCAAGTCTCAACTCCCAGGATGTAACATTATTAATGCCCAATCTCAATTATATAAATCATAAGAATCCTTGATCACATCCAAAAATTCAAGATTCAAGAGATTAGTTATCCTTAATTCCTTCTAAAAATATATAGATTTGGTTGTTAGGATTTGTTTCTAGATTAGATTTGAATTATTGTTTTGATTTGAATTTGAAGTAGGTAGTTTGCTATCTTATCTTTCTAAAAGATAAGATTAGGGTTAGTTTTGAATTTGAATTCTAGATAGAACTTAGGATATAAATAAGTGAACCTTGTTCACAAAAGAGAGAATCATCCATCGGATCACACACCTCTCTCATCATCAGGATTAGTTTCTTTTCTATCATGAGTCACTAAACTTCCCTGTTGAAGGTTAGGAGCTCTTTTTGGTTTTAGGATTAATAATATAAGTGTTTCCTTTATTTTAATTCATGCTTCTTTACTTTTTTAAGATTGAGTTTTGTTCTTCATCAATAATGGTTAGAACTATTGGGAAATATTCTAATTCTATCTTGGATTCTGATTTTATATTTGAAAAAATTAATTTTAGAATTAGCTTAAAACTCATCTCATAATATTTACTTATCTAAAGCTAGTTCGAATAAGTGACATATAATTCGGCTAGTGATAGTTCTTAAAGATTGTGTGACTTAAAATCAAAATCGTTCTTCACCTATTCTCTCGATTAGTTGACCAAGGGATTGGCGATTAATTGTGTTTAAAAAAATAAATTACCAAGGGATTGGGGTTTGATTATAAATGATTTGTTGTGAAAAGATTTTTGCATAAATTAAATAAGAAAGCATAAGCATTGTTCTTCCAAGAATCAAACATCTCCAAGGCCTTCAACATTCTCATCTATTGATTTTCTTTCAGCTTCAAGCATTTCTACAAGTCTTTTCTTTTGTTTCTTCTTTTCTTCAAGATACACAATCCAAAATCTAAAATTTGATTGATCTAATTAGAGATTTAATTAGACGTTGCTTTCCTCAGTCTGTTAATCCTCGTGGGAATAATATCCACTTTCTGTGGTATTACTTGAACGATTTGAAGCACTTGCCAATATCTGCAAGCTTTAGTTTTCGCTCATCAAATTTTTGGAGCCGTTGCTGGAGATTGATTGAGATTGACAACATACTCCAGTTAAAACCTAACTTAGATATTTTTTTTGTTATTTTCCTTATTTTGTTTATATTATTCTTCCTTTCTTTCTCTTTATTTTTTATTCCGCAAGATACGTTTGATCTCTTTTCTTTTGTTTTGTTTTGCATGCAAGAGAGAGAAGATCCCATACCTCTCCAGTGCAATCTCGAAATAGAGCTAACACTATTTCGATTAAGAAAGAAAGCAAGAGCTAGGAGAGAGGAAGGAGAGAGAATGGCAGAAGAACAAAACAATGCAAGGAGGACCATTGGAGACTACAATACGCCTACTTCCGAGAGTTGCGGAGATAGAATAGTGAGGTCCATGGTTCAAACAAATAATTTTGAGGTACAATGGGACCAATTTGGAGGTAGCCCTAAAGAGGATCCAAACATTCACGTAGCTAATTTTCTACAGCTATGTGACACTTCGTGGGAGGATCTAGTTAGCAAATTTCTAACTAAATACTTTCCACCCCAAAAGCTGGTCTAGTTAACATCAATTCATTCTCCTAAAAGGAGGGCAAATCACTCTATGAAGTTTGAAAAAATGTACAAAGAGATGCTTAGGAGATGTCCACACCATGCCTTCTCCGAATGGCTTCAAATCTAAACTTTTTATGATGGCATCTCTCAAGCCTCAAGAATGATGATTGACTCATCAACTGGAGGTTCTTTACATAGAAAGATGCTTGAAGAAGAATTGGAATTGATAGAGACAATGGCGGCTAACAATTTCATGTATTCATTCGAAAGAGCCACTAAAAAAGGTGTGATGGCACTAGACACCATGGACGAACTTCTAACTCAAAATGAAATGATGTCCAGGAGAATATCCTCACTCACAAAATAACTGGAGCATAATCAAGTAGTAGCCATCAGAAGTCAAGTTTCATGTGATTTGTATGGAGGAGAACATCCAAGTGGAAGGTGCGATATATACATGGGAAGCCATTCATCCACTGAGCAAGTTAATTTTATGGGATATTTTTCAAGGCCATAAAATGATCTATTTTTAAAAACTTATAATCCGACTAGAGGAACCTTCCCAATTTTGGTTGGGATAATCAAGGACAAAGAAATTTCAATAATCCATATCAACAAGCCAACCATAAAAAAACTATCATCTCTTGAGCTTAAGGTTGAGAAAGTTTCTCAGACCAATGCCACCTTCATGCAACAAACTAAAGACTTTATACAAGAAGTAAAAGCAAATTTCAAAAATCAAGAAGCTTCTATCAGAAATCTAGAGGTGCAAGTAGAAAAAATGGTCAAGCAATTGGCAGAAAGGCCTACCATGTCCTTTTCTAGTGACACCATACCAAACCTTAAGAAAGAATGTAAGGCCATCTCTTTAAGAAATGGAACAGTGATTAACAAGGAGCTCCCAATGAGAAGAGAATCGAAGACCCTCTAGAAGAAAAAAAAAAGAGGAGAATCTATAGGAAGCTCTTGCACTAACAGAACTCAAGAAGGAAAAAGTAAAAACACATGAATAAAGAATTCCATACCTTCAAAGGCTCCAGAAGCAAGATCAAGAGAAGAACTTTTCAAAGTTCTTAGAGGTATTCAAGAAGCTACAAATCAACATTCTTTTTGCTAAAGTTCTTGAACAAATACCTCTCTATACCAAATTCATAGAGAAGTTGTTGTCCAAGAAAAGATCCTTCAAAGAAGATGAGAAGGCGATTCTCACTAAGGAGTGCAGTGCCATCATTCAAAGAAAACTACCAACAAAATTGAAGGATCCCGGTAATTTTCAAATTTCTTGGATTATTGGGGATATCACCATTAGCAAAGCTCTTTGTGACTTAGGAGCTAGCATCAATCTGATATCTTTGTCCATGGTGAAGAGGCTACAAATTGGGAAGGTGAAGCCAATCAAAATCTCATTGCAACTAACCGACCGATCAATGAAGTTTTCACATGGGATAGTGAAAAACGCATTGGTCAAGGTCGAAAAGCTTATCTTTCCTACCAACTTCATAATTCTTGACATAGAGAAAGATGAGGATTCCTCCATCATCCTAGGAAGACCATACATGCACGCCCAGCAACCCTTCCTCCAAATAGCATGCACGCCCGACATGCCTCCTAGAAGCCCAACGACCAACTCTCCCTGCAAGGATAAATTGGGCCAACGCCCAAATTTGAGGATGCAAGCCCATCATTCCCAAGCCTCAACTCCCAGGATGCAACATTATTGAGGCCCAATATCCATTATACAAATCATAAGAAGCATTAATCACATCCAAAGATTCAAGATTCAAGAGATTAGATATCATTAATTCTTTCTAGAAATATAAAGATTTGGTTGTTAGGATTTGTTTCTATATTAGATTTGAATTATAGTTTTGATTTGAATTTGAAGTAGATAATTAGCTATCTTATCTTTTCGAAAGATAAGATTATGGTTAGTTTAAATTTAAATTCTAGATAGAACTTAGGATATAAATAAGTGAACATTGTTCACAAGAGAAAGAATCATCCATTGGATCACACACCTCTCTCATCATTAGGATTAGTTTCTTTTCTATCATGAGTCACTAAACCTCTATGTTAAAGGTTAGGAGCTTTGTTTGGTTTTAGGATTAATAATGTAAGTGTTTTCTATATTTTAATTCATGCTTCTTTACTTTTTCAATATTGAGTTTTGTTCTTCATCAATAATGGTTAGAACTATTGAAAAATATTCTAATTCTGTCTAGATTCTAATTTTATATTTGGAAAAATTAATTTTGGAATTAGTTTAAAATTCATCTCATAATCTTACTTATCTAGAGCTAGTTCGAATAAGTGACATATAATTCGGCTAGTGATAGTTCTTGAAGATTGTGTGGCTTAAAATCAAAACCGTTTTTTACCTCTTCTCTCAATTAGTTGACCGAGGGATTGGCAATTAATTGGGTTTAAAAAAATTAAATTACCAAGGAATTTGGGTTTGATTATAAATGATTTGCTATAAAAATATTTTTACATGAATTAGACAAGAAAGTATAAGCATTGTTCTTTCAAGAATCAAACATCTCCGAAACCTTCAACATTCTCATCTATTGATTTTCTTCCAACTTCAAGCATTTTCCCAAGTCTTTTCTTTTGTTTCTTCTTTTTTTTTTCAAGATCCACAATCTAAAATCTATGGTTTGATCGATCTAATTAGAGATTTAATTAGACGTTGCTTGCCTTAGCCCGTTAATCCTCGTGGGAATGATACTCACCGTGGTATTACTTGAACGATTTTGTGCACTTGTCAGTATCCGTGAGCTTTAGTTTTCGCTCATCAGTCGCCGCCGCCATCGCATGTGGAGAAGAAAGAAAAAGGATCTGATAGGGAAAGAAAAGAGAAGGTGGGTGTGATCAAAGGAGGAGAAAATGTAATTGAGAAAGAGATAAAGAATGAGTGGTTAACAATGGTAAGTGGCTACAGAGATAAAGAAAAGAAATATTAAAGATAATAAGACAGTGATAATTTGAGCATTTTAATTAATTTTTTAACGAAATTAATAAGAAATTAATAACTAGTTATTTTTGTCTAACATAATTTATCTCTTGTGAGTACAACATTAATTTATTATTTTATGATTTATTTTCTCTGCGTCTAAATCTTTCGTGGACGGAAATAGTTATTATTTTCTCTTAAAATTATTTTTCAAATCATCCTTTGTTAATAAAAAGACAAATTTACCCCTAATAAAAATAAAAAGGCATCACTCTTTACTTAATAAAGTACGTTTAAGGATGAACCCAGCTAAACATAAACTGTTAATTAGAATAAACACTTAATTCGATCCTTGCATATTCATAAAAAGGACAATGCAACCTTTAATTAACTAAAAAAAGGAGACAACGTGACCATGACTTTATTATATTTTAAAATAATGTGCCCCTCCATTAAAAATTATGTCAAATACTAACAGAAAGTAATTTTGTGACGGTTTTATTTACAATCTGTATACGGGATTTTAAGCTCCACATATTATTAATAATTTATTTTAAAAAAATTTCTTCATCAATGGTGCTTCAATAAAAAAGACCATTGTCAAAAATGACGCCACAAAAAAAAAGGGCGTTGGACGAGAAATAAGAGAAAAAAATTGTGTTACTATCGATGTTGGTGGTAATGATGATAAAAGAGATAATCATAATAAAACGTATGATGCCATCCTCTTTAGGTATTATTTATAATGAACTTGCAAATGAATCTATTTATCATCAAGGATTCATTATTGCTAACTCTGCTTCACCTTAATTATTATTTAAACAAATTATTTCTTAGTATGAGTGGGATTGTGGAAATAATATCTCTCTTTTGCGTGTCGTTGAGTTTTGAAAAATTGAAACATCTCAAAAATAGATAGATGTAGAAATTTATTGAACAAATTACACTCCTTCGTATATGTTATGAGTCTATTGATGAAAAGAGACTAGAAAAAGCTTGAACTCAATTCCTATGGATAAATATATATAAGCGCAATTGAAATTTTCAAAGAATTGTATATTTATGCATTGATATATAAGACCATTCACTATTCTAAATCACTCCCCCAGATAAACCACAGAATTAAAAGAAATTATGAACCAAAAGTAGAACAACCTGTCTCACTCATTAATAAATATAGTGATAGAATTAAACATCTTTTTAAGTATGTCCAAAAAGTAGATAGAAACATAAATTAAAATATTTTGTTAGGTCCCATAAAAACATCCCTCCTAAAATAGTTATTAACAAATAATAAAAACTATATTAGAGACATTTTTATGCACTCAACATATTCTACGTATACATTCTCTTCTTGCATTCTTACGCCAAAAATCTTACCTTTTTGAAATAATTAGAGTTACATCTATTTTTTATTTCTATTCAAAAGTTTTTATGTATTTTTATATTTATATATAAGAACAATATTATATGACTAACAAAAATTATTTTTTGGCCAACACTTAACTAATACTCTATATATATCCTAAATACTAATATAAATTCTAAAATCTAAATATTAAATTCTAAATTCTAATAGTATAAAAATAATGTGTTGGCTAAAAATATTGGCTAATAATAATAAAAAGTGCTAGTTTCCTAATATTTTTCTATATTTAAATTTCTTAAATAATAATATATCATAGTTAAACTAAATTGCATGTATAATCAAATATAAACAAAAGCATCAAAATATTATATACGTTTGCGATTATTATGAAAAAATTGAGGCTACAAAATATTCTATTGTTTTACTTAAAAATTTAGTTATTTTAATTGTTAATTTTTTTTTTTTGACAGTGTTAATTATTATTATACTACAAAGATATATAAACACATAAATATATAATAAGATAGTTGAGCGGACTTTTTCTTCTTCGATTTGATATTCAAGTCATTAGGTGATGACTTTTTCATTTAGTTTCTATGCATCGCCGGCAAACCAACCAGCTAGTTCCTGTCTTTATCTGTACGATTCTTTATAAATAGTTACAACAATGGACAAATGAAGATCATGTCTCTTAAATTGTGTGTTACTTTCTGAGGATTTTGCTGATTTAGTAAATAATGGCTTTTGGGCTTCTAGGCTCAATTTCTTGTTCTTCTTCAATCACCATTATTCCCGGTATTGCGTCTTTCTTCTTTCGTATTAATTATTATTGTTGTTTTTCTTTTTTCATTTTGTTTTCAATATTGGTATTTATTTTAATATTCTTTTTTTTTTTAAATGAGTGAACTAATAGACAGTAAGTACCTATTATTAATATAGGGTAAAGTAGGGGTGTTCGCGGTGCGGTTTGAATCGGTTTTGAGTCAAAAACTCATCCGATCCGAACACTAGTTTTACTTGCGGTGCGGTTTGGATTGAATGCTTTTTTAAAAAAAATCTGATCCGATCTAATCTGATTTCAAGCGATTTGGATTGGATTGGATTTGCGGTTTTGTAAATTAAAAAAATTAAATACATATAACAAGTCTCAACATCAAATTTTAAATAATCAACAATGACATAACAAATCTCAACAATATCTTAAAAAACTAACGATAACATAACAATGGAAATAAAATTCTAGGTTAGTTAAAATAAATAAATAAATAACATTTTGAACATAAAATATTTATTAAATAATAATAATAATAATAATACATGAATAATATAAAAATATATAACAATTGAACATGTTATAAGTATAATTATAAATATAATAATAAAATAATAATATAACACATTGTGCGGTGTGAATTGGATTGGATCAATTATGAAAAGTAGATCCGAAATTCAATCCGATCCAGCGGTTTGCAAAACATAGAATCCAATCAAATCTGAATTAATATGGTTTTAGTCGGTTTTCGGTTTGGATTGAATTGGATGAGCGGTTTAATTTGGATCGGTTTGAATTTGAACACCCCTAGAGTAAAGTATTATTTTAGTCTTAATATTTGGACCAAATTCTAATTTAGTTTTTAACGTTTCAAATGTTCTATTTCAAAAATATCAAATGGATTTAATGTTGTTCTACAGTTAAATTTGACACAAACAATTAGCATATTTAAGAATTAATATAACGTTCGATTTTAGTACGTAAGTAAAATTAACCCATTAATTATCACTAATATAAAATTTTGTTGGTTA